>NW_003852426.1:125363-130635 GCF_000181295.1 Otolemur garnettii
CAAAAAAAAAAAAAAAAGAAAGTAAGAAGCAAGTCAGAGGTCACACAACTACAAAATTGACTGAGCTGATATGTGAACTTAAGTCCTTTAGCCTGTTGCCAAATTCTTTACATTGCATTCAGAGACTAGTTTTGAGGCACTCCTTTACCCAACTCCAATCCAAGGCATTCTCTCCCAAAAGTCAAACTGCAGTTCTGGAGGTTTATTCACCACCCGTCTAAGGAGGTTCTGTTTTCTCACCTGAAGTAGTAGTAGTTGGCAAGTGAACAGAAAGACTTGTCTTTAGAAAGGTTTTCTGACCTACACAGTTCTTGCTGTTTAGAAATTTGTATGAGGAAATGGCTTAAAATTCAAATGTGAAGTTATTTACACTTTAGGCTTTACTCTGGCTTTTTAATGAGGGTTTATCACACTTTAATATCACTAAAACATTCTCTCTCTCTCTCTCTTTTTGTTGTTGTTGGTGGTGGTGGTGGTGGTGGTGGTGGTGGTGGTGGTGGTTTGTTCCTTAGTTTGTTTTTGAGACAGAGTCTCACTTTGTCACCCTGATAGAATGCTGTGGCATCACAGCTCATAACCTCAAACTCTTGCCTCAATCTCCCAAGTACTGGAACTACAGGCACCCAGCACAATGCCCAGCTATTTTTAGAGAGAGGATCTTGGCTCTTGCTCAAACTGGTTTCAAACTCCTGAGCTTAAGCAATCTACCCAACTAGGCCTCCTAGAGTGCTAGTACTAAAGGCATGAGCCACTGTGCTTGGCCCCAGACTAAAACATTCTTGTTTGAGCCTATCCTCATTTTTCATGTGTGTGTTCCCTTTTTTCCTTTTTTGAGAGATGTAGATACTCAGAATCATTGGGTCAGAAGAAAGTAAGGAGGTGAGAGAAAGTCTTTCTTTAACAAATCCCCTCAATTGCTCCCTACACACAATTCTAGTTTGGTTGTTGTCTTAAAAATAAATTTTTTTTTTAGCTGCTATAACAAATACCTCAACTGGATAACTCACAAACAACAGAAAAATTATTGAAAGAGTGAAAATCGAAGATTAAGATACCAACAGATGCAGTGTCTCATGAGGGCCCACTGCCTCATAGATGATGCCTTCTAGCTATGTCTAGCTATGTCCTCACGTGGTTGATGGAGCAAACAGCTCCCTGGGCATCTTTTCCTTTTTTCCTTTTTTTTTTTTTTTTGGAGACAGAGTCTCACTATGTCACTGGTGGTAGGGTGCAGTGGCATCATCATAGCTCACAGCAACCTCAAACTCCTGGGCTTAAGTGACTTTCTTGCCTCAGCTTCCCAAGTAGCTGGGACTACAGGCACCTACCACAACACCCAACTTTTTTTGTTGCAGTTGTCATTGTTGTTTAGCTGGCTCAAGCTGGGATGAAACCTGCCAGCCTCTGTGTATGTGGCCAGTACTATAACCACTGTGCTACAAGAGCCAAGCCATGAGTCCAAGAATTTGAAGTTGCTGTGAGCTATGACCCCATAGCACCCTAGCCTGGGGCAAGAGTGAGACGCTATCTCAAAACAAACAAATATGAGGTAAAATAATTCCCTTGGGCCCAAGAGTTTGAGGTTGCTGTGAGCTACGGTGCCACAGCACTCTACCCCAGGGTGACAAAGTGAGAATCTATCTCAAAAAACAAAACAAATAGGGGGTAGTGCCTGTGGCTCAGTGGGTAGGGTGCCTGCCCAATTTACTGAGGATGGTGGGTTCAAACCTGGCTCCAGCCAAACTGCAACAAAAAAATAGCCAGGCCTTGAGGCTAAGGCAAAAGAATCACCTAAGCCTAGGAGTTGATGGTTGCTGTGAGCTGTGATGCCATCTACCAAGGCAAATAAAGTGAGACTGTATCTCTAAAAAAAAAACAAATAAATAAACAAATATAAGGTGTTTACGAATAGATGTTTTAGGAATCAAATAAACAAATCTGAGGCAACAGATTAGAAATTTTGTTTGTGGGCCCAGCACAGTGGCTCATACCTGTAATACCAGTACTTAGGAAGCTGAGGCAGATATAGATTGCCTCAACTCACAAGTTCAAGAGCAGCCTGAGCAAGAGCAAGACTCCATCTCTTAAAAAATAATAGCCAGGGCAGCACCTGTGGCTCAGTGGGCAGGGCACCGGCCCCATATACTGAGGGTGGCGGGTTCAAACCCGGCCCTGGCCAAACTGCAACAACAACAACAAAAAAAATAGCCAGACATTGTGGTGGGTGCCTGTAGTCCCAGCTACTTGGGAGGCTGAGGCAAGGAAATCACCTAAGCCCAGGGTTTAGAGAGTGCTGTGAGCTGTGTGATGCCATGGCACTCTACCTTGGGCAATAAAGTGAATTCTGTCTCCACAAAAAAAAATAGCCAAGTGTTGTGGCAGACACCTGTAATCCCAGCTACTTGGGAGACTGAGGCAAGAAGATACCTTGAATTCATGAATTTGAGGTTGCTGTGAGCCAAAATGCCATGGCATTCTACCAAGGGTGACCAAGTGAGTCTCAAAAAAAAAAAAAGAAAAGAAAAGAATTTTTATTCATGGAAATATTATAAAAACACCACTGAGACTCTCCCATAAAGGCCCTGTGTGGAAACCTTGGCCACATCCACATCCATGACCCTTACAGTGGGGTCAGAGAAGTCTTTCCCTGGTCCAGAGAAGCATATGAACTATTCGAGTCCCAACAGAGGGAAGACCTGGAAGAGATGAGAAATTAGCTCTGTTTTTGACAATCAAGAGTAAACAAACACCTGCAGAGTTTACACCTTTTCTGCCTTTCCAAGTCATCACTCTGAAGTTCTAAAAAGCCAGCATGACTCATACACACCTTCAGATGCTTTTGGCGTTTGTTACACTTAGATCTGCACAGACAGAGAATACCTTACTGGTGTATAATATGCAAAAAACTCTCACATTATCTCTCCTAATCTTTTCAATTATATATTTATCAAATGAGAAACTGAACCTCAGAAAGTTTAAACAACCTGCCTGAGGTTGCACAGCCAGTAAATAAATGCCAGAGTTGGGTCTCAAATCCAGGTCTCAGGTCCTTATCCCTCCCATTTACAATGCTCCAGCCATACTGTCCTGACTGCAGATTTTTTAACTTCCTCAAATACTTTCAACTTAGAGACCAAGCATACCCAGCTCCCTCTGCCTGATATGCCCTCCTCAGCTACCCGAAGCCCTGCCATCTCAGCGAACCCCCAGACATAAACCCCTCCCCCGCATCCCCACCATCCCACTAGTTACTCTCACAGCACACCGTATTTTCATTCAAAACACTCAGCCGGGCACAGTGGTTCATGCCTATAATTCCAGCACTTTGGGAAGCTGAGGCAGGGAGATTCTTGAGGCCAGGTGTTTGAGACTAGTCTAAAAAATGTAGGAAGACTCTGTCTCTACAAAATAAATAAATAAGTAAATAACTAAGGGGCAGTGCCTGTGGCTCAGTGAGTAGAGCACCAGCCCCATGTATAGAGGATGGTGGGTTCGAACCTGGCCCCAGCCAAACTGCAACAAAAAACAGCCAGGTGTTGTGGTAGGCACCTGTAGTCCTACCTACTCAGGGGGCTGAGGTAAGAGAATCGCCTAAGCCCAAGAGCTGGAGGTTGCTGTGAGCTGTGACGCCACAGCACTGTACCGAAGGCGACAAAATAAGACTGTCTCTTGGGCAGCACCTACGGCTCAGTGATAGGGCACTGACCCCATACACCAAGGGTGGCAGGTTCAAACCCGGCCCCGGCCAAACTGCAACAAAAAAATAGCAGGGCGTTGTGGCAGGCGCCTGTAGTCCCAGGAGACTGAGGCATAAACCCAGGAGTTGGAGGTTGCTGTGAGCTGTGTGACACCATGGCACTCTACCCTGTCTCTACAAAAAAAATAAAAAATAATAAATGAGACTGTCTCTAATAAATAAATAAATAAATTAGCTGGGCATGGTGATGTGTACCTATAGTTTCAGGATCAACTTGAGTCCAATAGTTTGAGGTTGCAGTGAGCTATGATGACACCACTGCACCCCAGCCTGGGCAACAGAGTGAGACTCTGTCTCACAAAAAGAAAACAGGCTGGGCACGGCGGCTCATGACTATAATCCTAGCACTCTGGAAGGCTGAGGTAGGTGGAACCCCTGAGCTCAGGAGTTCAAGACCAGCCTAATCAAGAGTGAGACCTCTCTCTACTAAAAATAGAAAAACTTGCCAGGCACAGTGGTTCACACCTGTAATCCCAGCACTTGGGAGGCCAAGGTAGGGGGATTATCTGAGCTCACAGGCTCGAGACCAGCCTGAACCAGAGCAAGACCTCGTCTCTAAAAATAGCCAGGCATTGTGGCAGGTGCCTGTAGTATAGTCCCAGCTATTTGGGAGGCTGAGGCAAGAGAATCACATAAACCCAAGAGGTTGAAGTTGCTGTGAGCTGTGACACCACAGTACTCTACCAAAGGTGACAAAGTAAGACTCTATCTCAAACAATAAATAAATAAATAAACAAACAAACAAACAAACTAGCCAGGCATTGTGTCAGTTGTCTGTATAGTCCTAGCTACTCAGGAGGTTGAGGAAAGAGGATCACTTAAGCCCAAGAGTTCAAGGTTGCTGTGAGCTGTGAACCATGGCACTCTACCAAGGTCGACAGAGTGAGACTCTGTCTCAAAAAAAAAAAAAAGAAAAGAAAATATTGAGGCACAGCTAGAAGGGGCTGGGCTATAACCTATAATCATTCCTCTTGATTTTAACTCCTGAGTGATTTCCTTCTCTGGGTACTGAGGAATCATGATATTGTCAAATTCTTTGTCTAAAAAAAAAAAGAAAGAGTCTCACTTTGTTGCCCTCAGTAGACTGCTGTGGTGTCACAGCTCACAGCAACCTCAAACTCTTGGGCTTAAGCAATGCTCTTGCCTCAGCCTCCCAAGTAGCTGGGACTACAGGCGCCCACCACAATGCCCAGCTATTTTTTGTTGCGATTATCACTGCTGTTTTAGCTGGCCGGGGCTGTGTTCAAACCTGCCACCCTCGGTATATGGGGCCAGTGCCCTACCCACTGGGCCACAGGCACCACACAGTATTGTCAAATTCTATCTTGAAGTTATTTTAGCTTTCCAAAATAAGAAGTTTGGGATTTTTTTTCAGGTGGTTGGTTTGATTTCTTTTATAGAGGGTGGGAGTGGATATACCTTTCTTCAGGTGAATTCAATAAATATGAATTAGGCTCGGCGCCTATAGCTCAACCAGCTAAGGCGCCAGCCATGTACACCTAAGGTGGCGGGTTC
>NW_003852426.1:131646-139220 GCF_000181295.1 Otolemur garnettii
GGAACAAAAAGAGTTGAGGGTTATGTTCCCTTGCTTAGAGAGGGAAAAAAAGAAAAAGAAGGCACGAACAGTAGAATGCTGCCATGTCTACTTTTCTCAGTTAGAAAAAATAAGACAGCTTCATAGGCAATGCAATTTAGGGAACTCCTTTATTGTTTTATTTTTATTTACTTATTTTTTTGAGAAAGGGTCTCACTCTATTGCCCAAGCTAGAATGCAGTGGCGCTCTAGCGCCGCTATCATAGGTCATTGCAACCTCAGCCTCCCAAGTAGCTTTCATTTTTTTGTAGACACAGTCTTACTTTGTTGTCCCGACTGGTCTCAAACTCCTAGCCTCAGGCAACCCCTCTTTCTTCACCCTCCCAAAGTGCTAGGACTACAGGCATTAGTCACCACTCCTAGTCAAAGGAACTCTTAGATAAAGCAAGGCAGCAAAGCATAAGTAGAAGAGGACAGAATGTAACATTAAAAACAAAAACAAAGGCTCAGCGCCCATAGTTCAGTGGTTAGGGTGCCAGTCACATGCACCGGGGCTTGTGGGTTCAAACCCAGCCAGGGTCTGCTAAACAGCAATGACAACTACAACAACAAAATAGCCAGGCATTGTGGCTGGTGCCTGTATTTCCAGCTACTTGGGAGGCTGAGGCAAGAGAATCACTTAAGCCCAAGAGTTTGAGGTTCCTGTGAACTATGATGCTGCAGCACTCTACCTAGGGCGACAGCTTAAGGCTGTCTCAAAAATACTCTAGGCTTCTCCCCGACACTGCCAACATGGTGTTCAGGCGCTTCATGGAGGTTGGCCAAGTTGCCTACATCTCCTTTGAACCTCAAGCCAGAAAGCTTATAGCAATTGTAAGTGTCATTGATCAAAACAGGGCTTTGGTTGATAGACCTTGCACTCAGGTAAAAAAGATACACAATGCCTTTCTTTTCTTTTTCTTCCTTTTTTTTTTTTTTTTTGAGATAGAGTCTCACTTTGTTGCCCTTGGTAGAGTGCCGTGGCACCACAGCTCACAGCAACCTCAAACTCTTGGGCTTAAGCAATTCTCTTGCCTCAGCCTCCCCAGCAGCTAGGACTACAGGCGCCCGCCAAAAACACCCACTTTTTGTTTGTTTTTAGCAAGCCAGAGGTGAGTTCTAACCCATCAGCCCTGGTGCATGTGACCAGTGTCCTACTGACTGAGCTACAGGCACGGCCCGCAATGCCTTTCAAATGCATGCAACTTACTGACTTCATCCTCAAGTTCCTACTCAGTGCCCTCCAGAAGTATGTCTGACATACCTGGCAGAAGGCCAATATAAATATGAAATGAGCTGCCACAAGATGGGCCAGAAAATTGAAGCCAGAGAAAGGAAAGCTAAGATGACAGATTTTGATCATTTTAAAGTTCTGAAGGCAAAGAAAATGAGGAACAGAAAAATCAAGAATGAAGTTAAGAAGCTTAGAAAAGCAGCTCTTCTGAAAGCTTCTCTCAAAAAAAGCACTTCCTAAGGGTGCTGCTGCTGTTGCAGTGGTTGCTGCAAAAGTTCCAGCAAAAAAGATGACCACTGCAGGCAAGAAGGCTGCAGCCCAGAAGGTTCCTGCCCAGAAAGCCACAGGCCAGAAGGCAGCACCTCCTCCAAAAGCTCAGAAGGGTCAAAAGGCTCCAGCCCAGAAAGTACCTGCTCCAAAGAAATCCAGAAAGAAAGCATAAGAGGCTATAATGAAAGTAATAAAGGTTCTTTTGGGGGGAAAAAAATGGCTCAGTGCCTATAGCTCAGTCGATAGGGCACCAACCACATACACTGTACACCAGAGCTGGCGGGTTTGAACCCCAACTGGGCCTGCCAAACAACAATGACAGCTAGA
The DNA here is from genome assembly GCF_000181295.1 of Otolemur garnettii. Taxonomy (NCBI): domain Eukaryota; kingdom Metazoa; phylum Chordata; class Mammalia; order Primates; family Galagidae; genus Otolemur; species Otolemur garnettii. The sequence goes on from NW_003852426.1 coordinate 133,496, forward strand.
ACAAAAAAAGGCTGGGCATTGTGGTGGGCTCCTGTAGTCCCACTACTTGAGAGGCTGAGGCAAGAGAGTCACTTAAGCCCAAGAGTTTGAGGTTGCTGTGAGCTGTGATGCCATAGCACACATAGTACTGAGGGTGACAAAGACTCTGTCTCAAAAAAAAAAAAAGAGCTAGGTATGGTGTCAGTCTTCATACCCTATAGTCTAGTCTGTATGGTGATTTTAAATCTGGAACATAGAAAGAGAGAAATAAATCCATGCCCTATCTTTATTATTTAAAATCAAAACAGATGTATATACTTCTTGTGAAGTATATAATTAAAATATCAGTTTCCTTACCTGGAGGTGGAATTATTCATATCCATATATACTTGGTGCTGACTAGAAGAAAAGTTACAAGTTAAAACGTGTTTGGGCTCGGCGCCTGTGGCTCAATTAGCTAAGGCATACACTTAAGGTGGTGGGCTCAAATCCAACCCAGGCCTGCCAAACAACGACAGCTGCAACCAAAAAATAGCCGGGCATTGTGGCGGGCACCTGTGGTCCCAGCTACTTGGGAGGCTGAGGCAGGAGACTCACTTGAGCCCAGGAGTTGGAGGTTGCTGTGAGCTGTGATGCCACGACACTCTACCCAGGGGAACAGCTGGAGGCTCTGTCTCAAAAAAAAAAAAAGTGCTTGGTTAATAAGAAAAAATGAAATTAATTATACATAAATTTAGATGTGTTGCTAAAAATCACTTCTCCAACATAAAGTTTGGGTTGAGAAAAATAAAAAAGCATAGAAAACAAAAAAGTTATAGAAATGCTAGAGAAATTTTAGAGACCCACTAATTCATAGTTCCTAAAAAAGCAATTATTTTATATTTATAATCAAGCCAGCTGGTTTAGTGCCTCATGCCTATAATCCTAGCACTCTGGGAGACTAAGGTGAGTGGATCATTTGAGCTCAGAAGTTGGAGACAACCCTGAGCAAGAACGAGTTCCAGCTACTAGGGAGGCTGAGGCAAGAGGATGGCTTAAACCCAAGAGTTTGAGGTTGCTGTGAGCTATGACAGCACAGCACTCTACCAAAGATACAAAGCGAGACTCTCTCTCAAAAAAAAAAAAAAAAAGAGCCAGCCAGCATATTGCTATCCTCAGCTACAGCAGAAACATCTGGAAAACAATGCCAGTCTTGTGAATTGAATTGAACATGTTCAAATGTTCTTTTGAATTTCGAATGTTGGACCTATGGTTACCGTTCTGGCTTCACCTTCATTATCTGTTAATTGGGCAGAAAAATATTTGATCTGTTCTCCCCCACCTACTATTGACAAACAAATACAATCATATAAAAATGTTTTGAGAATGTAAAAATTCCATATGAACACAAATTAGTATTTCCTTTATTGACTGGGATTCAAAAGTCAATATGTTATACCACCAAGCCATTATATGTGATTAATGGATTAATTATTGGATTTAGTAAGCATAAATGCTGTACAACTTTAGCAGGTAATTTTGGTATGTCGTCACCCTATTCCTCGGCGTTCCCTGAACTTCTGGCATCCTTGTCTTCCCTGCACTGTGTCCAACCACAGAGCAATAATTCAATTTGACCATTAGATGGCACTAGTTACCAGGCAACCTTAGGTCCTTTCCCAAATTTAGCATTTCTAAGGAGCAAATGCTTTCTCAGGTTTGTCTTGTAATTTTTTTTTCTCCTAAATCATTATTACACACTGGCTGAGAAAGGCATCCTAAGAGCAACTTCTTTCCACTTAGATGCACTCATCAGTCCTTCCTCCGAACAGCCTGCCATTCCCTCCGCCTGAGCTTCACTCAGGTCTGGCCTGGGTTTCCTCTGCTGTTACCTGCCAGCCGCCCTCCCCATAAGCCTTCTGCATAGACAGGCATTACTGGAAGTTGCCTGAGCCCAGGAAGCTATCCTGGACCCTGTCTTAAATATTTAAAGAAAATAAAACTTTGCTTTTGTGTCATTGAAAAAAAAATCATTATTACAAAGTCCACTTACTCACTGTGAAAATATATTAAGCACGGTATGAAACAAAAAGTAGATTCCCTGTTTCTGGTAAGCCTTGAGGCAGTTTGCTAGCCCTGATTTAACTACAATATTGTATTGCCCTGGTTAACCCCTTAGGCAGAAAGCTGTGTTCACCTAGTTGAAATGTCTGCAATGTGTCAACGCCACTCTAGAAAGATAATCACACTTGCTTACATCTACCCCTACCTAACCCTAGAAATACATAGCTCCACATTCATTCTCACAAACTTTAAGGCCCCAGACCCCTTATAGATTATTAACTCTTTGCAAAGTCCTCCTCCTTCTCTGAGGGAATAGCAGTACACACTGAATGGTTCAACTTTTGTGGTGTTAGTAACTCAGTAACCAAATCCACGGTTTCAAGAAACATATTAGGTTCAGTGCCTATAGCTCAGCAGCTAGGGCACCAGCCACACACATGGGAGCCAGCAGGTTCAAATCCAGCCTGGCCTGCCAAACAACAATGACAACTACAACCAAAAATTAGCCAGATGTTATAGCAGGTGCCTGTAGTCCCAGCTACTTGGGAGGCTGAGGCAAGAGAATCGCTTAAGCCCAAGAGTTTGAGGTTGCTGTGAGCTGTAATGCCAGGGCACCCTACCAAGGGCAACATAGTGAGACTCTGTTTCAAAAAAAAGAAAAAGAAAAGAAAGAAAGAAACATATTAAAAATCTTACAGACAGGGTGGTGCCTGTGGCTCAGTGAGTAGGCCGCCAGCTCCATATACCAAGCCTGGCGGGTTCAAATCCGGCCCTGGCCAAACTGCAACAAAAAAATAGCCGGGCATTGTGGTGGGTGCCTATAGTCCCAGCTACTCAGGAGGATAAGGCAAGAGAATCACCTAAGCCCAGGACTTGGAGGTTGCTGTGAGCTGTCATGCCACAGTATTCTACCGAGAGTGATAAAGTGAGATTCTGTCTCTAAAAAAAAAAAAAAAATCTAACAGGCAGGCCAGAAGCTGTGGTTCATGCAGAGTATAATCCTAGCACTCTGGTAGGCTGAGGCAGGTGGAATGCTTGAGCTCAGGAGATCAGGATCAACCTGAGCAAAAGCGAGACCCTGTCTCTACTAAAATAGGAAAACTCGCCAGGCATGGAGGCTGGCATCTGTAGTCCCAGTTACTTAGGAGGCTTAGGCAGAAAGATCACTTGAGTCGAAGAGGATCTGAGATTGCTGTGAGCTATGACACCCTGGCACTTTACCCAGGAGGACAGAGTAAGACTCTGTCTCAAAAAAAAAAAAAAACAACTCAAATATACAAATATATTAACATAAAAGGGATGTTTTCCTTCCATAGACTTTTTCTGAGGTACAACTATAACTACATGTATCTTCTTTATCCTGTGACTTGTCAATATCAACCATTCAGAATGCTGCTGAGAACCAAGGATAAAGGAGAGCCAAATTGCTCCAGTTTGTTAAACAAGGAAAGCTAGGTTTGATTCAACTTGATTGTGTTCAATCACACAAAAAAAATCTTAACCTCAGTTTCCTCACCTGACACTGGGAGGTTCCTTGAGCAGCCCGAGGGCAGGGTGTTGCAGGCCCAGGATCACCGGGTTTCCCTTCACATTCCAGAGATAGGCACTCACAGGTGGGAAAAACCACCATTCTCCTCCACTGGACCAGGAGGGAAGATGACACAGGGAGAGGGGATTGGTTCCTGCTCTTTGAGAGCCTCAAAAGCTGTGGAAGTAGACATGGGATCTAACAATAAGAGGAGAGAGTGAAGAGGAGAGGAGGTGCTAGCTCTAGCTACCCCACTTTCTGCCTGGCCCTGTAAAAGCAACTAAAGCTGCTTTATTATGTGTCAGCCCAGCCTCTCAAATTAAATCCCCTGAAGTTCCTCATCATGATGACACAAAGTCCTTAATCCAGAATTTAAGATCAAAAATCAAAAATACTAATCTCCTAGATAACAGATTGTTGTGATCTAGATCTAGATTGGTGTGATCTAGAGGAGTTAGAATACAAGAAGTGCCTGAGGGTGTAAGCACAACCTGAAAGGTAGTAGAATGCAAAGGCTAGAGCTCTCAAGGTTGGGGTTCTAATTGTCACTCCGTCTTTCAACATACTTATTCTATTAAGTATCCCTCACTGTTCTATGCCCAGGAGGGTACTGGGAAAACAAGACAAAGTCTCACCTTCATGGACTAACTAACATTCAATGGCCAAGTTCTGCACGAGAAGTATTATGTTTTGGGAAAGAGATAGACACGGGCCTAAGCACTTTATGCACCTCATCTCATTTACTCCTCACATCAACACCATAAAATGGATCATATAATCCCCATTTACAGTTAAAGAAATAGAGGTTTCTTTAAGCTCTCTGCTCAGGGTCACAGGTCTTCCTGCAGGACAGTAAACTGGAGTCTGATGTGTTGGTCAGTCAACAAGAAAAGGGCGGGTGGACAGTGTCTGGAACGTGTATCTGAGTACTCTAAGCTTCTATATATCCATATTTTGGAATGAGGATATTATGAGTCCTGAAAGAGCTCTAGAAATCTAGAAATTCCGGGCTACATAATTATCTCTCCATGTAATTTTCTCTGCTACAAGACAAAAAAAAAAAAGCCTGCGAATCCGTGTTTTCCAGGCTTCAAGATTATTGGCGAAATGATAGTTGCCCAGTTCCAAAATGGCCACCACTGCGTTTTCCCAGTGTAGGAGTGACTGCATAGTGACAGAAGGGCCATCACCAGGTGAGCGCTCCCAGGGACTGAGCCAAGAACCAAATTAGCCACTTGGGTCTTCCTCCTCCTGAGCTATTGGCCAAGCAACATTAATAACCTCCACATCTCCTTAGTCTAGGCTGGACTAAAGCAGAGAAATGAAACTGGCTGCGGAGGAAAAGTAGGTAACAAAAGGCAGAGGGTCTGAAGTAACAGAGCAAGTAAGACTTTGCCTATAGAAACTGGGAGTCACTGCGCGGCGCAGACCGAGGCACCTCACTTTGACCCATTTGTAATTACCGCTGCCTTCTCCGCCCCCAAAGTCCGCTAGCAACCAATTCTCGGTGGTGAAGTCATAGACGTAAGTTGTCGCGGGGCAGGAGAACGCCTCTTGGTCCTCACCAGCAAGATCCTGCACAGGAGGCAGCGGAAAGCAACCCGAACTAGGGAAATAGGAAGAAGGCGAGAAGAAGTGGTAAAAAACAGGAAAATGTATATTCTTGTACCATCCTACAGCTAGGGAAAAAACGTTAGGCTAATCCAACTGAACCTCTCGTTTTATGCTGGTTTGGACATCCAGGAATGGGGAGCTTACTCCTGCAGTTGTTCCCCCAATAGTTGGACAGCTTTGGAAGGAGAATCTCCTTCCTACTGAGCTGAAATCTGCCTTTGGGATCTTCCACCCAGCTGTTCTACCCCACGAGGAGCTAAAGAACAGCCTAATGCCCCTTCCACAAGATGACAGATAGCATTTTGGTTAACATACTACCATGCTAGAAAAAAATGTTTTTTCGGCTCGGCGCCTGTGGCTCAAGTGGCTAAGGCGCCAGCCACATACACCTAAGGTGGCGGGTTCGAATTAGCCCGGGCCCGCCAAACAACAATGATGGCTGCAACCAAAAAATAGCCAGGCGTTATGGCGGGCGCCTGTGGTCCCAGCTACTTGGGAGGCTGGGGCAGGAGACTCGCTTGAGCCCAGGAGTTGGAGGTTGCTGTGAGCTGTGATGCCATG
>NW_003852426.1:139494-141342 GCF_000181295.1 Otolemur garnettii
AGACAGAGTCTCACTATGTCACTTTCGGTAGAGTGCTGTGGCGTCACAGCTCACAGCAACCTCCAATTCCTGGGCTTAAGCGATTCTCTTGCCTTAGCCTCCCAAGTAACTGGGACTACAGGCGCCCACCACAATGCCCGGCTATTCTTTTGTTGTAGTTGTCATTGTTGTTTAGCAAGCCCAGGCCAGGTTCTAACCTGCCCGCCTCAGTGTATGTGGCCGTCGCCTTATCCACTGAGCTACTGGCGCCAAGATGGATGCTTATCTTTTTAAAAAATAAAAATATTGGTGAATTTTGAAATAATAATAAGGAAGACACAAAAATGGAAAAGTTGATAAAATTTAAACCATTGACAGACTATTATTACTTTCTTGTTCTCTACATTTTTCTATACAGTAGAACCTCTGTAAGTTGACCACCTAAGTGACTGTAACAAATTAGTGGACATAAAGAGGGGGTGAGCATAAAGAAATAGGCCCATACTGATACCTACTTGTGGTATATGTCCCATCTATAAAAATTAGGTCAACTTAAGGTCAATGTAGCGAAGTGGTCAACTATGGAGTTTCTACTGTATTTTTTTCTAATTTTCCACATTGTATGTGTTACTTATATAAATACAGTAGCATAAATGATCAGCCCCTGGCTTCACTGCAACACACATATTCACACATGGTGCAAAAAAAAAAAAAAAAATGTGTAGGCCAGCCACAGTGGCTCACACCTGTAATCCTAGCACTCTGGGAGGCCAAGACAGGTGGGTTGCTTGAACTCAGGAGTTAGAAACCAGCCTGAGCAGGAGCAAGACCCTTTCCCTACTAAAAATAGAAAAATTAGCCAGGCATGTAGCAGTCACCTATAGTCCCAGCTACTCTGGAAGCTGAGGCAGGAAGATCACTTGAGCCCAAGAGTTTGAGATTGCTGTGAGCTATAATGACACCTGGCACTCAACCCCAGGGAGACAGAGTAAAAATCTCTATTTTTTTATAGAGATTAGGTCTCACTCTGTTGCCCAAGTTGGTCTCAAACTCCTGACCTCAAATGATCCTCCCAAAGTTCTGGGATTACAAAACTTAATATTTACAAAAATCACAAAAGCACATACTCTCTGAATCAATAATTTCACCATTTTAGAAAGCAGAGTAAACTTCTTAGACATGTTACTAGAACAGTCATACAGGGCCGCATGCTTAGACTGGGATAAAGTGTTTGGGTTTTAATGTTCTGTGGTCCCTATCTTGAAAAAAAAAAATTTTTTTTTTTTTGAGACAGAGTCTCACTTTGTCACCCTCAGTAGAAGGCCATGGGGTCACAGCTCACAGCTACCTCAAAATCTTGGGCTTAAGCAATTATCTTGCCTCAGCCTCCTGACTAGTTGGGACTATAGGCACCCATCACAATGCCCAGCTATTTTTTGTTGCAATTGCCATTGTTGGTTAGCAGGCCCAGGCCAGGTTTGAACCCACCAGCCTCAGTGTATGTGGCCAGTGCTGTAACCACTGTATCCACCCCCTATCTTGAAATTTTTAATAATTTTATCTCTCAGTTTGAAAGTGAAGTCTGATTAGACAACAGAGCATGTATTGGGAACTTGGAGCCTGGGCTCAAGCTTCATCCTGCTCTCCACATCGTCCAGCCTCTCCAGGATTGGTTTTCAGCTGCCTGCTCCTCTACCTGGGTGCTGCCTCCCTCCCAGCTTGGGTCTGGCCACAGGGGAGGGAAAGAGAGATGATGATGCACACTCACCTATGATGCCAAGTGGAAGGCAAGGTCCTAAGCATTTGAATTCTGCACTTCCCTCTAATTATTCTCTGCCTGAAGGAGTGTGATTTTTTTTTTTTTTTTTT
>NW_003852426.1:141798-144727 GCF_000181295.1 Otolemur garnettii
GGCAATTCTCTTGCCTCAGCCTCCTGGGTAGCTGGGACTACAGGCGCCCACCACAACACCCGGCTATTTTTTTGTTGCAGTTTGGCCAGGGCTGGGTTCGAACCCGTCACTTCTGGTATATGGGTCCAGCACCCTACCCACTGAGCCATAGGCACTGCCCTTTTTTGCTGCCTTTTAATAAGGGGCCCCCGTAGCTTTATTTTGCAGTGGGCCCTCAAATTATATATCTAGCCCTAGGAGACTGATATTCATTGTCCTACTATATGTAATGAAAAGGTTGAAAATGATGACCTGATATTCATTGATTTGTACCCTTAGGTAACATAACTGGAATATAGCAGCAATACAACTGAAATACAACCTTCATAAAGGTAAGAACCTTGTCTTTCTTGCTAGAATTTTTATAATTAGAGTCTAATATAAAGCGTGACACACACATAGCATTTGCTGTTAAATATTTTTTTTTCATAGACCATGTGAAAATTTTAGTTTTAAAAAATTAAAATTTGTAAGAATATGTTATTAGAGGGTCGGCGCCTGTGGCTCTAGTGGCTGAGGCGCCAGCCACATACACCTGAGCGGGCGGATTCCAGTCCAGCCCCAGTCCGCCAAACAACATGAGGGCTGCAACCAAAAAATAGCCGGGCATTGTGGCTGGCGCCTATAGTCCCAGCTATTTGGGAGGTGGAGGCAGGAGGAGCCCAGGAGTTGGAGGTTGCTGTGAGCTGCGATGCCATAGCACTCTACCCAGGGTGACAGCTTGAGGCTCTGTTTAAAAAAAAAAAATGTTATTAGAGCACATTTCTTTCTCCCTTGGTCCACATTACACAGGTTTACATTTGCAGATGTAAAAGGCAAATGTAAGCATGCTTTCTCTCTCTTTTTTTTTTTTTTTTTTTTTTTTTTTTGCAGTTTTTAGCCAAGGCTGGGTTTGAACCTGCCACCTCTGGCATGTGGGGCTGGCGTCCTACTCCTTTGAACCACAGGCGCACCACCCATGCTTTCCTTTTCTTAAATTTACTTTTTATTTGTATATACTCATGGGATGCAAGTGCAAGTTTTCTACATTGTTATGTTGCATCCTGGTAAAGTCAGGGCCTTCAGTGCATCCATCAGTGGAGCAACAAACATTGTGGCCAGCAAGCAACCTTCCATCATGTCCCACGTAAATACTTACTAATTTAAATTAATTGAATACATTCTTGCTTCTACCTAATATAAAGAGATATTTTAAAAATTGAAACAGCCTAAATATCTTGTGAAACTAGTTAAAAACGTGTAATATGTTCATGCAATAAAACATTTGGAGCTATAAAATAAGAATTTTTTTAGGTACTGATAAAGAAAGATCTCCAAGATAAATTGTTACGGGGGTGGCAGGGGAGGGATGCTTAACCGCTATCTTTAGTCCTTGTAGGCAGTGACTTTCTCCTGGAGCGCCCTCTGGTGGCACATGCTGGTGTAAGGAAGAAAATAGAGGTTGGTGGCTCGGCGCCTATAGCTCAACCGGCTAAGGCGCCAGCCACGTACACCTAAGGTGGCGGGTTCGAATCCCCAGCCCGGACCCGCCAAACAACAATGACGGCTGCAACCAAAAAATAGCCGGGCGTTGTGGCGGGCGCCTGTGGTCCCAGCTACTTGGGAGGCAGAGGCAGGAGACTCGCTTGAGCCCAGGAGTTGGAGGTTGCTGTGAGCTGTAATGCCACAGCACTTTGCCCAGGGGGACAGCTTGAGGCTCTGTCTCCAAAAAAAAAAAAAAAAAAAAGAAAATAGAGGTTGGCTTTGGACCGCTGGAACATTTTCAAGGTATATTAAGAATCAACTTTTCAAAGTACAAGCGAGCATATTATGTATTAATGTGGAATTATGCATTATCATGCAACAGAAAAAGTATAACAGTGTGTCTCTCATCATTTGTGATAATAGACAAATAGTGTAAAGTATGTATTTTACACCTTAGCAAGAAAATCTTACACAGTGCTGTTACTAGGTAACTATGTAAGTAAGCTACCACTTATTGATGTTTACTATCTCACATGTGGACAGCATATTAATAACCATATAATTCATTATATTCAGAGTGTGTGATTTTACATACATGACTGTGTATATGACCTGTCGTTAAACATGGTTAGAAATACAGATTAAACTGAAATCATTGAGGAGAGAAACACAAAGGAGAAGTAACTTGGGAATACTTGCAAAATAACATAACATACACCATACAAAATTAATTAAAATAACATTTTTTTTCTTGACACAGAGTCTCACTTTGACACCCTCAGTAGAGTGCTGTGGCATCACAGCTCGCAGCAACCTCAAACTCTAGTGCTTAAGCGATTCTCTTGCCTCAGCCTCCCCAGTAGCTGGGGCTACAGTCACCTGCCACAATGCCCACCTATTTTTTGTTTTTGTTTTTTTGAGACAGTCTCACTATGCCGTCCTCAGTAGGGTACAGTGGCGTCACAGCTCACAGCAACCTCCAACTCTTGGGCTTAAGCAATTCTCTGGCCTCAGCCTCCCAAGTAGCTGGGACTACAGGTGCCCGCCACAATGCCCAGCTATTTTTTTGTTGCAGTTATCATTGTTGCTTAGCTGAACCTGGCCAGGTTGGAATCTGCCACCCTCAGTCCACATGGCCAGCCGTAACCACTGTGCTGTGGGTGCCGAGCCCCAGCTATTTTTTGGTTGCAGTTTTCATTGTTGTTTAGCAGGCCTGAGTTGGGCTCGAGCCCACCAACCTCAGTGTATGTGGCTGGCACCCTACTCATTGAGCTACAGGTGCCAAGCCTACACCCTCAAACTCTTTAGGCTCAAAGCCATTCTATTGCCTCAGCCTCCCTGGTAGCTGGGACCATAGGTGCCCACAACAGAGACTGGCTATTTATTTATTTATTTAGTATTCAAGAATAACTTTTTTTTTTTTTTT
>NW_003852426.1:145663-152498 GCF_000181295.1 Otolemur garnettii
AACACATTCTGTGAAGCAAATATCACCTTGATCCCCAAACCAGGAAAAGACCCAACAAGAAAAAAAAATTATAGACCAATATCACTAATGAATATTGATGTGAAAATATTCAACAAGATCCTAACCAACAGAATCCAGCAACACATCAAACAAATCATACACCACGACCAAGTGGCTATTTTTTAGAAACAAGGTCTCACTCTAACTCAGGTTGGTCTCAAACTCCTGAGCTAGGCAATCCACCCACCTTGGCGTCCCAGAGTGCTAGGATTATAGATGCCACCATGCCCAGCCCATCATTCACATCTTGAACACATTCTCATCACACTCCATGCCCTGCAAAATCTGATGCTCCTACACCCCATATTTCTGTACATGGCAACATTGCATCATTTAGCTGATGGCCCTCTCCCCTTCCCCTGTATATGTCACTTTTGCCTAAAGACCATGCCATCCAAGAGACTGCTCACCACAGCTGCAGGAATCCAGCCCTTTCAGGAGACTTGAGGTGGCTGAAAGCATGAGGTGAATAAAGAGAGCTCATCAGAGGCTGTATAGTGTGGTGGTTACAAGTACCAATTCTGGGGCTAGGAAGCCTGGCTTGAAATCCCAGCTACTCTACTCCCTCATGGTATGACATTGAATAAGTGACCTTACTTCTTTTGTACCTCTGTTTCCTTATCTATAAAATAAGGTATTAATATTCTAATATTTGTTTTGCTGTTGTGAGAATTAAATGAGTAAACCACTTAGAACAATGGCATATGGAATCTCCTGGTAAGGTAGCTGGGTTTTGTCTTCTGGTTTTATTTTTTGTTTGTTTTCTAGAGATGCACATTTCTCAAAGTGGCTTTGATTAGCTAGTTCCTAACACTCTTTGCTCCTGGTCCCTCCACCCTGACCTCTTATCCAGCTTTTGACAGTTAGCTTGGACAATTGCAAGCACCCCATCACCCCCAAACCCAGAAAGCATCTTGTGTGTAACTCTCCTACCTAGATGGATGTGCATTATGGAGGAAGAGCATCCCAGGATATTTTAGGTTCTGAAAGGAGGGAGTCCCCACTTGAGAAATCCAGAAATCTACAGCAACCCTTTTTTCCATGGGATTCATCCATCTGACCTTGACTCTCAACAACATAGCTCCAGAATAGCCAAATCTGCTGGTGCCCAAACTCTAGGTGCCTTGCAGGGAGAAAGAATAAGTAAGTCCCAGATTCAGCTGACCAGAATCTGTCCTTCCAGTCCCTATACTCGTCTCAAACAAAAGCAGAAATGTATGTCTCAGTTGTGCTTCTACTACCCTTGCTGCCCAATATAATTTTTTTGTGATGGTGGGAAGAAATGCTCTATGTTTGCTCTGTCCATTGCAGTAACCAGTACCTATAGTGCTATTGAGCATTTAAAATATGGCTACTGCAGTCAAGGAACTGAATTTTTTTCTTTTTTTGAGACAGTCTTACTACGGTGCCCTCAGTAGAGTACTATGGCATCACAGCTCACAGCAACCTCAAACTCTTGGGCTTAAGTGATTTTCTTGCCTCAGCCTCCAAAGTAGCTGGGACTACAGGCACCCACCACAACACCTGGCTATATTGGGTCACAGTTGTCATTGTTGTTTAATAGGCCCAGGCAGAGTTCAAACCTACCAGCTTCGGTATGTGGCTAGCACCCTACTCACTGAGCTATGGGTGCCAAGCCAGGAACTGAATTTTTTATTTGTCTTTATTTTAATTTAAATGGCCACTTGTGGCAAGTGATTACATTAGACAGCATGGCTGTGAATTGTCCATTCTGAACTTCTTTTCTTTTCTTTTCTTTTTTTTTTTTTTTTGGAGACAGAGCCTCAGGCTATCCCCCTGGGTAGAGTGCTGTGAGATCACAGCTCACAGCAACTTCCAACTCCTGGGCTCAAGTGAGTCTTCTGCCTCCACCTCCCAAGTAGCTGGGACCACAGGCACCTGCCACAACGCCTGGCTATTTTTGGTTGCAGCCATCATTGTTGTCTGGTGGGCCCAGGCTGGATTCGAACCCGCCACCTTAGGTGTATGTGGCTGGCACCTTAGCCACTTGAGCCACAGGCGCCAAGCCTGAACTTCTTTTCTTATTTGATGAAGCATCCTTGCTTTAAGACTGGGAAATAGGCTCAGCGCCTGTGGCTCAAGTGGCTAAGGCTCCAGCCACATACACCTAAGGTGGCAGGTTCGAATCTAGCCCAGGCCCGCCAAACAACAATGATGGCACCAAAAAATAGCCAGGCGTTGTGGTGGGCACCTGTGGTCCCAGCTACTTGGGAGGCTGAGGCAGGAGACTCGCTTGAACCCAGGAGTTGGAGGTTGCTGTGAGCTGTGATGGCACAGCACTCTACCCAGGGGAACAGCTTGAGGCTCTGTCTAAAAAAAGACTGGGAAATATATTTTTGAAACTTGATGCCAAGTTGTTCTCATCCTTGCAGTTCTCAGCTGAGTCCAGGGATAAGAAGTAAGGTCCTCTTTCCATTCCAGATCTCACTTTCCCCTTTGGCACTGAGGAAATTGGAGAGCAATGCCCAGGCCAGGGGATGTGTTCTGCATGTTGGCTATGTCCCTGCTGCCTATGCAGACGGACAGCTGCTGCCCTTGCAGATATTCCTTCTTCCAGAGCTGCCTCTCTGAGCATGAGCAGATATACAACTCATGACTTCCCTAAATGTATTTTTGAGGGGCCAGAAGCTAAGCCCAAGCTACCCACCAAATATCTAAACATACAGAAGGGAGTTTGGATTTGCAGTAGAAGAGAGTAGGTTAGACCTCAGGAAGAATGGTTTGGTAATGACAGTTGTGAGACAATAGAAACAGGAAACCAAGTCAACCTTTTTTTTTCTTTCTTTCTTTCTTTTTTTTTTTTTTTTGAGAGCCCAAACTAATCCCTCTCTCTTGGCTAGTTTCAGGGAGTGAAACTTTACACAAACAAACCTCTTCCTAGGACCCAGTGAGTGATTGATCACACTAATCAGCCCCTAGAATCCTCCTCAAAGGCTGTTTCCTAAAGGATGGGGGAGGAAGGCCCAGTACCAGGCAGCCACTGCTCCATTGCCCTGAGGGGGTAGGGATGGTAAATCCTGATCAAACCCTCAGTCTATAGCCCTTTTGTATAAGTGCCTGACAAGGGTGACGTGGGGCTGTTCCTACGGGCACAGCTGTGGCATCAGCCAGGGTGGAGGCAGGGCCTGGGCAGCACTGCCATCCCCAGTCCTCTCTCGGGCTTTTCGGTAGTAACGGGACATGCACCCCAAAGGCCTTTGACCCTGCTGCGGGGCTCCCTGTCCTTAGGAACAGTGGAGATGGCACTCTTAGCAAGCCCCTCTCTGCCTAGCTGCTTCCTCTCGCTCTTCCTCCTACTCTTCCTCCAGCTGCCTTCCAGCCATGCAGGTAAGACATGTGTTTATTCCTGCCCTGGAAAGACCCTGAGAACAGGAAAGCTGCTTTCCCGAGGATCTACTCCTTCAATCCTCCTCCAGTGAGTTACCTTTCTAAGTCAGATTTCCTGGCATGGTTCTCTTCCTCAGAAACCTTCAAGTGGCTTCTTATAGCCTTCCAAACAAAATCCAAACTCTTTTTTTTTTTAGAGACAGAGTCACATTTTGTCGTCCTCGGTAGAGTGCTGTGACATTACGGCTCACGACAACCTTCAGCTCTTGGGCTTAGGCGATGATTCTTTTGCCTCAGCCTCCCAAGCAGCTGGGACTACAGGCACCTGCCACAGTGCCCAGCTATTTTTTTGCTGCAGTTTGGCCGAGACTGGGTTTGAACCCGCCACCCTCAGTATATGGGGCTGACACCCTATTCACCGAGCCACAGGCGCTGCCCAGAATCCAAACTCTTTAATGTGACTTTAACTTGAGGCCTTCCTTGAACTAGCGCTCATCTATCTTTGCCACTTTGGCTTTTCATCTCTTAAACAGGGAAAAAATAATAATCTCTTGAAATTGTTATCAGGGTTAAACGAGACAAGATATCTGACATGCTTAGCCATGCCTAACCATAGGAAATCTCAAAAGAATTTTGTTAAATTAACAGTATCTTGTCATGTTTGAGAGTTTGCTCTGCATAATCAGGCACCAGTAAGCTTTTATAAAGGAGCTCTGCTCTCAAGTGCTGGGGAGAAATAAAAGAAACAGAAGACAGATTCCTGATCTCAGAGAGCTACCTGACTGAGAGAAGAGGCCCAATCCACCCACTTCCTGGGGAAATATTTCCAGGTCTAAGGGAGAAAGCAGCCGTATCTCCCCATAGCTCAGCATCTGGCTTGAAAAACGTCCACATAGGAAAAGACTGAGAATACATTTGGAGCAAGATCCAGGAGCTGCAGTGAGGTTGAAGAGGAGTGAAATAGAGGGAAAGAGTGCAGTTGAGAGAAAGAAGAGTGCAATCAGAGGAGAATTTGAGGGAAAAAGGACAGAGGGAGAAGTGATAGAGAGAGTTTTACATTTTAAGTGACAACAGCAAAATCTCTAAGGGGAGAATAGAAATGAATTTGGCAAAGTTTAAACAGGGAGGCCCATGGGAGAATTAAACTTCAGGATGCTGTACCACTGTCCAAGGTGGAACCTAAAAGCTGGGCTGAAGAGTCAGAAATGGATACAGTCAACAAAAAAGGTGGGCAGTAGCTGTTGTGATGAGACGATTGCTAGCTTTTTTGAGTTTTTATTTATTTATTTCGTTTGTTTGTTTTGTTTTGTTTTGAGACAGTCTCACTCTGTTTTCTGGGCAGAATGCCATGGCATCCTACTTCACAGCGTCCTCAAACTCTTGGGGCTCCACCCATCTCAGCCTCCCAGAGTGCTAGGATTAAAGATGTGAGCCACTTTGCCCAGCCTTGCTTTTATTTTTGTTTTTGCTCAAGAAGAAGAATTACAATCTTTCCCTGGCTCTAAAATTTCTCTTAAAAATGAAGTGTCTTGGCCAGGCGCAGTGGCTCACGCCTATAATCCTAGTACTCTGGGAGGCCAAGGTGGGTGGATTACTTGGGCTCACGAGTTTGAGACCAGCCTGAGCAAAAAAAGCAAGACCCTGTCTCTACTAAAAATAGAAAAGCTGGGCAGCACCTGTGGCTCAGTGAGTAGGGCGCTGGCCCCATATACCGAGGGTGGCGGGTTCAAATCCAGTCCAGGCCAAATTGCAACAAAAAAATAGCCGGGCGTTGTGGTGGGAGCCTGTAGTCCTAGCTACTTGGGAGGCTGAGGCAAGAGAATCATGTAGGCCCAGGAGTTGGAGGTTGCTGTGAGCTGTGTGATGCCATGGCACTCTACCGAGGGAAATAAGGTGAGACTCTGTCTCTACAAAAAAAGGACAAAAAAAAAAATAGAAAAACTGAGGCAAGAGGATTGCTTGAGCCCAAGTTGGAGGTTGCTGTGAGCTATGATGTCACAGCATTCTACCCAGGGCAATAGTTTGAGACTCTGTCCCAAAAAAATCAACCATCTTCTTCCCTCCCTGTTTTGAAGCAGCCCTTCCTATGACATGCCTGTTTGTCAAGGTTCCCTCTAAACCTCAGTCTCTTCTCTTTGGTGTCTTGGACAGGACAGTTCAGAGTGATAGGACCAAGGCACCCCATCCGGGCTCTCGTTGGAGATGAAGTGGAATTGCCATGTCGTATATCCCCTGGGAAGAATGCTACAGGCATGGAGGTGGGGTGGTACCGTCCCCCCTTCTCTAGGGTGGTTCACCTCTACCGAAATGGCAAGGACCAAGATGGAGAGCAGGCACCTGAATATCGAGGTCGGACGGAACTGCTGAAAGAGGCTATTGGTGAAGGAAAGGTGTCCCTCAAAATCCGGAATGTAAGGTTCTCAGATGAAGGGGGTTTCACCTGCTTTTTTCGAGATCATTCTTATCAAGAAGAGGCAGCAATGGAATTAAAAGTGGAAGGTGAGTAGTGAGATTGAGACTTCAATCATTCTCTCAGTTGAGATGAGATCTTTCAACCCTAAGATCTCATTTCTGGGAATCAGTTCTATAGAAATATACACACCAGTAAACAGAAATGTGTACATTCATGGTTGTCTATTGCATCACTATTCAGAGTTAGAAGGAAATTGGAATCAATTAATGACCCTAAATGGCATTATGCTAAGTAAACTAAGCCAGATACATAAAGAAAAATACTGCATAATTTATCTTATATGTGGAACCTACAAAATAAAAGAAAATTAAAAAAAAACTCCAAAGTTAATGTTCTTCAGCATGGGCAATATAGTGAGACCCTCATCTCTATGAAAAATTAGCCCGGTTTGGTGGAGAATGCCTGTAGTCTCAGCTCCTCAGGAGGCTGAGGTGGGAAGATCGCTTGAGCCCAGGAATTCGAGGCTGCTTTGAGCTATGATCAGGCCATTATTCTCTCGCCTGTCCCCTCAGTCCCACAAAAAAAGTCAATGTCCCAACATAGGGAAATTACTGAATAAAGGATCATATCCATACCGTGAATAGTATGAAGCCATTAAAAAGACTGTTTTAGGGTGGCGCCTGTGGCTCAAGGAGTAGGGCGCTGGCCCAGGGGTGGCAGGTTCAAACCTGGTCCCAGCCAAAAACTGCAAAAATAAATAAATAAATAAATAAATAAAATAAAAAGATTGTTTAGAGCTATATCAGATGGCTTGGAGGCATTCCATGAGATATTGTTAAGTGATAAAAGCAAGCTACTAGCCCGGGCAGTGACTCATGCCTGTAATCCCAGCACTTCCGGAGGCCCAGGAAGGTGGATTGCCTGAGCTCAGGAGTTTGAGAGCAGCCTGAGCAAGAGCGAGAGCCCTTCTCTAAAAGTAGCTGGGCATGGCTCGGCGCCTATAGCTCAACCGGC
>NW_003852426.1:152768-174400 GCF_000181295.1 Otolemur garnettii
TTGTTGAGGGCACCTGTAGTCCCAGCTACTTGGGAGGCTAAGGCAAAAGAATCACTTAAGCCCAAGAGTTTGAGGTTGCTGTGAGCTATGAGGCCACAGCATTCTACTGAGGGGGGGGGACTAAATAAATAAATGCAAGCTGCGGAATGTAGGGAATAAAAACAAATCCCTGTATTTGTGAGTATACGTACATACATACATATGTATTCATAGTGAATAAACTAGTAAAGCAAATGTCTGAATGCAATTATAAAATATATAAGATGACACCTGTAGGCTTTACCTCTCCATTTCCATTCTTTAGAATTTCATTTTCAGTATGTTTTGTGTGGAGTTTATTTTTTTATGCTGTCTCATAATGATTAAGACGTGAACAAGGTGAAGTGGATGGAGGGAGAGCTTTGAAAGTAGATTGTGATTTAACTGAAGAAAAGAAATGTTCTGAGGGCCTGATCCTCGGACCCTTCCCCTGCCCCTCCTTCCCACCTGCTGTACAAACATCAGACAATCCTTCACTTTTATGTCAGGGGATGGGGTGACCCTTGCAGTGCTAGGACCAGAAGGTGGCATTGTATGCAGAATAACAAAGCACTATTTCTAGGGGCAGATTGCAGGGATATGAAAATAGGTTTGTATGTCACAAAATGTTCTTCATACAGCTATTTTTACTGGGAAATTTTTACTTGCCAAGAAGTTTAATAGAAAAGACCTCTCCAATTTGCAAATTTTCCTCTTTCTTGGTCAGGATCTTCCTAGTTCAATAACTGCCTTCCCCCACACACACACTCCCGAGTCCCACCACACCAACAAGGAAAGAAAAAGAAAAAATGCCTGGGCTGGGCGCCTATGGCTCAATCGGCTAAGGCGCCAGCCACATACACCTAAGGTGGCGGGTTTGAATCCAGCCTGGGTCTGCAAACAATGACGGCTGCAACCAAAAAATAGCCGGGTGTTGTGGCGGGCGCCTGTGGTCCCAGCTACTTGGGAGGCAGAGGCAGGAGATTCACTTGAGCCCAGGAGTTGGAGGTTGCTGTGAGCTGTGATGCTACAGCACTCTACCCAGGGGGATAGCTTGAGGCTCAGTCTCAAAAAAAAAAAAAAAAGAAAGAAAGAAAAAAATGCCTGAAATGTTGCCTCCAGGGAGAACATTTTCTGTTGAACAGCTTTCCACATTCCAACCCCCTCCTCCCATTTCATAGTCTGCAAGACTAAGAATCTAAAAAAAAAAAAATGTTTTCCAAGTTAACAGTCACCTTGTTCCACACACCTTGTCTGAGGAGTCAGGAAACAGACAAATTCAGTAAGGAAATGCAGTAACTATGTTATTGCAAGTTCCAGGTGTAATTACTTCTCTTTCTCAAAAGTGTTTCTGATCTTTTTGACATTATTATTTTGTCATTATTGTGATTTGATTACTAGTGGTTTCTAATCCTTTCTTTAAACTCTTCATTATGAAACTTTAAAACATATATAAAGGTAGAGAGAATACTACAATCAGCTTCCTAATGCCCACCACCTGGCTCCCATCCCCCCAAGCATTACACCCATTTCCCTACTCAAATCCTGGGCACCATGATCATTTCATTGCTACATGCCTAAGAACGGATTATTCAAATATAAGAATTTTTTTTTTTAAAAATTGACAAAATTCCCTAATACATGTGGATCATCAATACCCAGTTGGTGTTCAGAATTTCTCAATTGTTTCATAAATATGCTTTTGCAATTGGTTTGTTTGAATGGGCTCCAAACAGGATCCACACGTTGGTGTTTGCCATTAGGGTTTCCCATGGTCTGAATTTTGCTGACTATCTTCCCATGTTGCTGTTTAGCACAGTCCTCCATGCCCTGAATTTCCTGTAAACTGATTGATCTGCATGTGTGATCAGATTCAGGGTTGATTTCTTTTAGCAGGTGTACTTCATAGGTGATACTCTATACCAGTGTTTTTCAACCTTTTTTAATCTCACAGCCCACTTGAAGCTATAATTAAACTTCCACAGAACACTTAAATTATGTTGATTAAAAAAAGAGTAATAAGGTTGGGCAAGGTGGCTCACACCTGTAATCCTAGCACTCTCAGAGACTAAGGCAGGTGCATTATTTGAGCTTAGGAAGTTCCAGGACAACCTGAGCAAGAGCAAGACTCTGTCACTAAAAAAAACTAGCTGGGGCTGGCGTGGTGGTTCACACCTGTAATCCTAGCACTCTGGGAGGTTGAGGTGGGCAGATTGCCTAAACTCAGGAGTTCCAGACCAGCCTGAGCAAAAATGAGACCCTCTAAAACAAAATAGCCAGTGGCCCCATGCCTGTAGCTCAGCGGGTAGGGCGCCAGCCATATATACCAGAGCTGGCAGGTTCAAATACAGCCCAGCCCGGCCAAACAATGACAACTACTACCAAAAAAAAAAAAAAAATAGCCAGGCATTGTGGTAGGTGCCTGTAATCCCAGCTACTTGGGAGGCTGAGGCAAGAGAATCGCTTGAGCCCAAGAGTTGGAGCTTGCTGTAAGCTGTGACGCTGCGGCACTCTACCAAGGGCAACATAGTAAGACTCTGTCTCAAAAAAATAAATAAAAAATAGCCAAGACCCTATCTCTAAAAAAAAAAAAGATATCCGGGCATTGTGGTGTGCACCTGTAGTCCCAGCCACTTGGGAGCCTGAAGAGAATCACATGAGTTCAAGAGTTTGAGGTTGCTGTGAGCTGAGACACATGGCACTCTACCAAGGGTAACAAAGTAAGACTCTGCCTCAAAAAGAAAAAGTTTAAAAAAAATAATATACTTACTGTGCTTTGAACTTCTTTAGAAAATAATTAAATTAACAATCTTTAAAAATTTTCGCAGCACACCTAAGATCCTCCCATAGCACAATAGCGTGCACACTGGTTGAAAATCACTCCTTTGGCTCGGCGCCTATAGCTCAACCGGCTAAGGCGCCAGCCACGTACACCTAAGGTGGCGGGTTCGAATCCCCAGCCCGGACCCGCCAAACAACAATGACAGCTGCAACCAAAAAATAGCCGGTGTTGTGGCGGGCGCCTGTGGTCCCAGCTACTTGGGAGGTGGAGGCAGGAGACTCGCTTGAGCCCAGGAGTTGGAGGTTGCTGTGAGCTGCAATGCCATGGCACTCTGCCCAGGGGGACAGCTTGAGGCTCTGTCTCAAAAAAAAAAAAAAAAGAAAAGAAAATCACTCCTTTGTATTCTTGTTGCTTTACTCATAATGTCTAATTTTCTCCTTATTTATTTAGAGACATGGTCTCACTCTGTCACCCAGGCTGGAGTACAGTGGTGTGATCATAGCTCACTGTAACCTCAAACTCCTGGGCTCAAGTGATCTTCCTCCTCAGTCTCTCAGTAGCTGGTAATACAGGCACAAGCCACTACACCTGCCTTCTCTTTTTATAATTCTAATCCTTTGTGAACATATGTGTGCAAAAAAAAACAAAGAAAAAGGAAAAACCCTAGAGTATATACCTGCTAAATCATATTGCTACAGGTAATGATCAATAAGAACTCGTAAATAAAGATTGCTGCCTTTTCTTCTTGGGAACACAATCATAGAGCTTCAGCTTATGTCTTCAGCCTAAAGTCTGAAGCTTAAAGGACAGTAGTTGTACCTAAGCAATCCTCCCAGACCAATTTAATATTCCTGGCTGTGACTTAATACCTGCCTTTGATAACAGTATTCTTATCTAGCCCCCCTAAAGCAGAGAACAAGATGAAAAGGGCTTCAGCTGCAGCATGGAACTTTGAGATCAGATAGGCAGAGCTTTTGGATGCTGAGGGGAAGATTTAGAAGAGGAAATAGATGGCAGCTAGAGAGGTGAAGTTCACCCTTTCTTCACTGGCCATCCTATTCCATATTTGATCAGCTATCAAATCCTGTATCTCCCACCTTCTTAAAAGCTCCAGAAGAGGGTTCTTTAACTTTTTTGTGTGTCATGCACCTCTTTAGCAAACTGGTGAAATTGGTGGACCCCCTTTCAGAAGAATGCTTTAAATACACACAATAAAACATTTATACTGAAATATAATCATCAAAATATTAAAATAACAAGAGTTAGGATGGCCCTAATGAATTAGTGTAATTTCAGGGTGGCCCTAATGAATTAGTGTAATTTCAAGGTAGTAATGAACATAAGTGATACTTGGAGATTTCTGCAACAGTTATAATGTGATAGGAAAATATTTGTGACTTTTATGGAAGACAGTTTCTATTCATATTATTAGGGTGAACTGCCTACAAACATGATTAAAAGAAACACTAAATTTCAGATCAACAGTTACTGAAAATAAATATTTATTTTTTTCCCATTTAAACTCACAGATCACTTGACTTCCTACACCACCACTGCTGTCCAGTTCAGGCTCATGTTGATTTTTACTTTAACTGCTATCAAGGCCTCTTGCCTTTCCTCTCTCCTCCAGGCCTGTAGGCAGTAAATCTGATCTTGTTGCTCCTCAGCTTAGAATCCTTCAGTGCACCTGATGGCCTTGAGATCAGATCTAAGTTCCTCGGTTGGTCCTTTTTTTTTTTTCCTAAGACAGAGTCTCACTTTCTCGCCCTTAGTAGAATGCCATGTGTCACAGCTCACAGCAACCTCTAACTCCTGGACTCAAGTGATTCTCTTGCCTACAGCCTCTCGAATAGCCGGGACTACAGGCACCCACCACAATGCCTGGCTATATTTTTAGAGATGGGGGTCTCGCTGTGGCTCAGGCTGGTCTCAAACTCATGAGCTCAGGTGATCCACCCACCTCAGACTCCTAAAGTGCTGGGATTACAGGCATGGGCCACCACACCAGGTCTAAGCCCACTTTTCCTTTAAGGCTAAACTCCTGGACAAATTCTGTGTCACCTCTTTGAATCTCAGTAATGTTTATTACTTTATTCGATTGATCATCAAGCCCCAAGTGCTGGGCTGGTTATTGAGGACATAGCACTGAGTGTTAAGGATATAGCACTGGAAATGTTGGTTCTGCCTTTCAGATCCCTTCTACTGGGTCAACCCTGGAGTGCTGGTTCTCATCGCGGTGCTTCCTGTGCTCCTCCTGCAGATCTCTGTGGGCCTCCTCTTCCTCTGCCTGCAGCGCAGACTGAGAGGTACAGAGCAGACAGTGGGCAGATGAAGATCCTTCCCTGAAATGAGCTGGCCTCTTGGAGCTACATCAGTTAACGGTTATTTTTGAGTGACTTCTGTGTTAGAACTCCATAATGACAGCATGTTTTGTATCTTACTGAATGCTTTCATATAAATAATAGGACCTCACATTTTCCTATGAGGTAAGGCATATAGCAACCCCATTTTACAGAAGAGGCAACTGAGGCCAAGAGTGGCTCAGTGACTTACTCTAAGTGACACAGCTTATGAGTGGCAGGGCTCAAGCCCCTGTACCATACCAAGCAGCTCCAAGCAACTGGGAAAGTGTGAGC
Organism: Otolemur garnettii; assembly: GCF_000181295.1. Lineage (NCBI taxonomy): Eukaryota > Metazoa > Chordata > Mammalia > Primates > Galagidae > Otolemur > Otolemur garnettii. Next base: position 158,205 of record NW_003852426.1, read on the forward strand.
CTTAAAGCAGGACAGGCCTAGGCTATTGGGGGGGGGGGGTATTTATATTTTTAGGAGTTTTAAATAAAGATACTGAAGTGAAAGTCTCTACCACATGGTAGGTGTTCAAAAATTGTTTCCTCCTTTTCTTTCTTTTTTTTTTTTTCTTCTGAGACAGAGTCTATGTCACCTTCGGTAGAGTGCTGTGGCATCACAGCTCACAGCAAACTCAGGAGCAATTCTCCTGCCTCAGCTTCCCAAGTGGACTACAGGCACCCACCAGAATGCCTGGCTATTTTTGTTGTAATTGTCATTGTTGTTTATCTGGCCGGGGCCAAGTTCGAACTGTCTGCCTCCATGTATGGGGCCAGTGCCCTAACGGGTGAGCTGTGGGTGCCGAGCTAGTTTCCTCCTTTTCCATTAACCATTGAGGAATTGTGTTCAGCTCTCTATGAAGCTCCACCTTTGTGCCCAGAGCTTCCGCTCTGAGCTTCTCTCCTACCAACGCCAAAACAGAGAGGATCTTAATTCCTCCCCCATCCTCACTTCCCATTTGTTACTAAGAGTTTTAAAGCAGCAAGGAGGGTTTAGGGGAAAGGGGTACAGGAATTGGTGAGACCTAGAATTCCTCCACATGAAAAAGGCCTTCAGCCCACATGGCTGAGTAGAAAAAACCTGAATGTTAGTGTCAGACAGTCTGGGTTTGAATCCCAGGTCAGGCACTGAACTCTGAACAAAATTCTCAGGTCCTCTAAGCTTCAGTTGCCTCCTCCCTCTTAAATTTCAGGAAGAATTAAAGGAGATTATTATAAAGTACCTAGTATAGATCCAGTCACAACATAGCTGCTCACTAAATATTTAGTCCTTCCTTCCTCATTCAGATGGGAAGGCTTTAGATTTGTAAAATGGCAGCCCCACAGGGTGGAGGGGGAATGTGAACTAAGAACCAAGGAAAGGAGTGAAGAGCAGTGGGTCTGGGGCTTTGTTCTTCGTATTTTTTATTCACTAATTAATCCAATCTATAGCCAGAGAAAGAGCCTCTAAATCCAGTGCTCTTCCCACACTTCTAAATATGCTCTCCAGCTGCAGAGAAATGGCCCACACAAAAGCCCCAGGTGCTGGGTGTGGAAGGGTCCTCACCTAGTGCCAAAGCAATAACTAAAATGTTTCTTTTTTCTATTTTAGGAAAACTTCGAGCAGAGATAGGTGAGTTCCAGACACCCTCTTAGTCTCAATTCTTCCCTTTTGGTCTTTGGCATAACAGAAATGGTCATGTTCTTAGGCCGTCTCTGCCTCTCTCTCACTACCTTGTGATCCCTTCAGGTGGAAAATTCACTACTTAAAAGGCCTTAACCAGCCAAGAATTGTAGAAGCCTCATTGCCCTCCCCTGCTTTCCACCAGGGTTTAAAAGAAATCCTTTGGGTTTGCTTTCTCTTATGGTGTGTCTTGTCTAGAATCAGTTTAAGTAATTAAATAACAAAGACTCAGAGAAGGAACCCTTTTTGATGCCCTACTGAGTCCATTTTCGTTTCTCTTTCAGAGAATCTCCACCGGACTTTTGGTAAGTGCTGGCATATCAAGGCCCTCCCAAGTTAAGGTGGAATTTTTATTGACTTCCAGTCACCTGGGGGAACAAGGACCCAAGTCCCTGGTAGATTTCCTCACTCTCTTCTCTTTTTCTTTTTTTGATTAAGTCATCATTTGCATTTAGAAATGGTAAGATAGGCTCGGCGCCTATAGCTCAACCGGCTAAGGCGCCAGCCACGTACACCTAAGGTGGCAGGTTCGAATCCCCAGCCCGGACCCGCCAAACAACAATGACTGCTGCAACCAAAAAATAGCTGGGCGCTGTGGCGGGTGCCTGTGGTCCCAGCTACTTGGGAGGCAGAGGCAGGAGACTCGCTTGAGCCCAGGAGTTGGAGGTTGCTGTGAGCGTGATGCCACGGCACTCTACCCAGGGGGACAGCTTGAGGCTCTGTCTCAAAAAAAAAAAAAAAAAAAAAAAAAAGAAATGGTAAGATAAAAATAAATACTCATCTACAGCCTTTATTTGCCAGGTACTATACTAACTACTTTATAAAAACAGACCCCCCACCCCCAAAAAAGGAACACATAACTCCTTCTGTTAACTACTTATGCATATCATTTCCTTTCAGGAATTACAAAAGGGAAGTAAATAGGTCTTTTGCACATAAAGTTGGTGTTTAGTAGGGGAGGTGAAACATATACTATATCAGGAAAACAAAGCACATATAAAATATATCATATATTTGCATGGCAGAATGAGTTTTCATGAGTATAGAGCATGGTTGCTAATCAGAGAAGGCTTCCTGGAGGAAGAGTGAGCCATCAAGCCACACTAGGAAGATGACCCTTCAAGGATATGGTCTCTGCCCTTTTTATTAACAGATTGCCCAATGCATAAGGACAATTCTTATAACAGAAGAGCACACAAATATTTATAAAACAAATGTAGAAATTATAAGATGGCATGAAGTAGGGCACATATGGTCCCTACTCTGAGCAACCTTCCTCAGTCTCTCCTGAGCCACTCCCCTGGCACCTAGCGCACATGAGGCCTCTATCCTAGGATTTATGACATAAGACCAGTGTACAGACTTTTCTCTTTCTCTCTCACACAGTCTTTTCTTTTCTTTTTTTTTGGAGACAAAGTCTCACTATGTCACCCTCAGTAAAGTGCGGTGGCATCACAGCTCACAGCAACCTCAAATTCCTATGCTTAAGCACTTTCTCAGCCTCCCAAGTACCTGGTACCACAGGCACCCAACACAATACACGGCAATTTTTTTGTTACAGGCAGTTATCTTCACTGTCCAGCTGGCCCAGGCTGGGCTCGAACCTGCCAGCCTGGGTGTACATGGCTGGCAACGTAACCACTGTGCTACAGGCGCTGCCCATACACCCAAAGAGAAAGAATAGGATCTTTGTTTTGCAGGATTTGAATAACAAAAGTTTTAATTCTTTTTACACCAAAAATATTTTTTGGCAGTCTGATGAAGCCTAAAAGATTCCTTCCCTGAATAATTATTTTAAATGTAGACAAAATATAAGGAATGAGATTATGAAGAAAATCATTATCCATACATAAACTTGTCAACATACAAGCAAATTTGTGATACAGTGACAAATGTTTAACAAAAGTAATGCAAAAGTAATAATAGTAGCAAGTCTAATAACTCATAATTTCAAAGTATTGATAAACAGTATTTCAAAATTTCTGCAACAATCATCCATTGGTGATTAAGTCACAAGTACCACTGATACTGTGGTTAGTTGCTTTTTTTTTTTTTCCCCCCGAGACAGTCTCACTTTGTCACACTTGGTAGAGTGCCGTTGCATCATAGCTCACAGCAGCCTATAACTCTTGGGCTCAAGCAATCCTTCCGCCTCAGCCTCCTGAGTAGCTGAGACTACAGGTGCCACATGCCTGGCTAGTTTTTTTTTTCTATTTTTAGTAGAGACAGTGTCTCACTCTTGCTCAAGCTGGTCTCCAACTCTTGAGCTTAAGCAATCCACCTGCCTCAGCTTCCCAGAGTGCTGAGATTACTACAGGTGTTAGCCACCCCACCTAGCCAGTTGTTCATATTTTTAATGGGAGAAAATGCTAAATCCAATTTGTGAAATTAGAGGTAGTGCTTTCCTCATCCAAGTTCATGAACTCGCTGGATTCTGTCCCTAGAATCCTTTGGTCTTCTTGGAACCCTGGTTAAGAAATCTGAAAAGGAGAAGGGTGGTTGGGGCATAAGGAGAAATACATGCTAACTGTTCATTTTGGTGAACAATTTAGATCCCCACTTTCTGAGGGTGCCCTGCTGGAAGATAACCCTGTTTGTAATTGTACCAGTTCTTGGACCTCTGGTTGCCTTGATCATTTGCTACAACTGGCTACATCGAAGACTAGCAGGTACAGTGGCTGGGCAGCAAATAGGATCACCAAGTAGTAGGGGACCAAGTCAGCCCTGGGTAGGAAGCAGAAAGAGAATGGAAACAAGGTTCAAGATAAGGGGGTGCTCAGACTTCCTTTCTGCTTTGTCTCCATGCCCAACCCCAGGATCCTCAAACTGTGAAGAGAACCACTGACTGGATCTCTGGTGTCCCTCAATGGAAAGAGAAAGAGGGGAGGGGTACTCCAGCTGTTCACAGGGAGGATGTGGGGGAAGAAGCTAATCACCCTCCACTGATGGCCTATTTGTTTCTGTTTTCAGGGCAATTCCTTGAAGAGCTAAGTAAGTTCTCTTCTCTTCCTTATAAGTGGAGAATAAAAAGCCAGGAAAGGGAGAGAAGCAACTGAGAGGAAGGGGGGTTATGGAGGGGCCCCAGTCCCAGAGAAAGAAGTGTTTGGAGAGTCTGGGGGGAGGGAGGTAAAAGGAAGGAGGCTAGCTATTGGTGACATGTTGAAGGGTGGCAGAGAAGGAAGCTGCAGCACTCCCGCCTGCAGCTCCATTTGCTCCACCATTAGTGCCTATGCAGTCTCCCTTCCCATTCCACCACAGCTGCCCTGTGTCCCACCTCCAGAGCCAGTTGCCAAGTGGGCACAGAGACAAGATAACCCCAAGGACTTTTCATCTCCCTGATTCAACAGTTTCATGATAGAAACCACTGGCATAGATTTTTCACTTTATTTTCTCTTCCTTCTAGGAAACCCCTTCTGAGTGATGTCACATCTTGGCAGGGGTGGAAGAGAGCCTGGTTGGTTCAGGGACTGGTCCTTGAGGACATCTCGTCCATCAAGTTGCACACTCACTGGCATCTTTGCTGTGGGGAGATCCCAGTCTGTACTTCCAGGAACACTCTGAATTCTAAATAGAATTGACTTCTCTTCCTTTCTCCAGATCCTTCCTTCCTTTTCCCCTTTTGCCACCACATCTTTCCACTCCTCCCTTGTCTCCTACCTTGAAGCCCTCTCTGGTTAAAGACAGGCAGGTGCTCCTCACTCCATCTGAGGACATCTGTCCTGGAGACTAACACAGATAGGAGGGCCTCTGCTATGAACTAGAGTGTAAGAACCTCCTCACTGCAAATTATAGCATGCCAACTTTACAAATAGCAGTTGTTTTTTCCAAGACCCTAGTCCTGATTGGTGTAGAGCTGAAAGGTGTACAGGGTAGAAGGGAAGGAACAGGGTAAGTCCAAAGTATCAAAGAGGGACTGAGTAATTAAGCTGCAGAGTGAGGCTCCTGGGAGCCCTAACCAAAAGCTGGAGATGAGAAACCCACAGAATACTGGCCAGAACTCCATTTTGTCTCTGCAGCCTACCAAGGGTTTAGGGAGCAAGAGATTAGAGCTGGGTACCTGTCTTAGATTGTCTCCTCCCTTCTGCATATATGGGTCCCCCAGACTCTTTCTCTCCTCTCATCTTCACACCTATCAGAGTATCCACTATTTTATTCAACAATTACTACTTGATGGTTTATTTTATTTTTTTGCAGTTTTTGGCTAAGGCTGGGTTTGAACCCGCCACTTCTGGTATATGGGGCCAGCGCCCTACTCACTGAGCCACAGGCGCCACCCTACTTGTTGGTCTGTAAGACACAAAAACCAAGCTAGGTGCTAATTAATAATAATATGAGTTTCCATGTATGTACATTCTTCTTTTCCTTCTTGTTTTTAGATTTCCTTCATTATCCACTCACCTCTCTCCCTCTACCCCAGCCTCCTTACCCCGGAGGTAAGTCCTCAGGAAAACCAAACACGAAGAAAGACCTCAGTCGGAAAGGCCATATATCTATGTTTCAAGATGCTCACTGCTTCCTTTGCTTTGTCTCCTTTGCATGTCTTCTCTGTTGCCTCCCCCTTCTGGGAGTTTGGATCCTAGGAGGAGACCCATTTCCTACATGCTTCCCATCCTTCCCAGACATAGGGGAGGCATCATGGAAGAAACCAAGCCACTGGCCCAGGGTGACCCAGCACTTCCGAGCACTGCCCAGGCATAGTTCCTTGCCTTGATAGCCCTTCCAGTGACCCAGAAGGCCCTCCTTCTCTCCAAAGCAGAGGTCACAGATAGGGCAACGGTAGATCTTCTGCTTCCAGTGGGTCTGCTGGTGCCTGACCAGCCTGGAGAATGAACTGAAGGACTTGCTACAATGGAAGCAGCTGTGAAGCTGCTCTTTGAGATGGGCCTTCTGGTGGCTGGAAAGATAATCTTGCTTGCTAAAAGTCAAGGGACAATGGGGGCAAGAGAAGACCTTGAATCTTGAGGGCTTCACTGACTGAAAGCTGGATCTGGTATCTAGGCAGGGAGCTTTAGTGTTAGATGCCTGGGTTCTGGCCACTGGTATGTGGCTCATATCCACAAGCTCCTGGATGGATCTTTGGCTTCTGATGATGGGTGTCTGGAATCTAGCAGTGGTACCTGGAATCCTCACAATACAATCCTGGTTTCCACCCACTGACTCTTGATTTTGGTGTATCTTCTGGTGGCGTTTGAGCTCAGACTGGTCCCGGAAGCTCTTCCCACACATGGAGCATGAGTGGGGCCGGTAACCCAGATGGACACGGCGGTGACGACTCAGTCCAGAAGCATCACAATAGGTCTTATCACAGAGTGAGCAACAGAAGGGCCTCTCCCCAAGATGCATACGTGTGTGATGGCTGAGGGACTTGGGGCTCTGAAAAAACTTCCCACACTTGCTGCAGCTATTAGTCCACTTGGGGCTATGAACAAACTGATGGCTAGAGAGGTAGGAGCGTCTGCTAAAACGCTTGCCACAGGTATGGCAAGGAAAGGGTGGCTGTGCCTTGTATGCTTGGAACACTGGGGTCCTGTCCATAGACTCAGCTGGAGCGGAGGGTGGGCACTGGCAGGCCACTCTGCAGCTAAGAGTGTCCTTCTTGTCATCACTAGTCCCCTCATCTTTCAGGCTCTGCTTTTGTTCACAAAGCTCCTCCTTGTCTCCTGTAATGAAAGGAGAGTAACCCAATAAGCTTCACTATGAGAACCCAACACGAGCTCTCCATCCAGCCCAAACCACTTCCCCTCTGTCCCTGCTTTCCCACCCAACACATGCATCCTCACCTTTGGACCTCATAAACTAGAAAAGAAAAAAGATTGGCTTTTCAAATTACAAGCAAATAAAAATTTAACTGGAATCCTTCAACAGTGTCAGAGGTCTGAATTTTAACTTATAACTTTTTTTTTTTGAGATAGTCTTACTCTATCACCTTAGGTAGGGTGCTATGGCATTATAGCTTATAGCAACCTCAAACTCTTGGGCTCAAGTGAACTTCTTGCCTCAGCCTCCTTAGTAACTGCAACTATAGGCACTTGCCACAACAACCAGATAGTTTTTCCGTTTTTAATAGAGACGGAGTCTCAATCTTGCTTAAGCTGGTCTCAAATTCCCAAGCTCAGGTGATCTTCCTGCCTCAGCCTCACAGGGTGTTAGGATTACAGCCACCATCCCTGGCCTCAGCCACATTTCTTTTTCTTTTTTTTTTTAAGACGGAGCCTCAAGCTATCCCCCTGGGTAGAGTGCTATGGTATCACAGCTCACAGCAAACTCCAACTCCTGGGCTCAAGCGAGTCTCCTGCCTCCACCTCCCAAGTAGCTGGGACCACAGGCGCCCGCCACAATGCCCGGCCATTTTTTGGTTGCAGCCATCATTGTTGTTTGGCGGGTCTGGGCTGGGGATTCGAACCCGCCACCTTAGGTGTATGTGGCTGGCACCTTAGCCGCTTGAGCCATAGGCGCCGAGCCAACCACATTTCTTGATACCAATTTCTTCTCATTCTCAATATTGTTCACACTACCACAGATATCCCACAGATGACCACATAATATATCCTGTACATTGGAATATATGAAAATGAAAAGATGTGTCATTAATAATTAAGCTGAAGGCCAGGTGTGGTGGCTCACACCTATAATCCTAGCACTCTGGAAGGCTGAAACATATCACAGGAGCCCAGTAGTTTGAGACCAGCCTGAGCAAGAGCAAGACCCCATCTCTACAAAAAGTAGAAAAATTAGATGGGCACACGTGTAGTCCCAGCTACACAGGATGGTGACATGTCTCTCAATTCCTTACTCCTAGAAACAAGCCTCCCTTACTCCAACCCAGCATCAATCCTTTCTCTCGTGCTTCTGTGTTTTGTCTTGGAATGAACTTTTTCTTTTTGAGACAGAGTCTCACTATGTCTCCCTCAGTAGAGTGCCGTGGCATCACAGCTCACAGCAACCTCTAACTCTTAGGCTTAAGCGATTCTCTTGCCTCAGCCTCCCAAGTAGCCGGGACTACAGGCACCCACCACCATGCCTGGCTATTTTATTGGTATTGTTGTCATTGTTGCTTAGCAGGCCCTGGCTGGGTTTGAACCCACCCAGCCCGATGCATGTGGCCGGTGCTCTAACCACTGAGTTATGGGCGCTGAGTCACCATTAGCTTTTTTTTTTGATGAATATTTGACTTTGGACTGTGTTCTGGCACTTCATCTTTATCCAACTATTGTGCTGCATGCTTGTGATTGTCAGGTGCTGAGCCTGGAAAGAACTTTTTAATCAGAGCAATATATCAGACATAAACAACCAACATATAATCTCTCAATCCCTACACGTTTATGTGTCCCGAGTGGCTTAGACAGTTATCTTGAAGCCAAGCGATGTGAGCTTATGATCCCAAGGTGTCTTTCACTTCCACACCTGACCTGGCTGGAAAGGTGCAGGCTAGGAGAGGATACACAAGCCTTGATCCTCTCAGTCAACTCTCCATCCTCCCAGGGGTTGACCCAGGCCCTTCTTTTCTTCCTCTCTTTTGCAATTCTTACCTGAAAGGAGACCTTCTCTATTTGAGAGGTGGAGATATATTCTCCACTGTTCCTCTTCTTGTTCAAGTTTGCTGATCAAATCTGGTTTATGCAGAAAGAATCTGGCTGGAGAATGGAATGAGAAAGAGTTCAGTTGGTCCCAGACTCGGCACTTTCATACCTGAAGGGGACAAAGGCTACCTCCTATATTCTTTGTTTCAGAACCATAGCTTGGGGGCACTTAGATGCAGGAGGAAGATATGTGAAAGGCCAGTTCCTACCAGAGTCCTGGCCAATAGGAGTAATTTAGTAAATACGGTTGAGTGAATAGGCAAATTCACGTATTTTGAGAACACTGTCATTTTACAAGTGTCATATTTGACTCTTTTTACCCCTGGACTTAGTGATCTGTATCTTGCATACCTGGAAGGTATAGAGCCAGGGATGAGTGAAACTAATCGTGAGCTAATCTAACTGCCTAGGGAAACCAGATGTTCCAGGGGTACTTGAGGGAAACCCAGCCTCTTACCCACAGACGCCAGGTTCTCAAAGGTTTCTGACATGACATCCTGGTAAAGGACCCTCTGACTGACATCGAGACATGCCCACTCTTCCTGGGTGAAATTCACTGCCACATCCTCAAAGGTGACTGGCTTCTAAAACAGCAGGAGAAACTCAGGGAATATACACCACCCACACACACACACAGAGACTGACATCTAGTCTCAAGATTGTGAGCACTGAAACCTAAGAGAATGATAAAAGCACAGAAGGAAGAGGGAAATATGCTAAGACAGACATAAAACTAGCAACTATGAAGTATAGAAAGGAAGAAAGGTGAGGATGGGGTAAAAGGGAAAAAGATGTATAGACTATAAATGGGAAAGAAAAGCAAAGGAAAAAAAGGCTGCATTCTGATAAGAATGCTAGGCTGGAGGCTGGGTGTGGTGGCTCACACCTACAATCCAAGCACTCTGGGAGGCCAAAGTAGGTAGATCACTTGAGCTCACAAGTTTGAGACCAGCCTGAGCTACGGCATGACCTCATTTCTAAAAGAAATAGCCAGGCATTGTGGCAGGTACCTGTAGTCCCAGCTTCTTGGGAGGCTGACGCAAGAGAATCACTTGAGCCCACGAGTTTGAGGTTGCTGTGAGCTGTGACACCACAGCACTTCACTGAGGGCAACAAAGTGAGATTTTTGTCTCAAAAAAAAAAAAAAGACTCAGTAAGGAGACTTTAGCTCAAGCAGCTAAGGCGCCAGCCACATACACCAGAGCTGGCGGGTTCGAATCCAGCCTGGGCCTGCCAAACAACAATGACAACTACAACCAAAAAATAGCCAGGCATTGTGGTGGGCACTTGTAGCCCCAGCTACTTGGGAGACTAAGGCAAGAGAATTGCTTGAGCCCAAGAGTTGGAGGTTGCTGTGAGCTGTGATGCCACAGCACTCTACCCAGGGCAAAAGCTTGAGGCTCTGTCTCAAAAAAAAAAAAAAAAGAAGAAGAAGAAGAAGAAAGCACACTAGGCTGGCATGGGAAATGTAGAAAGTCTGGTAGCTCCTTTTTCTGGGTGCTGTCCACCCTGGAATAATCTGAGAATTCACTGACCCGCAGGCAGAGGAATGGATGGAACAGCTCCTGGAGTCTAGGCCCTGCTCCCTCCCCATCTCTAGCTTGGTCTCCTCACCTTCACCCACTCCTCTCGCCAGCAATCTATCTTTATGGATTCCTGCAGGGCAGCTAACACCTCACCCATCCACGAGAACATCTTCTGTACAGGTTCCACTGGAACAGTGTCTCTTTTTTCCTTTACCCAGTCCTGGCCCGATTCCCCAGGCTGGCTGGTCTCCTTCTTAGGGCTATCTATCTCCCAGTAACTGAGCAAGGAAAGAGACCCCACAAAGGCCCCAGGGTTTGATGTGGCTTTCTGTGACAAATGTATCTGCTCCAAGGGGCTGTCTTCCTTTTTTGTTCTGCTGTCCAAATTCTCCTCTTCCACAACTAAGAACATTTTTGGTTCCCTCAAAGCCTGGACCACAGAGTTCAGAGCCCTGGTCACCGTTGGCTCAGCTGCCATTGTCCCGCAATGCCAGGCTTGGGTGGGTTACTAGCTTGTAGAAACCTGAGGGCAGAGAAAAACAAAATATATGTCAGTAAGAGGCAGAGTAGGAAACACCTTCCTTATTTAGTCAGGGAATGCCAGGAGTTATTAAACCTCTGCTCTATGCCATTGAATCCTCTCAGCACTGTCCAATGAGGTAAACTGGCCCCATCTTAATGACCTAAAGTGCAGAGATGGTGAGTAACCTGTCCAAGGACACCCTTAATCCACAGGAGAGTTAGCATTTAAACCCTAACTCAGCACCATTGAAAACATGTTTTGGGGGGCAGCACCTGTGGCTCAAAGGATTAGGGCACCGGCCCCATATGCCAGAGGTAGCAGGTTCAAACCCAGCCCCAGCCAAAACAAAACAAAACAAAACAAAACAAAAACATGTTCTTGGTGTAACCAGGCCTATATCTGTCATCAACCACCATCTTCCTTCTCTCTGACATGGTTTTATCAGAAACATGAGACTAAAGGAGTCACTCTCCAAGATCTCTTCAAGACCATACAACAACAACAACCCACAAAAATCACTTCTGTGCCCTGGATTTTTAATATATTCAGTAGTCACCCCTTATCTGTGGTTTTGGTTACCTGTGATCAACTATAGGTCAAAAATATTAAATGAAAAATTTGAGGCTCGGCACCTCTGCTGGCCACATACACTGGGGCTGGCGGTTTCAAATCCAGCCCAGGCCTAGCCCGCTAAACAACAATGACAACTACAACAAAAAAATAGCCAGGTGTGGTGGTGGGCACCTGTAGTCCCAGCTACTTGGGAGGCTGAGGCAAGAGAATCACTTAAGCCCAAGAGTTTGAGGTTGCTGTGATGCCACAGTAGGTACTCTACCAAGGGTGACATAACAAGACTCTGTCTCAAAAAAAAAAAAAGAAAGAAAAAGGAAAATTTCAAAAATAAATAATCCTTAAGCTTTAATTTGTGTGTCACTCTGAGTAATGTGATGAAATCTTTCTTCTTCCTGCACTGGCAAATGGGTATGAATCATCCTCTTGTCCAGCACATCCTTGCTATAGATAGCCATCTCCATTAAAAGACCAAATGCATCAAAGTGGTTGTATTCAAGTACCTCTTAATTTGCTTAATAATGGCTCAAATAACAAGAGTAGTGATGTCTGCAACTTGGAGATGCCAAGAGAAGCCTAAAGTGTTTCCTTTAAGTGAAAAGGCAAACATTCTTGAGTTAAGGGGAAAAAAATCTTATGCTGAGGTCTGAAGTTGCCAAAATCTACAATAAGATACTCAAGAGAGAAATACATCCATGTGACTTTTATTACAGCATATTGCTATAATTGTTCTATTTTATTAATAGTTATTGTCGTTTTTTAATTTTTAAAATTTTTTTTATGTGTTTATTTATTTTTGAGACAGAGTCTCATTATGTCACCCTGGTAGAGTGCCATGGCATCACAGCTCACAGCAACCTCAAAATCTTGGGCTTAAATGATTCTCTTGCCTTAGCCTCCTATGTAGCTGGGACTACAGGCACCCATCCAATGTCTGGCTATTTTTTTGTTATTGTTGTTGCAGTTGTCATTGTTGTTGAACAGACTTGGGCTGGGTTCAAACCCGCCAGCCTCCGTGTATATGGCTAGCACCCCTAACCACTGCACTATGGGCACCAAGCCAGCTATTGTCGTTGATCTCTTACTGTGCCTAATTTATAAATTAAAGTTTCTCATAGGTGTGAGAATAAACAATTTATACAGAGTTCAGTACCAGCCTTTGTTTCAGGCATCCAGTGGGGTGTCTTGAAAGGAATCTGCCGTGGATAAGGGGGCTATATAAGATGAATCCTCATAAAGAATAATACTGGTGGTGGCGCCTGTGGCTCCACAGGGTAGGGCACCAGCCCCATTTGCCAGAGGTGGCAGGTTCAAACCCAGCACCGGCCAAAAAAAGAAAAAAAAAAAAAGAATAATACTGGTTACAACCCAACAGCAATAACTTTCAAGGCTCAAAACCAGCACAGTACTGGAGTTCCCTAATTACCCTTGGAAATTTCCTGCTCTGATGCAAACATGCCCCACCTCCCACCTTTTCCTGTTGACAGCCACTCACCTACATCTCCCTCCCTCAAGATAGAAAGACATAAAAACTTATTAATTTTTCTTCTTTCATTTTTCAGGAAGGATAGGGGAATTGAAAATACAATCAAAGAAAAAGGCACTTGAAGAACAGAGTTAACTGAATCCCCAGGGAGTGGTCATGAAAGATGAATTCCTAAGCCATGTGTTCTATTTCTCTTTCTTTCTTTTAGAGCCTCAAGCTGTCACCCTGGGTAGAGTGCTGTAGCATCACAGCTCACAGCAATCTCCAAATCCCGGGCTCAAGTGATTCTCCTGCCTCAGCCTCCCAAGTAGCTGGGACTACAGGTGCCCGCCACAACTCCTGGCTATTTTTTGGTTGCAGCCATCATTGTTGTTTGGAGGGCCCAGGCTGGATTTGAACCCACCAGCTCAAGCATATGTGGCTGGCACCTTGGCCACTTGAACCAAGCCTGATTTACTTATTTCCTTTCTCTTCTTCTCTTCTCTCTCTCTCCTTCCCTTCCCTCTCTTTCTTTCTAGACTATTCACATTCATTTCATCAGGTATGCAGATCTAGGATTGTTCTTTCCCTTTCTAACCAGCTGCACTTCAAACGACCTCAGCGACTGTCCTGGAGGACCTGGCCTTCCAGTTCTCCAGCAGGGAAGACCCACTGTAGTCTCTAGTCCTCAAGATGGCATTTGCTGGGATAGGAGGAAGAAGCTGCAGATCCTAACTAATCCCTGTGGGGACTGAATCTCGGGAACCTGGTACTAACTTTCTTGTCACCCCCACCCTATTTATCTCTAAGGGCCCCAGGGCTCAACCAGGCTAGAGGGTAGAAGGAAAAGGTAAAATTCACCAGATTCTGTAGGTTGTTAGGGTCTGGAGGTTGTCTGAGGGCTTATCTGGACCCAGCCTCCCCGCCCTTTTAGAAAGTAAATCCCCTGAGGTATGTGCCGCCATCTTCCAGTCTTTTGAGTACACCCAATCTCTTTCCAACCTCAAACTCTTCGATTGTTTCCCACAGCAATTTTGAAAAGGATCTAAATTTCCAGTACGTCCGTAAAGCCTGATGGGATCCTCTTTCGACGCCCCCAACCCTGGTATTCCAGTTTTCTGCCCCTCAGCCAACTAACTGACCCTCCCGTAATCGCCTCTCTCAAGCAGGCTTTGGATCTCTGCTCAGGCGTCCAAAGACCCTTTCAGCCATTGCTCTCCCCTGCCTTGGGGCGCTCCTGGCCCCGACTATCTGCGCTTACAGCCACTGCGCGCCCAGCTCCCGCCTCTTAAGTCCCCGAGACTGTTTTGCTCACTACTGCGTGGGTTTATGTGCTCAGAAATGGTCCCATTGGCTGTCCGATGCCCGTCTGTCCCGAAACGTCCTCTCTGGAATTCTAACTCTCAACACATAAAAGAGCCACTTCCTTGGCGCAGAGTCCCCAGAGTGCCGGGAGTTGACAGAACACAGACCCACAACACAGACTAACGCACGTGTCCCAGAGGGACCCTAGGAGTTGGAAGCACCTCCAAGATTAGGGGCTCAATGATTGCCTAGCCTGCCGAAGGGGCAGAAGAGTACGGACGAACACCCTCTAGCGCGACCTCTCAACGCCACCTTACTCACCTGACCCGCTTCAAAGACCCAGACTTAGCGCACAGTGCTTTGTGGCCACGAGCAGCTACGTAGCCGGAGTCCGCGACCCGTCCCGACCCGCCCACGACCACGCCCCGACCCGCCCCCGTCGCGCCTCGCCCCGCCCAGCACATGACCACGCCCTGTCCCGACCTGCCCGGCTCTCTTCCGCTCCCTTCCACCGCTTCCCTTGCTACATGACCCAGCCTAGGCTATTGGCTCGCCAAGGTCAAGAGATTCTATACTAACCAGTCCAAAACTTGAGAGCCCTGCCACGTCCCACTTAGCCCTAGGATTTTCTCTTATTCCCAAGACCAAATTACCTACAACTACAACGCACAACCGCCAAAAAACAATCACCTTAAAGAAAAAAATTAGGCCTTCCAGACACCCAAAATGAGATGTGGAAGCACACCACATATTGAAAAAACAAAGTCAAACTAAAAGAACAGACAATGAACCTCAAATGATGTGCGGATACCAAATAAAGATAGAGGATCAAGAGGACCATGTCCAGGTAAAGCCCTACTAGTTAGTCCTGGCTGCTTACCCACACCCACTTTAACCCTTCTCACTGATTTTGTTTTTCCCTTTGATCAACTCAGCTGAAATCACAAAACTTTTTTTTTTTTCATTTAATTACCACTTACCATGTCTCATTTTGTATATAAAATATAAACATTGTCATGGGGTTTTATAATTTACAAAATGCTTTTATAAATAAACATAGCCCCCATTAAATTCTCACAACCACCCTAGGAAGTAGGAACTGCTGTACTTTTTTCAGGCAAAGAAATAGACCCAGAGATGTTGCGACTTGCCCTGCTATACCAGGTTTTGAAATCATATTCCCTGCTTTCAGATCTCTACACTGGTGTCTTGGCTCCATAGTAAAGTACTGAATGACTGTCAGGTGCAAGTTTTGTTTTGTTTTATTTTATTTCTCACTCTGTCATCCTGGGTAGAGTGCAGTGGTATCATCATAGCTCACAGCAACCTCAGACTCCTAGACTCAAGTGATCCTCTTGCCTCAGCCTCCCAAGTAGCTAGGATTACAGGAGCCTGCCACAACATCTGGCTAGTTTTTCTGTTTTTAGTAAAGATGGGATCTCTTTCTTGCTAAGGCTGGTCTTGAACTCCTGAGCTCCAGCAATCCACCCGCCTCAGCCTCCCAGAGTGCTAGGATTGCAGGCATGAGTCACTGAGCCCAGCTGCAGGTGCAGGTTTTAAATCTCTTAGTGTTCCCAAGGTACCTGGCATAATGCTCTTCCCCTTACAGACAATCCATGTCTGTGACCTGAGGCTACTAAGGCATAGTCAGGGCAAGGTGGTGAGAAGTGCAGGAGAGTGACCCACATGAAATAGGCTAGAGGTGGGAGTGGCAAATATGCTTTCAAACCAGCTTTTCAATAAAAATGCAGTCTAGGCTTGGCGCCTGTGGCTCAACTGGCTAAGGTGCCAGCCACATACACCTAAAGTGGCGGGTTCGAATCCCCAGCCCGGGCCCACCAAACAACAATGATGGCTGCAACCAAAAAATGGCCAGCGCTGTGGCGGGCACCTGCAGTCCCAGCTACTTGGGAGGCAGAGGCAGGAGACTCACTTGAGCCCAGGAGTTGGAGGTTGCTGTGAGCTGTGAGGCCATGGCACTCTACCCAGGG
>NW_003852426.1:175094-177942 GCF_000181295.1 Otolemur garnettii
ACAGGCGCCTGCCACAATGCCTGGCTATTTTTTGGTTGCAGCCGTCATTGTTGTTTGGCGGGTCCGGGCTGGGGATTCGAGCCCGCCACCTTAGGTGTACGTGGCTGGCGCCTTAGCCGGTTGAGCTATAGGCGCCGAGCCGGAACTCTTTATGAATGAAGTCTGGGCTATAAAGACTCTAGGTGTCTGGGGTGACAGAATAGAGGGGTGATATAAAGAGAAAAAGACGCCCTTCTGGTTCTGGTCTACATTGTTCCAAACACCAACACAAACCCTTAAGCTACCTGTCAGATTGGTGAGAGAGACCTTGTTCTGGAGGAGTTTAACAATAGCCAGAGCACCATTTGGGCAGCTGTCTTTGAATCAATTTCTGGTTCAACATTGTGTAGCCACCACCTCAATTCTTCCTCAGTAATAGCCAATAAAATCATAAGGCCACCACCACCTTGTAATAACTAGTAATAAGATGCATCATCTGTGGACAGCAAGTTACCCCCTCTTTTCAGATGTCAACCTAAAAAACGACTAGAGAAAATGATCTCTAAATACAGTATGTTGAGTTTACTCAGGCATAAGAAATAAGGATCAGATAGGTACAGTAGCTCCTATCTGTAATCGCAGCACTTTGGAAGGCCAGTGCAGGAGGATTGCTTGGGGCCAGAAGTTTGAGACCAACCTGGACAGTACAGCAACATTCCTTTTCTACAATTTTTTTTTTTTTTATTACCTGGGTATGGTGGCATGCACCTGTAATCCCAGCTACTAAGGAGACTGAGGTCACAGGATCACTGGAGCCCAGGAGTTTGAGGCTGCAGTGAGCTATGATTATACCACTGCACTGCAGCTTGGGTGATACAGTGAGACCCTGTCTCTAAATAAATTAATAAATATAAAATTAAAAAGGAAAAAAAATAAGGATTACAATCCAGAATGCATGGAATGACAAGCCACCAATGCATCCAGTGAGGGAAGGGTAAAGGGATGCTTTTATTAAGAAAAAGGGAGAGATTTACATAAGCTCCTTAGAAAGAGATTACATTGATTCCAAATGTTCAAAGCCAGAGTAGTTGTTGTTCATTGGTAAAGATGCTATTCCTAGGCGAGAATTCTTCTAAGAGTGCCTTATTTGAATTTACTGCAGCCCTAAAGAATGTCTAGTGATAAAGCTTGTCAAAGGAGGAGAGTTTGAAGGATGAGAAGAGCTTTCTCATGGGTTTTTTAGAAAGTCCCTGGAAACAAGTTCTTATCTCAGAAATACAAGCATGAGTTTCCTCTCCTTTATGCCTTCCTGGCCCTATTATGTCTGAGTCTGACAAAAATGATTTCATCTTGGTATTTGCAACTTTCATACACACCAAATTAGAGCCACACAGTGAATATGTGAAGAGGGAAATTCACAACGGCCATGGGCAGAATAGCCAAATCATTAAACTTTAGTTCACCTGAGGGGTAAAAAAGTAGGGGAGATAAGGAAGTGAGCGTTAATATTGTTAACCTTAGATCAGCGGTTCTCAACTTGTGGGTTGCGACCCCTTTGGGGGTCTAACAACCCTTTCATAGGCGTTGCCTAAGACCATTGGAAAACACGTATTTCAGATGGTCTTAAGAACCAAGATACCGCTCCTCTATCCGTCTCCTGGCAGGTCTGCCCACATGCAGATAGGCCCACATACAAGTACCCAGCATGATGACATTATCTGTATTAAAGGGTCGCAGCATTAGGAAGGTGAGAACCACTGCCTTACATCCATTTGGAGGCAACAGTAAAAGCTTTCAGAGTTTTTCACAGAGGATCCTATGTGCTATAAAGAAGTTTGGCCCTCTAGAGAAGATTTCCCTGAGACAAAGTACTGTGGCAAATCATAGGTGAGTATGCAGGCTTTTACTGCCCAGGATTGGTGTTACAGTACTGATGGACGTGATTCCCTGGCCTAAAGAAATCTTGATAGACGCTTTCAGTTAGCCTGACACTCTGGAAAGCTCCCCTAGCCCTTATGTTGAAAGCTGATGAGAACATAAATGTTAACTTGGCTATAGCTGGACTCCTCATTCAAGTATACCCCTGTGCAAGTCAAACCCAAGTCACCTTGAGGATGTAAACCTTATGGCCTTAGCCAGAAAGCTATGGCTGTCCTGGTGAATCAAAGGGTTCCCAAAGCCCAAAATAGGTGGTGTCAGCCATGAGGACCTTGCTGCCCAATATAGAGCATTGAGTGGGGCTGAAAGCATTGGAAGCTTGCCATGCATCAAGAAACTGAAAGTAAATGTCAAACTTTGTTTAATGCCACAGAACTAGTCTCTCCCTCTGTGTCCCCGATCCCTTTAACTCCCTTTACCCCACCTCAGCCACTTTAAGGAAAAAGATGATCAGAGGTGTAGAGAAGTTCTAATGGAATACAGGGGTATTATGATGGTTAGAATTCTAAAGATGCCCACCTTCTCAAGCTTTCCTCACCTATTTACTCTAATATTAATTTAAGTACAGATGATCTTGGATTTAAGAAAAAGTTATATCCCGGGCGGCACCTGTGGCTTAGTGAGTAGGGTGTGGACCCCATATACCGAGGGTGGTGGGTTTGAACCCAGCCCCAGCCAAACTGCAACAAAAAATAGCTGGGCTTTATGGCGGGTGCCTATAGGCCCAGCTACTTAGGAGATTGAGGCAAGAGAATCACCTAAGCCCAAGAGTTGGAGGTTGTTATGCGCTGTGTGATGCCACGGCACTCTACTGAGGGCGATAAAGTGACTCTATCTCTACAAATATATACATATATATACTTGCTAGATCTGGCTGCTCCATGTTCCCTTGAATTAGTGATATTGATACCGGAAAAGTGGCACCCCAGCC
>NW_003852426.1:178911-192905 GCF_000181295.1 Otolemur garnettii
AGCCATCATTGTTGTTTGGCGGGCCCAGGCTGGATTTGAACCCACCACCTTAGGTGTATGTGGCTGGTGCCTTAGCCACTTGAGCCACAGGCACCGAGCTGGTAAAGTATATTTTTGAAAGCAAATTTTGAAATTTTTATTTTCTCTCTACTTGATCCGTCCATGACGATATAGTTGTTTGCATAAGTTCAATAAAAATCTGTTTTACAATAGGACATAACTAGAGATACTGATTATTTTACCAAGACTTTGACTGAAATGATACATCTTCAAGTATGCCCAGATTGCTTTGGGGAATTAAAGATGACATTGTAAGGCTCTTATGCAAACAGTTTACTTTGGACAGACTGGAAAGCAACTGAAGTACTGAAGGCAGGTATAACATGCCTTTATTCAGTTCCTGTGGCTGGTGAGCTAAGTTGCATGGGAGGTCCTCCCTTCCAGCTTCTAGTGGCTGGGGAGCTGGGCTCCATAGAAGATCCACAATTCACAATCCATAATCTGCCATCCACTATCCATCATCCACAGTCTGCACAAGGGGAATGTACACTGTTATACCCAACAGAACAAAAGTATCAACATGCCAAACCACTACAGCATAAGCGTCGTTGTACATAGTTGTGGTTATCTAAAAGCATAAAAAAGCCTGAGACGGGACCAGAGGCCAAACTCAGGATCTGACAAGATAGCCAAGCTGCCCTGCAGGATCATCAAGAAACCCACTGTTTGCTGGAGGAACCAGTTCCTGGCATTAAAGCAGAACTAGATCAGAGCAATGCCTGTTAATTTCATGTGGTCATTGCTGGCCCCCATGATTCCCCCTTTGAGGGAGAGACTTTTAAACTTGAACTATTCCTTACAGAAGAATACCCAGTGGCAGCTCCTAAAGTACGTTTCATGACCAAAATTTTTTATCCTAATGTAGACAAGTTGGGGAGAATATGTTTAGATATTTTGAAAGATAAATGGTCCTCAGCACTGCAGATCCGCACAATTCTGCTATCGATCCAGGCTTTGTTAAGTGCTCCCAATACAGATGATCCATTAGCAAATGATGTTGCAGAGCAGTGGAAGACCAGTGAAGCCCAAGACATAGAAATAGCTAGAGCATGGACTAGGCTATATGCCATGAATAATATTTAAATTGATCCAATCATCAAGTGTGCATCTCTTCTGTTCTGCCAAGACTTCTTCCTTTTTTGTTTGCATTTAATGAACACAGTCATAGAAACATTACAAAAAGCCCAGACATCTTCAGTCCTTTAGTGAGTAAATGCACATTAGCAAATCTAAAAAATAAATAAAAATAAAAGCATAAGGACCCTTCTATCCCATCCCACTGGGGGTATGGTCAGGAGAGCCCAGGCATCCTTATCTTGTCTCACTCCTAAGGCCATGGGTGAGAAAGACCAAACATCTTATATCTGTAGCTATACTCCACCCTTTTTGGGGTTTCTCACCTCACAATCTATGCATTTGATTCTTCCACAAATGTCCTTGTGTGAAGACTGTGGAATATACAAGTCACAAGAACATACAATCGTCATAATAATACACAATGATGGAACAAGCAATGGCAAATTCTACCAGTACTATTCAACCATAGGTACATACACATCTCAGTTTACAGGGCACTGTTCAAAGCAAGTATCTGTCTTAGCGATTCCACCATATTCTTTAACTCCTTGGTGGTAGTAGCGTTAGCAAAGCTTTTCTGGCAGCTGCAGCTGCTCTGTGGAGAAGAGCCTCCATGGATGCCACACCCTCTTTTTGACTGTGCTTGTTTCAAGTGTGCAGCATAGTCTGTTGCCATAAGGGTCTCAGAGAAAAGCGATGTCACGAAGAATAAGCACGCTTATTGAAATTGTGTTTTGAATAAAGGTGACCAGCTGCTCACTCAGGCAAAATGGTGAGCCTTCTTTATTTGCTGTTGGTTTATATAGGCAATCTTGTGCATGCGCACTATACAGCAATGACCTCATTAACATTCATTACAATCCTTCTGCACATGTGCATTGGGCATCAGTGACTTCATCAATCCATTTAAACATCTTATGACCACTGGCCCTGTAAGTAGCTCCTCCCCGGTAATCTGATAGACCACCCAACATACACTTTTAAGCATAGCCCTTTCTTTTTTTTTTTTTTTTTTTTGAGACAGAGCCTCAAGCTGTCCCCCTGGGTAGAATGCCATGGCATCACAGCTCACAGCAACCTCCAACTCCTGGGCTCAAGTGAGTCTCCTGCCTCAGCCTACCAAGTAGCTGGGACCACAGGTGCCCACCACAACGCCTGGCTGTTTTTTTGGTTGCAGCATCATTGTTGCTTGGCAGGCCCGGGCTGGATTTGAACCCGCCACCTTAAGTGTATGTGGCTGGTGCCTTAGCCACTTGAGCGACAGGCGCCGAGTCTAAGAATAACCCTTTCAATATAACCTGGTTTAACATAACTTAATGAAGAACATGTTGTCAGGCTTGGCGCCTGTGGCTCAAGTGGCTAAGGCACCAGCCACATACACCTAAGGTGGCAGGTTCGAATCCAGCCCAGGCCCGCCAAACAATAATGATGGCTGCAACCAAAAAAAAAAAAATAGCCAGGCATTGTGGTGGGCACCTGTGGTCCCAGCTACTTGGAAGGCTGAGGCAGGAGACTCATTTGAGCCCAGGAGTTGGAGGTTGCTGTGAGCTATGATGCCCTGGACTCTACCCAGGGGGACAGCTTGAGGCTCTATCTCAAAAAAAAGAACATGTTGTCAGTTATTACTTTCTTTGTTCTTATCTGATGAAGCCTGAGGCTATGGGGGAAAGAGATGATTTGAATGTCTGTTCTACTGACCATGCCATTTGGAGGCAGTTACTTCAAATCTTTTAGCAAAGCATAGAGAAACTTCTTGGGCATACAGGAATTTGTGTGCAAACCTCTGCTCCCATGTAGGCCTTAAGTGAGGGGGTTTTGCTGGAGCCTTTTATAAGGAATTCTCAGACTGGACTTCTCAAAAGCCTTTCATGAGCCCAGGTTTCATCTGTGCCATTAGATACCTGTATGCATTGGGTAAATTCCTCTTCTCTTGAGGTCCCTAGCACATTACCATTCCCAGACCTGTCAGCAAGCGACCTTCATCACTTACCACAGATCAGGAAAGGTTACCGATGGGTATCTGGCCAGTTTTCCAAAGGGCTTTTTCATTGGCCTTATAAAGTCAACCTTAATTCCTTAACACAGTCTGGAAATGCTATTCCAGCCAAAACCTTGGTCATGTTAGGCCTGCAACTAATCCAGCCACATAGGATTCTGCCTCAGTTTCTTACAAGTATGCCTGCACAAAGTCTTTCCACTGCTCTCCCTCAAATGGCATTTTTGGCCAGAGGCATATAGGCATTTTGCCTATAACAGTCCATGGATGTTGTCCCTTCTTTCACAGTCCAGTAGCCATATCTGCATAAGTCACTGCATACCCCTACTTGGAGAGGGGCAGGGGGCTGATCAAGTCCACCTGCCAGTATATGAGAAGGACCTGGCCCCTCAACACCTGGCCTGTAGAGACCACTGACTGGTCTCCAAGAATGCTCCCAGGAACATACAACACACTGAGCCCAAGTTGCTAAACATCTGCATGGGTTACTGGCAAATTCCGTTCTTTGACTGAATGGCGATGTCGACTTTTTTGCCCTACATACAACAACCACCAGTATAACCACTGATCGACATTCCCCTACAAAAGAAAAGTTGCTGGTGTTTTAAAAAGAGGACCAGTTCTAAGTGGAAAAGCTTTCAGTCTTACTCCATTCCTTATGATATTAGCTATGGGTTCGTCATGGATGGCTTCAATCAGATTAAGAAATGTGCCACCTATACCTATATTCTTTTTTTTTTTTTAAGACAGAGTTTCACTATTTTGCCCTTGGTAGAGTGCCGTGGTGTCACAGCTCACAGCAACCTCAAACTCCTGGGCTTAAGCGATTCTCTTGCACCAGCCTCCCAAGTAGCTGGGACTATAGGTGCCTGCTACAATGCCCAGCTATTTTTTGTTGCAATTGTCATTGTTGTTTGGCAGGCCCAGGCTGGATTCAAACCAGCCAGCTCCAGTGTATGTGGCTGGCACCCTAGCCACTGCACAGGCGCTGAGCCTATGCCTATATTCTTAAGTGTTCTAATTAGAAAAGGATGCTAAATTTGATCAAATGCTTTTTCTGCATCTATTGAGAGGATCATATGGTCTTTGTTTTTGCTTCTGTTGATGTGGTGAATTACATTTATGGATTGTATATGTTAAACCAGCCTTGCATCCCTGGGATGAAACCTACTTGATTGTGATGAATGATTGTCCTCTATAGCCACTACTATTCAACATAGTGCTAGAAGCTCTAGCCAATACAATCAGGCAAGAGAAAGAAATAAAGGGCATCCGAATGCGTGCAGAGGAGGTCAAACTTTCACTCTTTGCTGACGACATGATCTTATACTTAGAGAACCCCAAAGACTCAACCACAAGACTCCTGCAAGTGATCAAAAAATACTGCAATGTCTCAGGATATAAAGTCAATGTCCACAAATCAGTAGCCTTTGTATATGCCAATAACAGCCAAGATGAGAAGCTAATCAAGGACACAATTCCCTTCACAGTAGCTTGAAAAAACAAAACTAGAAATATACATAACAAAAGAGGTGAAGGATCCCTACAAAGAAAATTACAAAATCCTAAGAAAAGAAATAGCAGAAGATATTGACAAATGGAAGAACATACCATGCTCATGGCTGGGAACAATCAACATTGTGAAAATGTCTATACTAGCCAAAGGAATCTATAGAGTCAATGCAATCTCTACTGAGATACCATCATCATAATTTCAAGATTTGGAAAAAATAATTGTTTGTTTTGTATGGAACCTGAAGAAACCCCATATAGCCAAGGCAATTCTTTTTTTTTTTTTTTTTTTTGAGACGGAGCCTCAACCTAGCCCCCTGGGTAGAGTGCCATGGCTTCACAGCTCAGAGCAACCTCCAACTCCTGGGCTCAAGCGAGTCTCCTGCCTCTGCCTCCCAAGTAGCTGGGTCTACAGGCGCCCGCCACAACGCCTGGCCATTTTTTGGTTGCATCCATCATTGTTGTTTGGCAGGCCCAGGCTGGGGATTCGAACCCGCCACCTTAGGTGTATGTGGCTGGCGCCTTAGCCACTTGAGCCACAGGCGCCAAGCCGCCAAGGCAATTCTTCGTAATAAAATTCGGAGTATCTCCCTACCAGACTTTGGGCGGTACTACAAGGCAATATTGATCAAAAAAGCATGGTATTAGCATAAAAAAATAGAAACATAGACATCTGGAACTGGAATAAAAAACCATGAGATGAAACTAACATCTTACAGCCACCTGATCTTTGATAAACCAAACAAGAGCATACACTGGGGAAAAGAATCCCTATTCAATAAATGCTGTTGGGAGAACTAGATAACCACATCAAAGACTGAAACTGGACCTGTACCTCTCATCACTTACAAAAAATTGATTCAAGGCAGCGCCCAGAGCTCAGTGGGTAGGGCACCGGCCACATACATAGGGGCTGGTGGGTTCAAACCCAGCCTAGGCTTGCTAAACAACAACTGCACCAAAAAAATAGACAGGTGTTGTAGTGGGTGCCTGTAGTCCCAGCTACTTGAGAGGCTGAGGCAAGAGAATCACTTAAGCCCAAGAGTTTGAGGTTGCTGTGAGCTATGACGCTACAGCACTCTACCGAGGGCAACATAGTGAGACTCTGTCTCAGAAAAAAAGACAGATGAATGGCTAGCAAACATATGAAAAATGCCCATTCTCCCTAATCATCAGAGAAATGCAAATCAAAACTACCCTGAGACATCACCCAACCCCAGTGAAATGGCCCACATCACAAAGTCTTAAAGCTGCAGATGTTGGCGTGGAAGTGGAGAGAAGGGAGCACATTTACACTGCTGGTGAGATTGCAAACTAATACAACCTTTTTGGAAGAAAGTATAGAGAATCTTCAAAGAACTCAAATTAGATCTCCCATTTGATTCTGCAATCCCATTACTAGACATCTACCTAAAAAGAAAAAAATCCTTTTATCATAAGGACATTTGCACTAGACTGTTTATTACAGTTCAAACCACCAAAAGTGGAAACAGCCCAAATGCCCATCAACCTAGGAATGGATTAACAAGCTGTGGTACATGTATACCATGGAATACTATTCAGCCATTAAAAAAGATGAAGAGTTTATATCTGTTGTATTAACCTGGATGAAGGTGGAACACATTCTCCTTAGTAAAGCATCACAAGAATGGAGAAGCAAGAATCCAATGTACTGTATTCTAATATGGAGGCAGTAGATGAGCTAATACAAGGAGGCGTGTTGTTAGGGGAATGAGCAAGTGGAGAGAGGGAAGGGGGGATGGGTATGAGGGGTCACAGTGTATGGCACACTTCTTGGGGGTGGGACACTATTATAAGAGGAACTTTATCTAACAAATGCAATCAGTGTAACCTAAATCTTTATACCCTCAATGAATCCCAAACAATAAAAAAATAATAATTTTTTAGAAAAGTAAAGAGAACCTTTTTTTTCTTTAGCTCTAAATGAGTAACTGACCTTGAGTTTTCCACTGAGTGCTGGTACTTTATCTTAAGGACACCCTTAACATAGCAACCACAGTTTTTAGCAGGCAAAAAGATAGAGAAACAGTTTAACAAACTTTGCATTTTAACTCCATAGTGGTGGATTGATCCTTTGAGTTCTGAACTTTTGATGCATTTGCCCATTACTTTAAACATATGTACAGGCTGGACACAGTGACTCATGCATATAATCCTAGCACTATGGGAAGCCGAGGCAGGTGGATTGCCTGAGCTTACAAGTTAGAGACCAGCCTGAGCCAGAGTGAAATCTTGTCTCTAAAAATAGCCAGGCGTTGTGGTGGGCACCTGTAGTGCCAGCTACTTGGGAGGCTGAGGCAAGAGAATCACTTAAGTACAAGAGTTTGAGGTTGTGTGGGCTATGATGCCATGGCCTCTATCAAGGGTAAAAAAGTGAGAGTCTGTCTCAGAAAATAAATAACTAAGGGGCAGCACCTGTGGCTCAAAGGAGTAGGGCGCTGGCCCCATATACCAGAGGTGACGGGTATAAACCTGGCCCCAAACAAAAACAGCAAAAAAAAAAAAGAAGAATAAAATAAATAAACACATGTACAAGAACAGAAGTCTAAGAGGCTTCAAATGTAAGTCTTGTAAACTGAGAACAGAAAACTTTGTTGTTTTAACTAGAGATTCTCTTTTCCTCATAACCAACCTAATCCCATACAAAATTCTTACTGGTTCCTTTTACTTTATTTTTATTTTTATTTACTTATTTATTTATTTTGAGACAGAGTCTCACTATGTCACCTTCAGTAGAGTGCCGTGGCATCACGGCTCACAGCAACCTTAAACTCTTGGGCTCAAGCGATTCTCTTGCCTCAGCCTCCCAAGTAGCTGGGACTACAGGCACCTGGCATAATGCCCAGTTATTTTTTTGTTGCAGTTGTCATTGCCGGCATCTCAACCCACCACCCTGGGTGTATGTGGCTGGTGCCCTACCCACTGAGCCATGGGCACTGCCATGGCTCCTTTTACTTTACCTCCTTGGTGATAACTGTGTCACCAAGGCTGCTCCAGCTGCTGAACTGTGTTACACATTAATGTCTCTGCACGCCTCTCTCACAGAGCACATGGTCTCCAGCCTGGCCAGTGTCTGTGTACTTTCTGTACTCAGTCGCTGCAGGCCTCTGCTGCCACACTTCGGTTCTCACAGATTTCTCTGTGTGTCTGTGCACCCCTGCCTTGGTCACTCACACTCCCAGTCATAATTCTCCTACTGACGTCTGTAGTTACAAGTCCTGTAACCCATCTACAGGATGGGGGACATGTACATGTGGGCAAGGCAACTGCCAGGGCCACCACAGAGCAGAGAACATTCTTTCTCAGTGTCAACCAGGGCCAACATTCACTGTATGTTAGCAGGGGACCAGTACATTATAAGTTTCACATAAGGTCTCTATTCCCTGCCCACGCCCCCTACGGACATCCTCCCCCCCCCCATTCAAAACAAAAGCAAGCTTCAAGGTCTGTCACTATCTGCATTTGCTTTCTAAGGTAAACAGCTGGCTCCCTCACTTTTGGGGAGCCTCTTTCCCTTTTGCCCTGATACTTCATGTCCTGGTTTTGATTATTGCCATAGCTCTAACAGCAAGGTGTTGGATTTCTCATCAGTCTTCTCAGTCCACCCCAGCTGTCAGAAGATCCGTGCACATTTGCATACGTGTCACTTTTAGGGGCTTCCCGTGCCCTATGACCTGCTGTCCCTTCTTTTTCACAGCCTTCATCCTCTTTTGCCCTGGCCCCTCAAGACGCCTACACAGAGCTCCAAGATCACTATCAAGAACTCAAGCAGGGAATCAGGGGCACCCTGCCACACAATGTTTCTCATCCCACTGGCAACAACCACTCCTCATCAGGTTCCAAGTGTTCAAATCAAACAGGGCATTTCACATACTCAATTCCTAGTGACTAACAGGACCTGGCACCTCATCAACATTAGCCCATGGGTGTGTCCAGTATGTCATGACAAAGGCTACGCTCTATTCCCGGGACATCCCGGATAACACTATCTACCTTCAGATACTATAACAACAAGGCAGTGTCATCAGGTTTCTGTCTGAACTGTTTTCCAACTTCACCAACTGTGTGGGGGCAGCCACACCTTTCTGGGGCCTTTTGTTGTTGTGTTTTTATCTTCTGGGTAATCACTAGCTGCGCCCTAAAACAGGGTTCTCCTTCTTCCTTCTGAGGAATCTCCTACCACCACCTCAGAAGAGTTCAGCTGCCCCTGTGATGAGTCACACCGCTGCTCCACCTTAAGGAGCTGTTTTGTTTTCTCCAGTGCTCAGTTGCTGGTGCTCCTGCTTCTGCTCTATTTCCAGCTCATCCTGGACATCCCAACATGGGCTGCTTCATGGAGCATGGTCTCTCTCACCTTGATCTCTGCTGTGCCTCCATCTCATCTTGGAGTTTCCAGACACAGGCTGCTTCCCGGAGCATTGCATTGTCTTGCCCTCAGTCTCTGCTTGCAGAGCTGTAAGAAACACCTAGCCATACAGGCACTTTTCAAAATTGTAGGAGACTACTGGTTGGAGGGCTCTTTCAACCAACAGTAGTTCCCATCCACACTGGGCCATTCCTAATGGGGCCTCCAGGACGATAGTTGACTTGCCACCCAGGACCACATACTTGGGGAGGGCCATTCTTTAATTCCACCGTCTTAGGGTACCTCCATCCTGGCCTAAATCCCATCTGCTGACTATGCCAATTGTGCAAACAGTTCACTTTGGATAATTGGAAGGAAAACTTCAGCAAGGAGGGTAGATATGACATGCTTTTTATTCAGCTCACAGCAGCAGGGGTGGAGAAAACCAGTGCAGAAGGTTCCCTGCTCCTGGCGGCGGGAAGCTGGACTGCATGCAAAGTCCACAATCTATGTTCAGCCACCAGTCATCAGCAGTCCACAGTATGCAATCTGCATTCCCCAATCTGCATAAGAGGAAGGTCTTGTACCTCATTATAATCAAGGGAACAAAGTAGTAACATGCCACATAATCGTATATAGTTATGGTTATCTAAAAGCACAAGGAGTCTTCTGTCCCATCCCACCTGTCTGAGGATATGGATGGGAGAACCTAGACATCCTTATCTCATTCCACATCCAAGGCCATGGGTGACAAACTCCAAAAAGGGTAGAATATAGGGACAGAAAAAGATATCTGGCCTTTCTTGCCCACAGTTATGATAATCCTTTTCTTTCTTTCTTTCTTTTTTTTTTTTTTTTGGCCAGGGCTGGGTTTAAATCTGCCACCTCTGGCATATGGGGCCGGCGCCCTACACTTTTGAGCCACAGGTGCCACCAATCATCATTTTCTTAATATTTAGACCCTGCCTGTTCAACCTCATTATTTTGTTGTTGCTGTTTTTAGAGACAATGTTTCACTTTGTCATCCTTGGTAGAGTGCTGTGGTGTTATAGCTCACAGCAACCTCCAGCTCTTGGGCTTAGGCGATTCTCTTGCCTCAGCCTCCCAAGTAGCTGGGACCACAGTCGCCCAGCACAATGCCCGGCTATTGTTTGTTGCAGTTTGACTGGGGCTAGGTTTGAACCTACCACCCTCGGCATATGGGGCTGGGCCCTACTCACTGAGCCACAGGCACCGCCCAGCCTCATTATTTTGTCTTACAGACTCCAGCAGTTCCACATTAAGATGATGGTGATGCAAGGTTTCCAACAAATACTGATGCACCCTGTTGACAAAGTGACCAGAAATGTCCAACCCTGTGAAACTCCTTTACAATAGGGGACCTGAGGAGGGTCCTGATAGGCAGGCCAATGCCCCTTTTAGACAGCAAAAAGTAGCTAGAAGCAATCATCTTCCATTTTCCCTTCAAGATTTTAGGTCCATATCTCCTTGGTGGAAAATGAGAAGGGACATTAAGAAAGGGGCTTCAGGCTCGGCGCCTGTGGCTCAAGCGGCTAAGGCGCCAGCCACATACACCTAACGTGGTGGGTTCGAATCCCCAGCCCGGCCCGCCAAACAACAATGATGGCTGCAACCAAAAAATGGCCAGGCGTTGTGGCGGGTGCCTGTAGTCCCAGCTACTTGGGAGGCTGAGGCAGGAGACTCGCTTGAGCCCAGGAGTTGGAGGTTGCTGTGAGCGTGATGCCATGGCACTCTACCCAGGGGGACAGCTTGAGGCTCCATCTCAAAAAAAAAAAAAAAAAAAAAAAGAAAGGGGCTTCAAGGGGGACAGGAGGAAAATCTGGCTTGCAAAACCAGGAATTCTGCAGGCCCCATAAGAGTGTGGTATGAGGTAATCTAGGTAACCACTGGTGGTGCATAGAGGCCAATGAAAGAGCTGCAATGAATTTCAAATTAACAGGAAGAAGTATTTACACCTCTGCACTACCTTTACATCTCCCTTTCTCTCACCTCTGCTCCTTCCTAAGCGGAATTTATTTCCAAATCTCTTTGGAAATGCTCTAACCTCTCTCTTAGTTCTTCTTAAATAAAATTTCTTTTTGTTACACTGTAAAAAAAGAATGAGCCTTCCCTGCAACATCAAATTACATGAAACATACAACTATGAACTTGCGTATTCTATGATGCTTTATCAGAAAGACTTTGAAGAATAAGGAGAATATGAAAGAATATAAAATGCTGAGAACTGCCCCCCAAATCCCTATGTAAAAGAGAAGGCCTCAGGCACCTGTAAAAGACTGGCCCCACAGATCATTCATTTTAGAAAGTGCTTGCTGGCCTCCTATAAAGTAAGGACATACAAACTGCAACTTTAGGTCTGGAAGCTACATTTAGCTCTTAAGGGTGGCGCCTGTGGCTCAGTGAGTAGGGCTCCGGCCCCATATACCGAGGGTAATGGGTTCAAACCAAGCCCTGATCTAACTGCAACAACAACAACAAAAATAGCCGGGCGTTGTAGTGGGTGCCTGTAGTCCCAGCTACTTGGGAGACTGAGGCAAGAGAATCGCCTAAAACCAAGGAGTTGGAGTTTGCTGTGAGCTGTGACTTCAAGGCACTCTACTGAGGGTTAATAAGTGAAACTCTGTCTCAAAAAAAACTGAATGTCTTTTCTGATTCTATGCTAATAATGAATGACAAGTTTATCTTGACATTCTTCTACCTACCCAGGGACATCTGGGTAGGGACATCTGGCTTCCCTCACTCTCCATTACTCGTCTTAACAGTTGCCTTATCTAATGTAAAATGTATATATTCCTGGGTATCTCAAGAATGTAACTGTTTTGGCTCAGCACCTGTGGCTCAAGTGGCTAAGGTGCCAGCCACATACACCTGAGCTGGCGGGTTCAAATCCAGCTTCACCCGCCAAACAACGACTACAACTGAAAAATAGCCAGGCGTTGTGGCAGGCACCTGTAGTCACAGCTACTTGGGAGGCGGAGGCAGGAGAATCTCTTTTTTTTTTTTTTTTGAGACAGAGCTCTCACCCTGTGTAGGGTGCTATGCCATCACAGCTCACAGCAACCTCCAACTCGTTGGCTCAAGCAATTCTCCTGCCTCTGCCTCCCAGGTAGCTGGGACTACAGGCGCCTACCACAATGCCCAGCTATTTTTTGGTTGCAACTGTAATTGTTGTTCGGCAGGCCCAGGCTGGACTCAAACCTGCCAGCTCAGGTGCATGTGGCTGGCACCTTAGCCGCTTGAGCCACAGGCACCAAGCCAGGAGAATCTCTTGAGCCCAGGAGTTGGAGATTGCTGTGAGCTGTGATGCCACAACACTCTACCCAGGGTGACAGCTTGAGGCTCTGTCTCAAAAAAAAAAAAAGAATGTAACTGTTTCATCTATTTCCCCACCTTTTTTTTCTTTATCTGTGCCTTTAAATGATAAAACTTCTAAATTCCCTTTCAGAAATGTATTTGGGAATAAAATATTTACAATTTTATTCAGCCTAAAACCTTTCAGAGTACATAGAACCATACAAAACTAGCAAATGTCAATTATAACCTTAGGATTTTAGTCTAAATAAGCTCTTGAATGCCCATTAAAAAACTCATCTCCGGGCTTGGCACCCATAGCTCAGTGGTTAGGGCGCCAGTCACATACACCAGGGCTGGCAGGTTCAAACCCCGTCTGGGCCTGCTAAACAACAATGCCAACTATAACAACAACATCAAAAAAAAAAAAAAAAACACCAGGCCTTGTGGCAGGCACTTGTAATCCTAGCTACTTGGGAGGCTGAAGCAAGAGAATTCCTTAAGCCCAAGAGTTGGATGTTGCTGTGAGCTGTGATGCCATAGCACTCTACCAAGGGTGACACAGTGAGACTCTGTCTCAAAAAAAAAAAAAGAAAGAAAGAAAGAAACTCATCTCCAATGCTTGCTTTGGCAGCACATCTACTAAAATTGGAACGATACAGAGAAGATTAGCATGACCCTTGAGCAAGGATGACACACAAATTTGTGAAGTGTTCCATATTTTTACCTAGGATTAGAGTGCCAAAGGAAGAAAAGAAGCTTATCTCCAAACATGAGGAAAAGATCAATCACTCTTCTACCTAGTTTAGAAGACTAAAAAATTGATTATTTACTCTATTCCCTGTTTTGGCATGTTTATCTTATATAAAATGAAGATTTACTGAGCAGTAAACAGAGTTTCATAACAATACAATCATTTGATTCACTGCTTATCTCACATGACTTTTCTTCTGGATAACCTTTCCCCTAAACAGAGTTCACAAATCCTCCTGCAGAGAGCCCAGGCCACAGATGCCTTATGGTCTATTCTTTTCCTGGGCACATCCTAGTCTTTGGCTTAATAAACCTCAATTGAGTGTGAATCTCATTTTCAGTGGCTTATTATTTAAGTTTACAAAATTGTACACCACAAAAAGGGACCTCTGAGAAGAGATTGGCCTTGGTAACCTGTAGTGACTCTCCTATCTGAGCCTTAGTCCAGCTAGAGCTTCTTACCACTCTGAACAATTGCACAATTCACAGAGGTTTGAGCCTCTCTCTCAGGAGATCCCTGATCTCCCAACATTTCCGGTGAGATCTGAGGTTGGTCCTGCCACAGAACTATTTTAGGGGACTTTTGCTCTCTTCTGATAAATAACATGAGTTTTTCTGCTTCTGTGACAATACAGAGAAGTATCTTTGGCTTGGGCCCCACCATTAGGTCAAAAACTGTGTCACAATTTTATCTTAGGCTCGGCGCCTGTGGCTCAAGTGGCTAAGGCGCCAGCCACATACACCTAAGGTGGTGGGTTCAAATCCAGCCCGGGCCTGTCAAACAACAACAATGGCTGCAACCAAAAAGTAGCCAAAGGCTATTTTGTGGCAGGGCACCTGTGGTCCCAGCTACTTGGGAGGCTGAGGCAGGAGACTCACTTGAGCCCAGGAGTTGGAGGTTGCTGTGAGCTGCAATGC
>NW_003852426.1:192994-194170 GCF_000181295.1 Otolemur garnettii
CCATAGCATAGTGGTTATGGTGCCAGGCACATACACCAAAACTGGTGGGTTCAAACCCGGCCTGGGCCCACCAAACAACTATGATGGCTGCAACCAAAAAATAGCCAGGTGTTGTGGTAGGGTGCCTGTAGTCCCAGCTACTTGGGAGGCTGAGGCAGGAGATTTGTTGAGCCCAGGAGTTGGAGGTTGCTGTGAGCTACGATGCCACAGTACTCTACCCAGGGGGGTAGCTTGAGGCTCTGTCTCAAAAAAAAAAACAACTCAATTTTATCTTAAAATATTCTTTTCTTGGCTCGGCACTCATAGCATAGTAGTTATGGTGCCAGCCACATACACCAAAACTGGTGGGTTGGAAACTGGCCTGGGCCTGCCAAACAACAATGACAACTGCAACAAAAAATAGCTGGGCATTGTGGTAGGGGCCTGTAGTCCCCACTAATTGGGAGGCTGAGGCAAGAGAATTGCTTAAGTCCAAGATATTGAGGTTGCTGTGAGCTGTGATGCCATAGTACTCTACTGAAGGTGACATATTCAGACTCTGTCTCAAAAAAAAAAAAATTCTTTTCTTGGATGACTAAGGTTAAGGATAATTACCAGGTGGTTATAATTTTTCTTTCATTTAAAGCTTTCAGTAATTATATAAGTTTTATGCAGTAATTTATTTTCTTTGATTAGATTGGGTTTTTGTTTGTTTGTTTGTTTGCTTGAGGGAATGGATTCCAGTTCAACCTTATGCTTTCACCTATCACTAACCTTTAGGCTCTATTTTTTTTGAGCCAGAGTGTCACTATGTGGCCCTTGGTAGAGTGCCATGGCATCACAGCTCACAGTAACCTCAAACTCCTGGGCTAAAGTGATTCTCTTGCCTCAGCCTCCCAAGTAGCTGGGACTATAGGCACCCGCCCCAATGCCCAGCTATTTTGTATTACAATTGTCATTGTTGTTTGGCAGGCCCAGGCCAGATTTGAACCCACTATCTCTGCTGTATGTGGCTGGCGCTCTAGCCATTGAGCCACAGGCTCCAAGCCTAGGCTCATTTTTATAAGTAGTAAATGAATGCTAAAATGAAATAGTTGTACCAGCCTGGTAAGTGTTGAAGGAATGCGTGGTGCAGAACTAATCTGCAATGTTTAGGAGAGTATTATTTGGGCTCCAGATATTTTTTTTTTTTTTTTT
>NW_003852426.1:194307-199266 GCF_000181295.1 Otolemur garnettii
AGCCATCATTGTTGTTTGGCGGGCCCGGGCTGGGGATTCGAACCCGCCACCTTAGGTGTATGTGGCTGGCGCCTTAGCCGCTTGAGCCACAGGCGCCCAGCCTGGGCTCCAGATATTTAAGGAAACCTCTGTAAAGTCCCTAGCTGACCACTAACCTACTAGAATAGACTTTACTGACCACACAAGACAAAGAACAATTTCACAAAAAAAAAATTGGGGGAGACAGTCTCACCCTGTCACCCTGGAGTGACATGAGTAGAGTGCATGGAGTCATCATAGCTCACAGCAACACAAACTCTTAGGCTCAAGCGATCCTCTTAGTCTCCCAAGTAGCTGGAACTACAGGCACCTGCCATGGTGCCTGGCTAGTTTTTCTATTTTTAGTAGAGACAGGGTCTCCCTATTGCTCAGGATGGTCTTAAATTCCTGATCTTAAGCAATCCAGCTGCCTTGGCCTCCCAGAGTGCTAGGATTACACGCACGAGACACCATGCCCAGGCACAAAAATATTTTAGAAAAGGCATGAAGGTGGGTGGGAAACAGTGGTTCATGCCTGTAATCCTAGCACTCTGTGAGGCCAAGACAGGTGGATTGCCTGAGTTCATGGGTTCAAAACCAGCCTGAGCAAGAGTGAGACCTTGTCTCTAAAAATAGCTGGGTATTGTAGTAGGCTCCTGTAGTTTCACCTACTTGGGAAGCTGAGGCAAGAGAATCACCTGAGCCCAAGAGTTTGAGGTTGCTGTGAGTTGTGTCACCATGACACTCTACCAACCGTAACAAGGGAGACTCTCAATAAAAAAAGAACAGCCATGAAGTAAAGAAACTGCTCCAACCATAACAAGCAGAAATAAGAAACTCTAGTCTATAGAGTGGGAAGAATATGATTTCCATATTTCCATATTATAGTATTTGTCTATTTTTGTTTTATTGCATTACTTTTGATGTGTTAGTCATAAACTCCTTACCTAGGCCTATGTCTAAAACTGTTTTGCCTAGGTTTTCTTCTAGATTTTTATTGTTTCATGTCATACATTTAAGTTTTTAATCCATCTTCAACTAATTTTTGCATATGGTGAGAGAGAAGGATCCAGTTTCATTTTTATGTATTTAACTATCCAGTTTTCCCAGAACCATTTACTGAATAGCATGTCCTTATCCAGTGCATGTTTTTGTCTGCTTTGTCAAAGATAAATTGGTAGTAGGTATATAGCTTTATTTCTTGGTTCTCTACTCTGTTCCACTGATCTGTGTGTCTGTCCACTTTTATACCAATACCATAGCACTATTACAGCCTTATAATGTAATTTGTGATCAGGTAGTGTAATGCTTCCAGTTTTATTCTTTTTTTTAGAGACAGAGTCTCATTTTGTTGCCCTCGGTAGAGTGCTGTGACATCATAGCTCACAGCAACTTCCAGCTCTTGGGCTTAGGCACTTCTCTTGCCTCAGTCTCCTGAGTAGCTGGGACTACAGGCACAGTCACAACACCCGGCTATTTTTTGTTGCAGTTTGGCCGGGGCTGGGGTTTTGTTTTTGTTTTTGAGACAGAGCCTCAAGCTATCCCCCTGGGTAGAGTGCTATGGCATCACAGCTCACAGCAACCTCCAATTCCTGGGCTCAAGCGAGTCTCCCGCCTCAGCCTCCCAAGTAGCTGGGACCACAGGCGCCCGCCACAATGCCCGGCCATTCCTTGGTTGCAGCCATCACTGTTGTTTTGCTGGCTGGATTCGAACCTGCCACCCTAGGTGTACGTGGCTGCGCCCCAGCCACTTGAGCCACAGGCACCAAGCCCTGGGGCTGGGTTTGAACCTGCCACCCTTGGTATATGGGGCCAGTGCCCTACTCACTGAGCCACTGGCACTGCCCCCAGTTTTATTCTTTTGCTTACAATTGCTTTGGCTACTGGGACTCTTTTTTAGTTTCATATGAATTTTATTTTACTATTATTATTATTTTGTTGTTGTTGTCATTGCAGTTTTTGGCCGTGGCCAGGTTTGAAACCAGTATATGGGGTCAGCGCCCTACTCCTTGAGCCACAGGCGCTCCCCTAGTTTCATATGAATTTTATAAAGGTTTTTTCTGTAACAATTCTATGAAAAATGACATTGGTGTTTTCAAAGGAATTGCATTGAATGTGTAGATTGCTCTGGGCAGTCTGGCCATTTTAATATTGATTCCTCTGGGAGGTGCCTATGGCTCAGTGAGTAGAGTGCTGGCCCCAAATACTGAGGGTGGTGAGTTCAAATCCGACCCTAGCCAAACTGCAACAAAAAATAGCCGGGTGTTGGGGCGGGTGCCTGTAATCCCAGCTACTCAGGAGGCTGAGGCAAGAGAATTGCCTAAGCCCAAGAGTTGGAGGTTGCTGTGAGCTGTGACACTACAGCACTCTACCGAGGGTGACAAAGTAAGATTCTGTCTCAAAAAAATAATAATATTGATTCTTCTGATAGATGAGTATGAGATGTTTTTCCTTTTGTTTGTGTCATCTGCAATTTCTTTCATCTGGGAGTTGTAGTTCTTCTTGTAGTTCTTTTGTGGTTAAAAATATTCTTAGACATTTTTGTTTTATTTTTAATGCCCTTATTAGAAATGTAATTCAGGTCTTGATTTGGTTTTCAGCTTGCTTGTTGTTGGTGTATAGAAATACTATTGATTTTAGATACTGATTTTTATAACCTGAGACTCTGCTGAATTCATTTATCAAATCTAGTAGTCTTTTAGAAGAGTCCTTAGGGTTTTCTATGTATAAGATCAATTATCATCAAAGAGAGATAATTTGACTTTCTCTTTTCCAATCTGGATGTCCTCTATTTCTTTTTCTTAACTGATTTCTCTGACTAAGATTCTCAGTACAATGTTGAACAGAAGTGGTGAAAGTAAGCATCCAGGTCTTGTTCCAGGTCTTAGAGCGGAATGGTTTCAACTTTCCCCTATTCAGTGTGATGTTGGCTATGGAGTCATCATATATGGCTTTTATTATTTTGAGGTATATTCCTTCTATGCTGAGTTTTTTTGAAGATTTTTCTTATGTTGGATTTATGAGATGCTTTTCTAATATCTACCAAGATGATCATATGGTTTTTGTTTTCAACTCTGTTTACATAGTAAATCACACTTATTGAATTCCATATACTGCACCATCCTTGCATCAGTGTGGAACCCACTATATGGTGGTGAATTATCCTTTTGAAGTGCTATTGGATTTGGTTTGATAGTACTTTGTTGAGGATTTTTGCACCTATGTTCACCAGAGGTATTATATTGTCTATAGTTTTATTTTTTTGTTGCATCCTTTCTTGGCTTTGGGTGGCATCTTGGGAATACTGGCTTCATAGAATGAGTCTGGAATTACTGTTTTACTGTGCATGTGGACCTCCCTAAAGCCTCTTTGAGAGCCCATGGGGGAGTGTGGACTGCAATGTAGATTTAAGCTTATGATATGATAATTAGCCTCAAGCCCATTCTAGGTCACCTTCAAGCCCCTATTGTATCTGTTAGGCTACAGCATTTTCTACACCTTTTTCTGGTCAGCATGCTAAATTCTGATTGGTAGGGTGTTCCCTCTCCCCAGGTGTGAGCTTGGGACAGAATTAAGGTGGGTGGCACAAATATGGCAGCCTGAGGGCCCCACCTTTTTCCTCCTTCCCCAGGAGAGCCTGATTCCTAACTACCTACCTAACAGGTTGGGTTTGGAGAGCTTACCGAATGATGAACAAGAACACAAATATGGACAGGAAGAATAACACAATTTAACAGGTTTAGGACCCTTCTGAACCTCTCCCCATTTTTACCAGGCTGATTATTTGTATCCCCTTATAATAAATGGGAGAGTGTAAGTAAAGTATTTCCTTGAGTTCTGTGAGCCTTTTCAGCAAATAATTGAACCCAAGCACTGGGGCATGGGAACTTCTGATTTTTAGCTGATGGGACAGAAGAACAGGTAAAATAACCTGAGACTGGTGATTGGCATTTAAAGTGAGGAGATGCCTTGTGGCACTGAGCCCTTAGTTAGATAGTAGGGTTCTGCACTATCACCAGAAAGTGTCAGAATTGAATTATAAAACACCCAAGTGGTGTCCAGAGAGTTGGAGAATTTGTCCGTGTGGGATAAAACCCACACATTTATTTGGTCACAGAACTATTCTCTTTTTTCTATTTTACATCATCTAACTGTTCACCTAAATCCATGAATTTTCTCCTCCTCCTCACCTCTCCCCACCCCTACTTCTCCCCCTTTCCTCTCTTCCTCCTCCTCCAAAAGACTGCTGATGACTTTGCCCTTGGCAGGGCACTCTGCACTCCCTTGCAGCCTAGAGTGCATGGCCAAC
This sequence comes from Otolemur garnettii, assembly GCF_000181295.1. Lineage (NCBI taxonomy): Eukaryota > Metazoa > Chordata > Mammalia > Primates > Galagidae > Otolemur > Otolemur garnettii. The sequence goes on from NW_003852426.1 coordinate 198,635, forward strand.
AGAGGGAGCCTGACTACCAGTCTGCCTAAGCAGCCTGTTGGACTCCAGAAGGACACCCAGGCTAGGTGGCAGGTTATAAGGTCCTCCCAGTCCTCATCTTAGCTCCAGAATCTACTGCTCCTGAAGCTTGTAGGTGTGGTTTAACTGAAGTCTGTCCGGCCCTGGGAAGAATTTCCCAGGCTCAAGAACCCCAAATGTCTAGGTTAAGGTGACCAGATTTTAACACTGGTAAAGCAGGACACCATTGACTGGGGGGGGGGGAGTGTCATAGAACGCAAAAATAGTATTGTAATATATTTTTTAAAATTTCAACATAAGTACAATTTACAAATATAATACATTTAAAAATTATGTATAGTATTATTTTATTCTTTGGCATATTTCTCATTTGAGTGAATATTTTTTAGTAAATTGCTGTAGTTGTTTAAAAGGTCATGAATTTTTCACAAGAATTTGTTAAATTATATTTCACACAGAAAATGGCTTTCAAAGTCTCAACACTTAATTGTGATTTTTCTGATGTCTACACTTTATTTACTGTAGAAAAAACACGTTCAGTCGCAGCATTAGTTCCCGGTAAGGACAGCACGTATCCCACAATTTTTAGTGCATTATTGTGTGGAACATGGTTT
>NW_003852426.1:200110-212762 GCF_000181295.1 Otolemur garnettii
GTGCATTCTTTCCAAAAATCAGGACTTTTTTAAAATGCTGTGGGACGTGGGACAAATTGTTAAAAATCGGGACTGTCCCGCCAAAAGCAGGATGTCTGGTCACCTTAGCTAGGTCAGTCAGCAGGGCCAGAAATTAGATTTTGGTCCTTGACTGCAGGACTTTAATTCCAGGAGGGTGGCAGAGAACTAGGCCTGGGAGGGTCTAGAAAGCTGTTCTATGTCTGCTTACATCATGAAGAGCAAAAAAGACCGATGCCTGGGTCTGCAGCTGGGGAGGAGCTGCCTTGTAGTCTCCAAGAGGGTAGGTGGTTGGATCCACACTTGGCAGCTGGGAGATGGGGTCTTACGCCTGGGTCCTTGAGGTTTGATCTCTCTTGGGTTCTGGAAGATTGTCTAGCAGGCTCCTGAGGTGGTCTTGTCCACACCACTGTGTGCACTACAGCCTCCAAACTCCAGGGCACGTGCCGCCCTATGCCCTCTGGGAATGCGGACTCCAAACCAGCACAGGGTGGTTCAGGTAGGTGCAAAAGCTTCCAGTGACTTGGGATATGCAGAAATGTCCTGCATTTCTGCTGAGGACTGTAATCCCAGTTGGGCTCAGACAAGCTAAGTTATAGTGCAGGGAGTGGGATGCCCAACACCCCAGTACTAGGACCAGAGCTGACCACTCCAGGGGTGCACAAGCCTTGCTCTCTGCTCCTCTCCAGTTCTTTTTCTTTTTTTTTTTTTTTTTAGAGACAGAGTTTCACTTTGTTGCCCTCGGTAGAGTGCTGTGGCATCACAGCTCACAGCAACCTCCAGCTCTTGGGCTTGAGTGATTCTCTTGCCTCAGCCTCCTGAGTAGCTGGGACTACAGGCACCTGCCACAATGCCTGGCTATTTTTTGGTTGTTGTTGTTGCAGTTTGGCCGGGGCTGGGTTCAAACCCACCACTCTTGGTATATGGGGCTGCTGCGCTCCTCCCTAGTTCTTGATTCTTCCTGCAGCCCCGGCTTAGGGGTTTGGGGATAGGTGAGGTCTGGCTTAGGAAGATGGAGGATTCTGTTAATCACCTCTTTTCTCCTCATCTTTTCTTTTCCTCTGCTGCTAGACATGTTTGTGCGTTTGTAAATCACACCATCCCTGTACGTACAGAGAATTGCCTAAAACTTAAGTGTTGTTTACTGTCCAATTATCTATTCATCTAGTTGACACCTCTGAAATTACCAACCCAGCAAAAAATAGTGCCTGACCCAGAAGCCTTGTGCCTTTCCACAAGTAGAACCTAACCCAGAGGTTCTCAACCTGTGGGTCGCGACTCAGGGGAACTGTATTAAAGGGTTATGGCATTAGGAAGGTTGAGAACCACTGATCTAACCCTTCCCACACTGGCGTCCACTAAGCTAACTCCTTCCCATATTCCTGATTACTGTCCTCCCCTTCTTCCTCTTTGTTCCTTTTGGCCTACCTCTTCCTAATGTTCCTACTTTCTCCCTTTGCTCATTTCCCTCTGTGAAGTTCCTTTTTAAAAATTCATCCCTTTCCATGCTGTATTCATTGAAAGCAAGTCTCTGCATGCATCCCGTAATAAACACTTACGAGCAGAATTTTGTGGAAACATAAGTTTTCAGACTAGTTGTGTAAATAAATACCCAGGAGTATGATCACTTGGTTAAATGGTGGGCCTAGGTGTAGCTTTATAAGAAACTGCCAAATACCTTCCATAGTGATGGTACCATTTTGCATATATGCCAGCAATGAATGAGGGCTTATGTTGCTCCACATTCTCAGCAGCACTTGGTATTATCAGTTTTTGATATTTAGCTATTCTAAGAGGTGTATTATAGTATCTTATTGTTTTTATTTGCATTTTCCTAGTTAAAAATGCCACTGGTTATCTTTTCATATACTTATTGCCATCTGTATATATTCTTTGGTGATGAAAGAAAGCACCCAGAAACAAGACCAGAGCACAGATGTTCAGACCAGGTTTATTTAAAGGGACAGTGACCCATCTGAGTGGTGCAAAGAGGACATCTGCATCCAGGGATAGTTAGAGATCCCTTTAATGTGGGGGTGGGAGTGAGGGTGGGCAAATTCCACAGCTTGCTTAAGGCTTTGCTAAGTTAGGGTTCTTTGGCTCAAATTTCTTGGGCTAACTAGGTGGGGCTAACTGCATCCTTTGTGTCCTTTGTCTTAGGAGGAGAGGAGGGGAGTGAGGAGAAGGGGAAAGGGTTCATGTATTAGGCCCCCCAAGAGGCAAAGCATCTATTCAGCCTTTGGACCATTTTTTAATTGGGTTTTTCATTTTCCTATTGTTAAGTTTTAAGGCTTCTTTGTATAATTATAAGTCCTTTATCAGATAATGTGATTTGCAAATATTTTCTCCTAGTCTGTGGCCTGACCTCTTTTATTGACATAACAGCATATTAATACATAGATGTATTTTTCTGGGGAGAAAAAGGAGAAATTACTAACCGAGATGGTTTCTGGGTAGAGGACATGGATGATTGGGACTTCAGGACTTAAGGAGAGAATGACTTAATTATCTTTATATATCCTTGAGTATCTTTTTAATTTTCTTATTTTATTAAAAATTTTGGATTTTTTAATTAATAAGACATTGTATATATTTATCATGTACAACATGTTATTTTGAAATATGTATATATTATAGAAAGGTTAAATCAAGCTAATTAACAGGTATTACCTCACATACTTAACATTTTTTGTATTTTAAATTTTCTTATGCAGTATGAATTATGTTTTCAAAAATAAATTACATTAAAATCCCTTATACTTGTAAAATACTTGGCAGATAGTATCTGTTAGGGGCCTAAATAATTCCCCCATCTCCCTTCCCAGAACAAAAGGCCTACCTGGTACTGTCCCAAAAGTTCTGCTGGAAAGACCTGAGCCCATTGAAACCTCCCAGCAACCTGTGGAATCTTCCTCCCCCTATGCCCAGTATAAAAACAAGCCCCAAACCATCCTCATTGCGGTGCCATCTTTGGCAGGCAGATCTTAGTCCCCTTTCATTTTGGGGGAAGTGGGGGGCAGAATCTCACTTTGTTGATTTCACGATCATCTGCAATTGGCACCAAGCCTAATTTAAATCTTAATACCAGAGAGGAACAAAGTACTTCATCTCCCACTTGGCCCTATCTCTCAGTTGACCCCAATATTTGGCATAAACTCCAAAACTTTTTTTTTTTTTTTTTTTTATTGAATGGTAACTGTGTACATTGATGCACTTTGGGGGTACAGTGTGGTGTTTTCATACACAATCCAAGACACTTCCATCAAACAAACTCCAAAACTTTTAAAAGAAGCCTCAGGCCCCACATATGGAACTTTTAGACCTGACCTTTATTGTCCTTTAATAGAGATGGACAGGGCATAGAGCAAAAGAGAAAACGGGACAGCGGCCCAGAAGGCAGAAAAGTTTTTAAAATAGTGGCTGCTACTTTAAGTTCTTGAGAGATAGTCAAAAAGCCCAGGCAAGAAGACCACCCCCTTCTGCAGAAATGGAGCACAGCCTCACTATGACTCTAGGTCCCTTGAATAAAATTCCCCAAGAAACATCCTCCACTGGGACCCTGAAACCTTGTCCTCTGCAAAACAGAAAGATACCGGAAGTGAGAATGTAGCCTCTTAGAATAGGAGACTGCATTTGCCTTCTGAAACTGGTGCCCTAAGTCAACAAAAACTGCTTCCATCTGACCAACATGTCAGACTTTATCTTGGACTCAACTTTATCACACCAGAATGGTCTCAAGTAACTAAATCTCTGACAAAAGTAAGCAAATTAATTCTAGTAAATACCACCACCATGTCCTCTGTACTTCCTAAATTTTGAGACCTCTATTTCTCTCTCCTATCTCCATCACTAAAATAAAAAAATATATACAACCCATATATTGCACAGTTTCTCAGTTCACTGGAAGATAAAGTTCTTTTGCTCACCCTTTATTGCTTTCCAATTACCCCCTCCACTAAAAAAAGACCTATAGTTTCCTTTCTCTGACTTCTGAAAAGCCACAACTTCTTCCTTTCCTTAATATGCTCTGAGTTTTCAAACTACATACTTTCTGCCTTGTTTTGCCTAGAAGTGTCTACTCCTATATGTCTCTATGTTTACATGTCTATATATGTCATGTGTGTGTAATGTTTCACTATCAATGTAAAAGAGCTCTAATTAATTGACTTAAAGAAAAAGTAAGTGCTTAAATCAAATATTTTATCAGGAACATGAGAAAGAATTTAAATGCCTTTTAGTTCATGTAACTTTTGTAACCTTTGATAAAGAAAATTAGTTTTAAGATCATTATCAAAGTTTAAATGTTTAAGATCATAATTAGGCTTGGAGCTGGCAGGTCTGAATCCAGCCCAGGCCTGCCAAACAACAATGACAACTACAACCAAATAATAGACTCAGTGCCTATAGCACAGTGGTTACAGCACCAGACAAATACACTGAAGGTGGTGGATTCAAACGTGGCCTGGGCCAGCTAACCAACAAGGACAACTGCAACAAAAAATAGCTGGGCGTTGTGGTGGGTACCTATAGTCCTAGCTACTTGGGAGGCTGAGGCAAGAGAATCGCTTGAACTCAAGAGTTTGGGGTTGCTGTGAGCTGTGATGCCACTGCACTCTACGGAGAACAACATAGTGAGACTTTGTCTCAAAAAAAGAAAAATAGCTGGGCATTGTGGTAGGTGCGTATAGTCCAGCTACTTGGGAGGCTAAGGCAAGAGGATCACTTAAGCCCAGGAGTTTGAGGTTGCTGTGAGCTGTGATGCAACAGCACTCTACTCAGGGTGACATAGTGAGACTCTGTCTCAAAAATAAATAAATAAATAAGATCATAATTAATATATTCACAAAAGTAACTACAACTGAAGTAGCCAGCAGAAAAACCAGTCATACTACAAAAAGGTTTTTCTTTTTTTCTTTCTTTTTTTTTTTTTTTTACGACAGAGTCTCAAGCTGTTGCCCTGGCTAGAGTGTTGTGGTCTCTTTAAGAAATTAGTCAAAAAGTTTGTAGGGGCCAGGTGGAGTTGGAAAATTAGCCTAGAAACTAAACTTTACTCAGTCTCCCAGGACAGACTAGGCCCACATTAACATAAAAGAAATCCTTTTAATTCTTACTGCTTTTTCATCACTACTATTAAACTTCTACAAATCCTGTCCTAGAGTCATCTCTCTAGACTTGAACCCACAGACCTTCCAGAGCCTGCTTCCATCCAAAGTAAATTCCCTAGAAGCCTAGCCCATCATAGACTCCAGACTCTAACTCACTCCACAAAAACTTTAAAACTGTAAATTTTAATATACTATACTATAAGACATCTAACTCTTCTTGTCCTCTTCCTCATAATTCTACCTAATTCACATACCAGATCTATCCCCCTTTACTCATACTGGGAAAAGATTGTTGTTTATTACCAAAGACAGTACAAACTAACATTAACCTCATACTTCATAAACAGGCAGCATCTAGTAATTTGACTAGTTTGATTTAAAATATAGTCTTAGTTCTCTTAGTTCTCCCCTCTATGAGGCCCCTTGTATTCTTACTTTTAGTTCTTACTTTCTAACCCTACATTTTTACTGCCTAGTAACATTCATACTGAACCAAATTCAGGCCCTACCAATTTCTCTTCAATGAAACTCTTCCCACCTCTAAACTAACTTGAAAGATCATCTGCTTTCAATCCTTCCCCAGAATGACCCAAGTGAGCTCTGACAGGTAGGGACATCAATCTGTCCATAATCCACAGGAAGCAGTTTCAGAAGAAGAGACCTCCATCCATAATCCCCAGTTTTGAGCTCATTTCAAACAGATATTTTAATTTTACAACAGAAAGAGGAAAATATAAGGATGGTCAGTCTTGATAGTGAAATAATAGAAAAATTATTAACTTATAGTCTTTCAGTAAAGGACCAAAATCTCTCTGTCTATATAGCCCCCCATCCCTACAGATTCCTGTTTTTACAGACCATTCAGGAACCCAACCACAAAAAAGAAAGGTAAATTCTCTTGTCATTTCCCAACTCCTTTATCTTTTAAAATCTGTTCCTTTAAGCTTCAAGTAATTCCTGAACATCCACACCTGAAAAACATCTGTCTTCAACCTTATCTAAGGAAAACAGACACAACATTTACATTCACAATAACTTGTGAATTCAGCTACAATTACACTTTTCTATTTTTCCCCCTTAAATTCAGCTACCCACTCAACCTCAGGACTGACATTCTACCTTTCTTTCTTTAAAATACCATGCCATTCTCTTGCTTCTTTCTCTCCCTGTCCCCATTTTCTTTTCTCTCACTACCTATTCTCCTCTCTTTCTTATCTCTTCCCCTCACTCTTATTAATGCCTACATCCCAAATTAGAATTCGTCTTCTGCCAACATGAGCCTACTGTCCAATCTTCACTCCTTCCTTAAATTAAAAACACTGGAAAAACTCAAGCCTCTTGCCATTTTATCCCCATACCCACTGACAACCTCACTGACCACCTAACTCAAACCAAGTTCTACCTCTTCCCTAAAACACACTGTTAAAGCCCCACCTATACAACCAGTTACAACTCATACAAGATCAGGTAGACTCCCTAATATCAGTAGTTCTCCAAAATTGTAGAGGCTTAGATCTGCTCACAGCAGAGGAAGGGGGGCTTTGCACTTTTTTTTTTTTTTTTTATTGAATGGTAACTATGTACATTAATGCACTTCTGGGGTACAGTGTGGGGTTTTCACATGCAATCTGAAATACTTCCATCAAACTGGTCAACACAGCCTTCATGTCATTTTCTCAGTTATTGCTTTAAAACGTTCACATTCTACTCTTAGAAAGATTCACCTGTACCCCTATAAGGTAAACCTCAGAAGTAATCCCTCCAAACCCCCTCCCTCCACCCATTTCCCCCTCCCTTCTCCCTCCCCCCTCCCCATATTCTTAGGCTATTTGGTTATAGCTTTCATATAGGCTTTGCACTTTCTTACAGGAGGCACACCGTTTCTTTTTTTCTTTCATTTTGAGACAGAGCCTCAAGCTGTCGCCCTCTGTAGAGTGCCATGGCATCACAGCTCACAGCAACCTCCAACTCCTGAGCTCAAATGAGTCTCCTGCCTCCACTTCCCAAGTAGCTGGGATTACAGGCGCCTGCCACAACACCGAGCTATTTTTTGGTTGCAGCCATCATTGTTGTTTGGCAGGCTGAGGCTGGATTCAAACCCACCAGCTTAGGTGTACATGGCTGGCATCTTACATGCTTGAGCCACAGGCACCGAGCCAGGCATGCCATTTCTACGCCAAGTCTGGTCTGGTCCCAGAGGGCATCATCTGAGTCCAGGAACAAGTCACCCAGCTACACTCTCAAAATGGGGAATCCTGGTTTGGCAGCCCATAGGGACGCTTGATCGCACCCTTCCTGGCCCCCCTCACTGCAATCCTCTTGTTATTAATCATTGCCCCTTGTGTATCCAATTCATGTCTTCATTTATTCAAGACAGGGTAAAAAAAGTTGTCATCCATGGGTGGCACCTGTGGCTAAATAGGGCACTGGCCCCATATACTAAGGGTGGCAGGTTCGAACCTAGCCCCGGGCAAAATGTAACAAAAAAAATAGCCAGGCATTGTGGCGGAGGCCTATAGTCCCAGCTATCTGGGAGGCTGAGGCAAGTGAATTAAGCTTGTAATGTAATCCTAGCAGTCTGGGAGGTGGAGGTGGGTAGATTGCCTAAGCTCAAAAGGCCTACCTGGCACTGCCCCATGCATTCTGCTGCAAAGACCCTAGCCCACTGAAACCTCCCAGTAACCTGTGGAATCTTCCTCCCCCTATGCCCAGTATAAAAACAAGCCCCCAACCACTCCTGGTACAGCTGCCACCTTTGCCCAGGTGGGTCTCAGTCCCCTTTCCTGGTCTCATCTCTGGGTACACTGCTGAACCCCCTTTCAGTAACCAGATTATAAGTCAAGACGCAGATTCTGATCCTCTGTTCTAGGACTAATGATCTTTTCTTTAACTATCTTACCTCAGAATTTCCACTTATGGAAGAGATGAGACAGATCAATATGGACAAATTGTCTCACTAAAAATAGTTAAAAATGCTATATAAAAGAGAATCATCATCTTAAAAGTATCAAAGATATAATAACAAATGACTACACCCCCAAAAGAAAGGAAAGATAATATTTGGCCTCTTAGTCCTGAGAAATGGAAAAAAGACTATAAATTCAATGCTCCAGAGCCCAGACATGGAGGCTCTAAACTTTGTCCTCTTGGTCTGGAGCTCCTGCCTTTATACCCATCTGTCTTCCCTTTTAAAATGTTAAACATGGCTGTTTTTCTGATTATAATGTATGTGTATGATATATATATATATACACACACAAATGTGTGTATATATATATATATATATATGATATGCAGTACAAACATAGAATGCTAAAAATTATCACTGGCAAATTAAAAATAACCCATAATCGTCCCACCAGAGATACTTTGTTGAATTCTTTATAGCAGTGGTTCTCAACTCTCCTAATGCCACAACCCTTTAATACAGTTCCTGTGGGTCGCAACCCACAGGTTGAGAACTGCTGCCTTATAGTCTATAATTTATCCTCCTGCTGCTACCCAAGGACTGGATTAATATATCTCTTTTTCTCTCTCCTCTCTTCAGACGCCATTTCGCAAGTCAGTTAAGTCTCTCACCTCCTAAGAGGGCTAGTTCTTGCTTTCTCCTCCCTCCTCACACCTCCCCCTATCCTTTCCCACACCTTACTCTTAGACAATGAGTTTATTTATTTCTTCATTAAACAAAAAGAAGGGCTCAAGTAAGAAATGCATTATATCCTTCCACAACCTCCACATCTGCACCTGTCTCCTCTGCCTTCCCAGCGGTGATGATGGGTGGTTCCTAATCCTATCTAAGGCCACCTATGCACTGGGGCACAACATCAGCCCCTCTATTCCCTTATCAACAGCTTCCCACTCTACTGGCTTTTCATCCCAGCATGCAAACATGCTGTAATATTGCCCATTAAAACAAACATAACTAAACTCAACAAATCAGAAAAAAAAAAGTCTGGGCATGATGGTTCACACCTAGAATCTCAGCACTTTGAGGAGGAAAAGAGGGAGAATCACTTGAGGCCAGCAGTTTGAGAACAGCCTGGGCAGTATAACAAGATCTGTCTCTGTAAGAAATGTCTTTTAAAATTAGCCAGGTATGGTGGTGCATCTATAGTTCCAGCTACTTGGGAAGGCGAGGTGGGATAATTGCTTGAGCCCAGGAGTTCAAGACTGCAATGAACTATAATACAACCATTGCACTCCTGTCTAGGCAACAGAGAAAAGATAATCCACCATTGACCACTTGATCCCCTGCCTCCTTCCAACTACTGTCCCACCTCTATGACACTCCTTAGAGTGAGAACAATTCCTGAGTCCATTCTCTTACCTATCATTTATCTTCTTATTTTTATCAGGTGAACATACATGCATATTCATTAATGCAAAAAGTTGAATACTTCTATAAGCCTTCTTATGAACACAGACATCCGCAATCTTCCATGGACCCCTATTCCCTGAACCTCAGAAGCAACTACTTCTTTTACCTGATTCTCCAATTGTTACTTCTATGCCTCTAAATAGCATATTTATAGAGCTGCTTCTTTGTATTTCAGTTTTATATTTAATGTTCAGTGGACTAACCTTTCACACATACCTATCCTCCTGATATACTTATTTTATAACTTTCAGTGTAAAATGTTTACATTTTTATGACACTGTAACTGCAAATCATTTCTGGACATCTAGTAGATGATGATTTTCTGTTACTGAGTCCATTTTTTAATATTATTGGAGTGAATAAATGTCTTCCTCATTTGCTTAATATCTATAATATTCATCAAAAGCACTCTCAAATTCTCCTCAAGAATCTAAGTCTTGGTTCAGTGCCTGTGGCTCAAGTGACAGCCATATACACCTAAGGTGGTGGGTTTGAATCCAGCCCAGCCCGCCAAACAACACTGATGGCTGCAACCAAAAAATAGCCAGGCGTTGTGGCAGGCACCTGTGGTCCCAGCTACTTGGGAGGCAGAGGCAGGAGACTCGCTTGAGCCCAGGAGTTGGAGGTTGCTGTGAGCCGTAATGACACGGTACTCTACCCAGGGGGACAGCTTGAGGCTCTGTCTCAAAAAAAAAAAATAATAATAATAATCTAAATCTCCATGAATATATTCAGGCATATCCGGATTCTACCAACAGCTCACAGCAACCTCAATCTCTTGGGCTTAAGTGATTCTCTTGCCTCAGCCTCCTATGTACCTGGAACTACAGGCGCCTGACACAACTCCCAGTTATTTTTTTTGTAGCAGTTGTCATTGTTGTTTAGCAAGCCCAGGCTGGGTTTGAACCCACCAGCCCCAGTATATGTGGCCGGTGCCCTAACCACTGAGCTATGGGCACTGAGCCCCAACTTTGGTCTTTGTGAAGACATCTATCACCTGTGTCGCAGCCCCCATCCTGCCACACATGGAGACTGGTGCCTGCATAGCTGGTACAGGGCTGACTTCCCAAACTCCTCATTCTGGACCGAACTTTGCCTCTCTCTTGTGCTGGCTGCCCAGTTATCTGGATCCTATATGTTCCCTTTTTTGTTTTTCTCTATCATTTTGTTTCCTACTGGTATCCTGAGGAAGGGACCATGGCAAGAAAAATATGAAAATCTTAAATATTTAAAAATATCATTAGGCTGGGCGCAGTGTTTCATGCTTGTAATCCCAGCACTTGGGAGGCCAGGGCAGGTGGATTGCCTGAGCTCACCATTTCAAGACCAGCCTGAGCAAGAGTGAGACCCCATCTCTAAAAAATAGCTGGGCATGTGGCGGGCACCTGTAGTCCTAGCTACTTGGGAGGCTGAAGCAAGAGAATTGCTTAAGCCCAAGAGTTTGAGATAGCTATGAGCTGTGATGCACTCTACCAAGGGTGACATAGTAAGTCTATCTCAAAAAAAAAAAAAAAAGAAATTTAAAAATTAAAATGTCATTAGAATGCATTAGCACTTACGCAAATTTTGACTTTGCATAGAATTCTATGTTAGAAAAAAAATAATTTTTTGAGACAGAGTTTCACTATGTTTCCCTCAGTAGAGTGATGCGGCATCACAGCTCACAGCAACTTCAAACTCTTGAGCTTAAGTGATTCTCTTGCCCCAGCCTCCCAAGTAGCTGGGACTACAGGTGCCCGCCACAACACCCAGCTATTTTTATAGAGCCAAGGTCTCACTGTGGTTCAGGTTGGTCTCAAACTCATGAGCTCAGGCCACCTACCTGCTCGGCCTCCCAAAGTGCTAGGATTACAGGCATGAGCCACTGCACCTGCCAAAAAGAAAGTTAACTATAAAACAGCTTCAGGCAGAACTTTCAGGAGGTATTCCAGAAGTCAGTGTTACCACAGGAGTTAACAGCTCCAGGCGTGTTATTGTCCCTGAAGACCTTCCAAGAGACAAAATGTGGAGGTGGAAGACAGTGATACTGATGAACCTGACTCTGTGTAGGCTTTGGCTAACATGTGTTTGGGTCTTAGTTTTTAAAGAAAGTTTAAAATAGGGGAAAGCTTATATAACAAAGGCATAAAGAAAAATATTTTTGTACAACTATACAATTGGTTTGTGTTTTAAGGTAAGTTAAAAAAAGAATCAAAAAATTTAAAATATTAAAAATTATATAGTAAACTTAATTTATTAAAGAAAAATTTTAATAAATTTATTGTAGCCTATATGTGTACTATTTATAAAGTCTGCAGCAATATACAGTAATGTATCCATGCCCTAGCAGTCACAGAGGGGAAGGGCCCTACAGAGCACAGACCTTTAAAAGGGCATTTAGTCCAATCCCCACACATCTCCTTTCCTTTCTTTATGTGTCTGAATTCTGTCCTGAGTCTGCAGCCTGTTTTGGAAATCCCAGGGTCCAAAACTATCCAATTCCTCTAATACCTCTTGGCTCCAAATCCTCCCTGGCTTCTAACTGGACTTGTTCTTCCCAGAGGTGGAAAAGGTGAGGGTCACAGTCAGGCTGCCAGTAAGTTAGGGTCAAGGGGCTGGTCCCAGAGACCTTTGGGATCATGTAGACAGGAACCCAAGGGATAGGTCACCTATCCCATAATTCCTCCTACAGCTGCATCTCCTGTGATCTCTGACGGGTCCTGTTTTGTTCTACTCCAGGCAATGACAATGACCAGGGCTCAGATGTATCTGTCATAGCTTATAAAGGTGAGCGCCTGGGGGCCCTGAAGTGGGAGAGGGTAGATGGGATATAGCTGGGCTATAGGGGTTCTCTGCATTTGGACATTTGTGAGCATGTCGTGGGATGCTCAGAGAGTCACCATTTACAGTGACTGATATGAATTTGTTCATGATCAACTGGTTCTATAGTGTGAAACATCTGCCTGGTATAGAAATGAGGGATGCAAGATTTGTTCTTAGCCCCAAATTTTGACTTTATAAACTGTGATTGCTCTTTCTTTCTTTTTTTTTTTTTTTTTTTTTTTCTTTTGAGACTGAGTCTGTCTCACTTTATCACCCTCAATTAGAGTGCCAGGGCATCATAGCTGACAGCAACCTCAAACTCTTGGGCTCAGCCTCCCGAGTAGCTGGG
>NW_003852426.1:212873-220727 GCF_000181295.1 Otolemur garnettii
TAGGATTTATAGGTGTGAGCCAGCGTACCCGGTCCCGTGATTCTTTCTGAACCAGACACCTGAATGTGTGTGCATTCCTATTAGGATAGTGTGAGGATGTGGGGGACAAGGTCACCTCACCCACCAAGACCTCTCCTCACATTAACCTTTATTCCCTTCCTCCCATGAGTAATGTCTTTGTTCCAGCAGAGGTGGGGCTGGGACATCTCCATTCCTATCTTAACTCCATGTTGCAATTAGCAACTTCTTACTTTCTATTGAAAATAAGAACCTGGATATCAACTTAGTTTTTAAAATTCTTCCTAAAATGTGGGGTTAAGGGGTTAAATAAAGAAGAAGATTCTTAAAAATGGGAAAGGAAACAAACAGAAGACCTGAGAACCTTCCAGAATCCACTTTTGCTGTCCGGAATCTTTTGCAGATGGGACAGGAGAAGGCTGTGAAGAGCCCAGTGTAGACGAGGCCTGTGACCAATCAGTGTTCGATTCCTTCTGTGCTTTGATGTGGTCACTTCTTGGCTGGGTCACCTTTGTCTTTGTTCCTTCAGTACAGCCTTGTGCCATAAGGAACTGTGATCATATGGACTAGAATCTTGCCCAGGTATTGTCCTGTCTCCAGGACCATGGGCAAAGGCTTTGTGTAGCCAGGTCATCCTAAATTCAGGCCTGCATCCAGCCCTCAGCCCTCATATTGTAGGTGTTTATTTACTTATGTTTGTTTTGATAGAGGACTATGTCTGTTCTTGTCCAAGTTATGGTCTCATTCTCCTCTGGGTATTCCCCATCTCTGACAGCAGAAGTCATTTCTTTTTGTCATTTTTCCAAGGCCCAGGGTGGCCCCTGCACATAGGAGTCTCTTTGATATCAAGAGAAATTTTCGGACCTATCCAGCTCTTATCTTCCAGGGATGTTTCCTGGATCATTCTTTCGATCTTTTCCCTTCTTTCTAAAGGAACCGGATTTTGGAATTAAAGAGTAATCCCAGAGTTTCTTTCTTTCTTTTTTTTGAAACAGAGTCTTAAGCTGTCCTCCTGGGTAGAGTGCCGTGGCATCACAGCTCACAGCAACCTCCAACTCCTGGGCTCAAGTGAGTCTCCTGCCTCCTCCTCCCAAGTAGCTGGGACCACAGGCGCCTGCCACAACTTCTGGTTATTTTTTTTGTTGCAGCCATCATTGTTGTTTGGCGGGCCTGGGCCAGATTCAAACCCACCACCTCAGGTGTATGTGGCTGGCGCCTTAGCCACTTGAGCCACAGGCACTGAGCCAAGAGTTTCTCATCTTAGGTAAATTTCTGTTAATTTTTTTATCTTCTCTGTGCCCTCCTCCCCCTCCCCCTGGCACTTAGCTCCAGATATCTTAGTGTTGGCTGGCTCTAGTCCAAACTCATGGATTTATAAAGCAGAGTCTAATTTGATTCACAATTGGTTGGATAGTAGGGTCCATAAACCTAGGGTTATTTTTTCTGAAAAGGGAAATACAATATCAAGCTGTGCCACGTAAGAGGGTTTGTATGTAAATGAGAGGAAAGGAGCACTTGAGAGAAAATACAGGCTGCATCAATGTCAGTACAAGTTGTTGATTGCTATAGCTGCCATGAAACAGCATTTGGCTACATTAATAAAGATACTCTCATGGGCGGCACCTGTGGCTCAGTGGGTAGGGCACTGGCCACATATACCGAGGGTGGTGGGTTTGAACCCAGCCCTGGCAAACTGCAACAAAAAATAGCCAGGTGTTGTGGCAGGCACCTGTAGTCCCAGCTACTCAGGAGGCTGAGGCAAGAGAATCGCCTAAGCCCAGGAGTTGGAGGTTGCTGTGAGCTGTGATGCCATAGCACTGTACCCAGGGTGATACCCTGAGGCTCTGTCTCAAAAAAAAAAAAAAGTTCAGATCACTAAGACTTCATAGGTGCCATGTATATACTAAAATTTTACACAGGTGGTAGCAAAGCTGTGTGCAATTTATTATTTATTTATATTTATTTTGAGACAGAGTCTCAAGCTGTCACCCTGGGTAGAGTGCCATGGTGTCATAGCTCACAGAAACCTCCAACTCTTGGGCTCAAGCAGTCCTCTTGCCTCAGTTTTTTCTATTTTTTTAGTAGAGACAGGGTCTTGCTTTTTGCTCAGGCTAGTCTTGAACTCATGAACTCAAGCTATCTACCTGCCTCAGCTTCTCATAATGCTAGGATTACAGGTATGAGCCACTGTGCCTGGCCTGCAATTTAAAATAGTGTTACATGAACTTTATGGTCGCCCTATGTCACAATTTTTTGCACATGCACATATTTTCTGGGTAGAGTACCTACGGTGTTTATTAGTTTTTATGTGACGTCACACTGTTTAAGTCCATTCAGGCTGCTATAACAGAATACCATAGCCCGAATGGCTTATGAACAACAGAAAGTTTTTTTTCCTCATAGTTCTAGAGGCTGGGAAGTCCAACATCAAGGTTTTGGTTGATTTGGTGTGTGGTGCTGGCCTAATTCCTGTTTCATAGATTGCTGTTTTCTTAAAGTGGCCTCTCATGGCAGAAGGGCTAAGGGTCTTTCTCGTATGGGTAGTAATTCCATTCACAGGGGTTCCACACTCATGACCTGATCACCTCCTAAAGGCCCCACCTCTAAATACTATCACAGTGGAGATTAATTTTAAACATGAATTTGAGAAGAGGCAGGAGTGCATAAACATTCAGTCTATAGCACCCACAAAAGTAAAAAAAAAATCCTAGTTTTGTCACCATGTTACTCAAAGTCTGGTGTATGAATAGCTGATAATCAAACTGTTTGAAACAGACCGAAGGACATGATATAAAGGCTCATCTTTTGCTTAACTGTTATTAGTCTGGAATAAGATCAGGTAGACATGGACTTGCTTACTCTCACTCTGATTTTTTGTATGAATCTCATTTTGGGCTGGTACCAGACAGTTCAGAGACCAGCACTGGTTCAAAGACCACACTTTGATTCACATGTGCCAAATGATTTGTATTCCAACATCTACCCTGGTATCAGGTAAGTAATAGAAATTAATGAATAGGAATTATTGACCATGGGGATTCCATTTCCAGTAATGTTGTAGGCTAGATTTTAAGGTTGTTTCTTCCACTGAAAATAACTAATAAGTAAAATATAAAAAGCATCAGCCAGGCATAGCGGCTCACACTTGTAATCCCACCATTTTGGAAGGCCAATGCGGGAGGATCACTTGAGGCCAAGAGTTCAAGACCTGCTTAAGCAACATAGCAGGACCCCATCTCTGCAAAATTTAAAACATTAGCTAGGCATGGTTGTATGTGCCTGTAATCCCAGCTACTTGAGAAGCTGAGGCAGAAGGATTGCTTGAGCCCAGGAGTTCAAGGCTTCAGTGAACTTTATACACACACACACACACACACACGGCATCCAAAAGCACAGAAGAACAAGCAAGAGAACAATTCTTTAGGCCAAAATATAAAAGTGGGCAGGAATCCAAACAAAAAAGTTGCTTTTATCCTGTGTTCATTTGACAAATCTGGAGAAAGCTTTTTTTTTTTTTTTTTTTTTTTTTTGAGACAAGAGTCTTACTCTATTATTCCAGGCTAGAGTGCCACGGCATCAGCCTAGCTCACAGCAACCTCAAACTCCTGGGCTTGAGCAATCCTCCTGCCTCAGCTAGAATTACAGGTGCCTGCCATAATGCCCAGCTAATTTTTTTTTTTTTCTGTTTTTAGTAGAGACAGGGGTCTTGCTCTTGTTCAGGCTGGTTTGAAACTTCTGAGCTCAAGGGATTCTCCCACTTTAGCATCCCAAAAGTGCTAGGATTATAGGCATGAAGGAGAAAATTTTGATTTTCCCAGGTTAAAAAGCTCCTTTCTTATAGCTCACAAGCTATAATAGACAGAAGATGATGTCCAACACTTGTTCATATAGGAAGTATAATAGAAGATACTCCTCTACTCCCCCAGAATATCTGGAAAACCAAAGATTCAAATCCTAAAAGTAAGGGTGAAACAAACAAAAAGAAAAAGCTATTTCATCCCCCAATATAAGAGTATTCTAAGGAAATTCACCTTTGAGCCAGCAAAAAAAAAAAAAAAAAAAAAAGAAGCAAATAACTTTCTGGAACTCTGTAACTATTGTGAGTCACAATAGTAAAGCCATGATTTTAGTTATGATTCTCCTGAAGTGGGAGAAGACACCAAAATTCTCTAGAGAAATTCATATTTAACCTATGTGTGAAAGAATTTGCAAAAATACTTACACAGGAAAGAGGGCAACTCAGAAGAAGAAATGTGTCAGAACAAGTGGAAAGCAAAAGATAATATGATTAAGAACTAGAAGAAACAACAGCAAAAAGAAGCTCATGAAACTTCAGTATTGGAATTATAAAACATAGAATACACAACCAGAATAATAATGCTTAAAGGAAGAAAATGATTCACTTGAAGATGTGTGAAGAACATAGGAAGCTCAAAGTGATCCAGCTGTAGCAAACATAGTTTTTAGAAGTTAACATTTTAAAATTTGAATTAAAAATTCAGTTCATGGACTTTGGCTTTGGGTTACTATATTAGTCTGCTAAACCTGCCATAACAACACACACTGGGGTAGATTAAACTGCGGAAATGTATTTCCTCACAGTTCTCAAGGTTAGAAGTCCAAGAGCAAGGTGTCCAAGGATTTAGTTTCTCCTGAGGCCTCTCTCCTTGGTTTGCAGGTCACCACTTTCCTTCTCTCCTCACATGACCTTTCCACTGAGCATGCATATCCCTGGCTTCTCCACCTCTTCTTATATGGACACCAGTCATACAGGATCAGGGCCCCACCCTTATCACCTCAACTAACCTTAGTTACCTCTTTAAAGGCCCCTTCTCCAAATACAGTCACATGGGAGGTTAGGAATTTATTCTATAAATTTAGGGGGTATGACTCAGTCTATAATAACTGTGTGTAATTTTAGGGGGGTATGACTCAGTCTATAATAACTACAAATTCAGGTAAATATATGAAATAATGTTAAAGTATTCAGGCATCACACAATAGGCAGTACAAAGTTTGTGATCCCTGTGAGAAGGGAAACAAAAGAGGTAAGGCCTGTAATTGCCTAGCTTCCTTCAGATGCAGGCAGAATGGGGACCAAAGAATCCATTCTCAGCAAGGGAAAACACCCCCAGAGAAAGGGAAGAACAAAAAAATGAGCTGAGAAAGGCAGGAAAAAAACCCATTTTAACTAGTTCACTTTTAAACCAGCCACTAAATTTCTTATCTGAGCAGTTTCCTGCTTTTCCTACAAACCTGGCTTATAGGGGATACAGCTTACAAATATCCCTCCTGGGTCTGGGAACACTCTGAAAAAAAAAAAAAACGGCTGCAGAGGAAGCTGCATGCAAAGCGGGAGTAAGATTAACCAGGCCATCTCCTGCCCAGTCAGCAGTCAAAGCAAATGCCCATTGTGGAGATCTGTATTTGGCCAGGGCAGAGATCAAGGGAAGAGCTTGAGCCCTGAAATATGGGTAAGAGAGCTTATACCCCTTAATCAACTGAAGAAGATGCCTCCGACTGGAGATCAGAGGAAAATTCTGTCCCACTGATTCTTCAGAGAAGACTGATGCCGGTAGCATTATACTACACAGCGAACTAGTGGGGATTAACCCTCCCCCCAAGGAATCTGTGTATGTGACCACAGACAGGAGGCTGCCCCCACATAAGGCTCAGGTTTTGGATTTCTCAAGGCTGCTCAGACCCTTAAAGTTAATCATTGTAGAAACAATAGGAGCTGACACACTTACTCAGAGAAACTGTTGATGTTTTTATTCCCTTCCTCAGCTTACCCTCTAGGCAAAATGAACAAATAGCCTTTGATAAAAGCTAAATGAAACAAATACTCAGGGCTACCACAGTGAACCCCATAAGCTAGTGATGGTGTCCTGTGTTCTTACCTTTGAAAACTCTATTCTATGTGTCCTGTCTCTGTCTCTTGTAGCTTCTAACTTTATTTTTCATCAGTTGATTCTGCCAGCTCCACAGGTCTTAAAGGATCCTGCCCCCAGGGTGGGACCCCAGCATTCCTAGAGGTTTTCAGGACATAGGATGAGAAGCACTAAAACAGGCCAGCATCTCACTAAGTTGAGGGAACAGAGTTGTGAATTGGAAAGGCCAGAACAGCCCAAATATGCAAGGGAATGGCATACAGGGAAGACAGCTGAACAGAAAAAGCAGCGGAATGTGCAAAGGGTTTCCCTCAAGTCTTCTGCTCATCAGTGTACACCTGCGAGGAAACTACCTAAGGACAGGTCAAGAATAATCCAAAAGGAATACAGGGAATAGTACCTAGTGATACACAGGCTGGGAATGATGCCTGCTTCCACCAGCCAGCCTGGGAAACATAATAATTTGTTGGGTATTGGGTATTCAGAATGGTCTCTTATCCTTAGTGGGGAATAATTAGTCCTGGACTAAATACTGGCTTGATTTTACCTAAAAAATACACAAAATAATCATACAAAACAGAAGAAAAGGAAATGGACCCAGAGAGAGGAACATTTCTATATCTTATTGAAATTAAGTTAGCATAAATATGAAGTATATTCTGAAAAAGCTCACGATAATCTCAATAGACAAAGAAGTTCCATTTAACGTAATATGATACTCTTTCATGATTAAAAAAAGTCAACAAGGGGCGGTGCCTGTGGCTCAATGAGTAGGGTGCCAGCCCCACATACCGAGAGTGGCGGGTTCTCGAACCCTGCCCCAGCCAAACTGCAAACAAAAAATACCGGGCATTGTGGCAGGCACCTATAGTCAAAGCTACTCAGGAGGCTGAGACAAGAGAATCCCCTAAGCCCAACAGCTGGAGGTTGCTGTGAGTGTGATGCCACAGCACTCTACCAAGGGTGACAAGGTGAAACTCTTTCTCTTAAAAAAAAAAAAAAAGCCAACAAAATAGGAATAAAAAGGAACTTCCTCAACCTGAATGAGCACCTATAAAAAACCCATTACACTTTTTTTTTTTTTTGCAGTTTTTGGCAGGGGCTGGGTTTGAACCCGCCACCTCCGGCATATGGGGCCAGAGCCCCACTCCTTTGAGTCACAGGCACTGCTCTACATTTTCTTTTTTTATGGAAAGAGAAATTTTTTAAATTTATATATTTTCATTGGTTACTAAAGCTCACATGTAACCACTCCTTATAGCACTAGCTGAACCTCACAAGAGCCAATCTGAAGCTCTTCCCCTTCTCCCTATTAATTTCCAATATACCATAGCAGGGTTATTTCATGTTGTATTTAAAGAGAACAAGGACCAATTTAGATAAAAGTATAATTGTATATCCTTAAGCATTCTACACAAACACACTGCCAAAACACACCATATGTGCCGGCAATGGAGTACTTAAATTTCTACACGTGTTTATTGCACCCAGCATACTGGTTGAAATACACTTTCCCTCTGTGAAGATCAAATGAAATAAGGTATGGCAATGTGTTTGTTTGTTTGTGTGTGTGTTTGAGACAGAGCCTCAAGCTATTACCCTGGGGAGAGTGCCGTGGCATCGCAGCTCATAGTGAGCTCCAACTCCTGGGCTCAAGTGATTCTCTTGCCTCAGCATCCCAAGTAGATAGGACTATAGCCACCCACCACAATGCCCAGCTATTTTTTGGTTGTAGTTGCCATTGTTGTTTGGTAGGGCCAGGCTAGATTCGAACCTGCCAGCTCTGGTATATGTGGCTGGCACCTTAGCCGCTTGAGCTACAGGTGCCCAGCCAGTATGGCAATGTTTTAAACAGTATAAAATACTACATACATAGTATTATAAAGTGCTACTTAACTGGGAAGAAATTTTCATTGCAAATCATAAATATAACTTTTTTTTTTTT
>NW_003852426.1:220811-226715 GCF_000181295.1 Otolemur garnettii
GCCTCTCAAGTAGCTGAGACTACAGGCAGCTGCCACAACGCCTGGCTATTTTTTGTTGCAGTTGTCATTGTTGTTTAGTTGGCCCAGGCTGGGTTCAAACTCACCAGCCTTGGGATATGTGGCCAGCGCCATAACTTCTGTGCTATGAGTGCCAAGACCATAAAAATAACTTTCAAAAGAATACTAGCAGCTTTTACATTTACTGCTAAATGTTTGTGAATCGGAGACTGATTGGAACCACTCAGACTGGAACAAAGGGAAATGTTACCATTCTATTTATGAAGAATGTTTTCTGCCAATTATCTTCATACAGTACCTTTACAACCAGTTTGGGTAATGATGGTGGTAGAAGGAGAGGGGAAGTTAGGGAAATTGCCATTCATGATTCTGTATTCTATTACTTGAATAGAATACAAGCTGAGAAAAAAGTTTAATCAGTAAAACACAGTAGTATACCCTTAATGCCTTATAAAACATAAGCCATCCAGTCTTCACTTTTGACTGTGTGCAAAATATCAGTAATAATGATGCCTGGGGCTCTGATGAACAGAGAAAATCAATCAACCAGGACTCCAGAAGAAAAGCTCCAACGATGAGAAGTCCTTCAGTGCCATTCTCATTACTATCACCAAGTCAATGGCCATAAAAGACTTTTTGATCATTTATGGCCGGCAGATAATCACACAGTCTCAGGCTTCCCATGTAAAAATGTCAGAAGTGGCTAAGGAACAGCCCCTTCATGCTGAAGACACTGATTTCCTCTAATTCCAGAGCTCTACCAGCTGGTCTCAAAACCTTTTCCCTTTGAGGAAACAGTATCGCCGGGGAGCCCAGTTCAACCTTGCTGAGAGAACTTTGCAACCACAGTGACACCTACTGACTTGCTGAGGGAAAGAGCAGCCTGTGCAATGATTCAGTCCATATCTCAGGACATTGCCTTAAAAGTCATCCGGGGCATGAGGCAGAGCAGTGCATCAGAACATAATGAATACCAATGAGATGTGGTTTTTAGGAATAAAACAAATGCCTCTTCTTCCTCCTTTGAGTCTTTTCGCACCACCCCCCAAATCTCATGAGAATGTTGGTTCATAAATGTTACCATCTTTTTCTATCACCACCCTCCTGGAGGAGAAAAGTGAAGGTTCTACAACTATATGTGCAAATATATGGTGTAAATATCACCAGGACAGCTCTACACTAA
Source organism: Otolemur garnettii (assembly GCF_000181295.1). Taxonomy (NCBI): domain Eukaryota; kingdom Metazoa; phylum Chordata; class Mammalia; order Primates; family Galagidae; genus Otolemur; species Otolemur garnettii. The sequence continues at coordinate 222,013 of NW_003852426.1, forward strand.
CATGAAGTTTATTAAAATCAGGACTCCCAAGAAAACCCTGATAGGCTTTCAATCTCTGAGGAAAATCTTCAAAAGGTAATTAGTAACCACCACCTACAGGTGAGTTTTGCTAGTTGTCCATTTTTCACCTCCTTTGTTTTCTCATGTCTTTTAACTTTTACTGAGAAATTTTAAAGTGGAAATAAGGTTAAAAAAAAAAACTCTAAGCCTGACAGAGGTAGATGTCTCTTAATCCTATATTTCACCTTGATGACCACCCTAGATGGATTTTTTATATAATTAAAATAACTGAAAGTATATGCATAAGGAAATAATTTCTCTGCATTTTGAAATCCATTCAATTTGATAAACAAAACTGTAAACTCATTCTGTCATTTATGTGTGAAAAATGTATGGCACTTTCCAAAACAAATTTTAAACATATAGACTGGCTAAGAAGCATACACAGATGATTATCTCTCAAAAGGATAAACAACTAGCTAGTCCTTAGGCACCTACTTAAGAGTTTAGCGCTGGAATGATAGCAGCAAATGGCAGTTTTCCAAAAATCCTATCTAATTTCGTTTCCCTGATAGTAGGTCAAGGAAAGAAAAATAATTCTATCTTTCAAACATATATGAAGCAAATTCTTCCCCAACCAACAGTTGAATCTTAAATGCAGTCTGTGCATCAGCACATATTCTTGGCCATGTTTACATAGTAAACCATAGAAACACACTGCTATGATGGCTACACACAGAGAACAGACAGACTAATCCAGCATTTACTTAGGATAGCCACTAGCTGGTTTCTTTGGTAATCAGGACTTTAGAGATGCTTACCATGTGTCCGCAGTCCAGGAAGGACATGTCCAGTGCTATCAAACATTGCCAACCCAAGTAGAACACAAGACCCAGATAAGCCACACTGACCACTGCAGCCACCATGAACAATGCTACATGTCCTAGGTCCTGCACATAAACCACTACAAAATACATGTGGATAAAGCAGACAATAAAGATCAATACCCTGCCTGCAATCCTCTCCTCTACTCTATTGGCAAAATCACTCATTACCAGTATCATGCTTACAAACATGAGGATAGATATGAAAGCAAACGGAAGATGTAAGCACTGTAGAACATTCAGGAAATCATTCATCCCTGTTAGATAGCTATCTTGGAAGACAGCAACAAGCAGAATGAGGATCACTTGGGCAAAGCATGACCATTTAAGTTCAGGAATCCCTCCACAACAAACTGGCCAAAACAGGTTTCTATCTTGGTAGAGCTCTGTCCTGCAGCCTGGATCCCACTGCCCAGATATAGAGCGCAGGAGGCCTAAAGTAGCATCCCAGCACAACACCTCGTTTGTAAATGTACACAGCCAGTGCTGAGTTATCATTAGGAAAGAAGCCAGCATGGGGACTGCTGCTGTTTTTACAGACTTCAACCACCTACTCATTGGTTTTCTCAAAAACTGCTTTCACAAAAACTGAGACAACAAAGACTTCGAAGATGAAGGAAGCAAAGAGAGCAATGCAGGATTCAGTGAAAAAGTACTCATTGGCTTCCTGAACTTCCTGGTTATTGTCCCGGTATTCTGACTAAGGCAGAATGCAGGTACATGTTGTGTGGCATGATGACAGCTCCCATGATGCCCACAGCCTGCATGATCTGTGTGCAACAGCCTAAACAGGATGGCATGAACATGAATATGACTTTGAGTAACTAGCTTCAGCTGCGTTTCACTGTAAATTATTCATATGCAAATGTAAGGGCCGTAACAGTGATGAGAAAGTAAAAAAAAAAAAAAAAAATTCTAGCTTCCATAAGCTATATTTGTCTAAAAAGTGGAAATACAAAGGTATCTGCAATGGTGATGTAAAGAAACAAATTGGCTCGACGCCTATAGCTCAACCAGCTAAGGCGCCAGCCACGTACACCTAAGGTGGCGGGTTCGAATCCCCAGCCCGGACCCGCCAAACAACAATGACGGCTGCAACCAAAAAATAGCCGGGCGTTGTGGCGGGCGCCTGTGGTCCCAGCTACTTGGGAGGCGGAGGCAGGAGACTCGCTTGAGCCCAGGAGCTGGAGGTTGCTGTGAGCTGTAATGCCACGGCACTCTGCCCAGGGGGACAGCTTGAGGCTCTGTCTCAAAAAAAAAAAAAAAAAAAAAAAATAAACCTAAAAGGGGATTGGAATGTAACAGCTTTTTGTATTACCCCTGTGATATATAATGAAACCAGATTCCCTTGGAAAAAGGTTTAAAAGCATATGTTAAACCATGAAAATTTAAATGCAGATATTATGAATTTACAGTATGAAGTGTACTCCACCTTCCAACATAAGTTGGAGAAGGTTGACGGTGACTCCATTCTGCAAGGAATTGCAGATGGAATTGAACAATTGAATCCATCATCTAAGATAAATGGGCTCATTGCTCATTCGGTCGGTTCATTTGCTTTGTTACTAATCTTGTGTTTAATTTTATATATAATTTACAAAAGAGTTGCTCAAGCTAAGAAGGAAAGTGAGAGCTATGCCACTGTATTTGCTCTCCTGATATGAGTGCCCACCATCAAAAAAAGAAGGGGGAAATATAGTCAAAAAGCATATATGTCTTTGCCTCTGCCATTTCTGAGAGTGAGCATGTACAAATATTGCCTGGCACAATTCAGGAGAGACTGAGACAGAACTCCATATGGCTTGGCACCAAGGAGGTAAAATTTCTGTACCCAGACCAGGGGGCTGGGAGCACAGGCGCGTCACTGGCATGTCGCCAGGATCTCCAAATCGTGGTTTTGCAAGGTTAAGATACTGCCTCCAGGTGGCTTGAAGCTGAGAACAATGGGCCTTTTTTCCCCTTAGCAGTTTCCATATCTATGAAAAAGTGGGCTAGGGAGTTAACAGTCTGCTTCTTCATGGTTACTATTTTGAGTATAATAGATAACTTAGAAGAATATGTCTCACTAAAAAAGTTAGTCTGTTTTTTACAATATGTTAGTGAGATAATGGTATGAATATTCATTAACAACATGTACATGCAGCACCGGCTATTTAAGCTGGGAAGAAATAAAGATTTTTGCTATCTGCCATAGAGCAGTAGTCTCCTTTATGCCATACAATTCCAATGCAAAATCCACACCTGTGTCACCGGACACTCATAAGAAACTTTCACACAACAGTGATGAAAACTATACCACACAGGGGAACCCTTCCTACAGACAGAATATTGATGGCAATGGCAGGGCCAATGAATTCTTGCATATCTGAGTCAATAATAGCCATCTTCACCATCAGTTGTGGGATTGTTCATGGAACCCTGGTATACCAATGGTGACACACTTTAGCAAGATGCAGCCCAGTGACCACTCCCAGTCTAGCTGCAAGCCACTGAAGTAGCAGCCCTGTGATGGTGACCAACAGAAGGACCCAGAGCAACTTGAATCCAGCCACTTCTCAAGACTGCAAATCATATACAATGTTTCCTGGATCCCAGTAAAGCAATGTTCAAAAGAAAGCCCATCCCATGAAAGCCTAGAGTTTATGAAACCTAGAACAAGAATTCTCCTCCTCAGGAATGGCAATCCTTTCCTTAAAGGAGATGGCAAAGTGCTCCTCTGAGTGCTCAGTGGACTGTGGAAGAGAGGAGTTACTATAGGTAGGGTTAATGGCACCAAGACTGGCACAGTCCCTATGATTTCTGGAAGCATCATAATCTGACATCTTCTGTTCAGGACCTGACACCATGGTGGATACCTGAATGCCTAAGATTTTAGAATAGGATTCCTCAATTACTGGTCCTAGTACCCCATCAGGTCCAGTGTGCCAGGTGGGCCATTTGTCCTAGGCCACGGTGAAGAAGGAGTGAGACCCCTGCAACCACTGACCACTACATTCATTCCCCAATCCCCTGTACCTGGAGCCCTCCTCTCAGTCTTCCTTCCAATAACCTGGCTTCATCAGTCCCCTGGACCCAGCACCAGGCACCTCAGGCCCTGGCTGGCTGTATTTCCCCTAGAACACCTAAAAGACCTATAGCCCCAAAACCCACCCCAGAATAGTTGCCCAGTGCCCCTCCCCACCTGTCCAGAGAAGGCAGATACTGTGACATGAATAAAACGTTACAATTAATGGTGAAAGGTTGGCTGCTTTCCTCCTGAGATCAGCAATAAGAAGAATGCCACCCTCACCACATCTTTTCAACATTATTAAAGGTCCTATACAAGAAAAAGAAATAAGATTGGAAAGAAAAAAGTAAAATTTCATTTATTTCTTTTCATGTAGACATGATTTTTCTATGTAGAAAATACTAGAAGGATGCAAGATATAAGATCAATATACAGGCTCGACACCTGTAGCTCAAGCGGCTAGGGCACCAGCCACATACACCAGAGCTGGTGGGTTCAAATCCAGCCAGGGCCCACCAAATAACAATGACAACTATAACCAAAAAATAGCCGGGCATTGTGGCAGGCACCTGTAGTCCCAGCTACTTGGGAGGCTGAGGCAAGAGGATGGCTTAAACTCAAGAGTTTAAGGTTGCTGTGAGCTGAGACACCACAGCACTCTATCCAGGGCAACCTCTTGAGACTTTGTCTCAAAAAAAAAAAAAAAAGATCAAGGGCGGCACCTGTGGCTCAGTGAGTAGGGCGCTAGCCCCATATACCAAGGGTGGTGGATTTGAACCTGCCCCCACCAAACTGCAAAAAAAAAAAATATA
>NW_003852426.1:227191-237104 GCF_000181295.1 Otolemur garnettii
CCTGTAGTCCCAGCTACTTGGGAGGCTGAGGCAAGAGGATTGCTTAAGCTCAAGAGTTTGAGGTTGCTGTGAGCTGTGATGCAATAGCACTCTACTGAGGGTGGCATAGTGAGACTCTGCCTCAACAACAAAAAAAACATTCCAGGGCAGCATCCATAGCTCAGTGGGTACCATGCTAGCCACATATACCAAGGCTGGTGGGTTTGAATCCGGCCTGGGCCAGCTAAACAACAACAACTGCAACGAAAACAACTGCCGGGCATTGTGGCAGGCGTCTGTAATTCCAGCTACTTGTAAGGCTGAGGCAAGAGAATCGCTTAAGCCCCAGGAATTTGAGGTTGCTGTGAGCTGTGACACCACAGCACTCTACTCAGGGAGACAGCTTGAGACTCTGTCTCAGAAAAAACCAATTCCATAAAGTGATGATAATCAAGATAGTCTATTACTTGCGTAAGGACAGACATACAGACCAATAGAATAGAATTGAGATTCATAAATAAAACCATGCATCTATAATGAGCTGATTATCAACAAGTGTGCCAAGACCATTCATTAGGAAAACAATAGTCTTTTCAACAAATGTGCTGGGAGAACTGGATAGTCATATACAAAGAATGAAGGGAGACCCTATGGTGGTTTAATTGTGTACAACACAGGGTATGTCTGAAACCTAATCACTAATACGTATTATGTGACCTTATTTGGAAATAGTGTCTTTACAGATGTAATTAAGTTAAGGCTCCCAAAAAGAGATCATCAGACCCAAATCTAATGACTGGTATCCTCATACGGAGAGGGAGATTTGACATAGTCACAGACAGGAGACACAGAGAAGTCCATGTGAGGTTGAGGAGAGAGATTGCAGTGATACACAAGCCAAGGAACGCCAACAACTACCAATAGCCACCAGAGGCTAGGATAGAACCATGAAAAGGATTTTCCCTCAGAGCAATCAGAAGAAACCAATTACTTGAGCCGAAGAGTTTGAGGTTACTGTGAACTGTGATGCCACTTTCCCAATTTTCTGGTACACACAGGGGAAGAAAACGAACTGACTGGAAAACAATAAATTTCTTTCTGCTTGGCAATTAAAATTCTTACTACATTCCTAAATTTACTTCCTGATTTATAAATGAGTATTGGAGGCATGAATTTGAAAGAGGCTGAGTTTGATTACCCACATGGGTCCAAACATTTGAGAAGGGTCTTGCTTAAGTGACTAATAGAAAGTGATGAAAAGAGCTGGAAGAAACATAACAGATTACTACACTTCTTTCTGTGTCCTCCTTCTTCCTCCTTTTTCACCCTGCTTACCTGGCCAGGTTAGAATCCTTACACTGTATATAGCACCCTATACCCCTCTATCATAACCTTTAACACATTTTCTATTTATGGAATGGGCTATACCATTAGTTGTAAACTATTCAAGGACTTCAGAGACTTCTCTTTATTCAACCTCAGTAACTAACACAATGCCCAGCATAAAGGAGGTTCTCAAAATTAAGTGTCTCCAACAAATAAATTACATGGTGCAAGTTCTACTTTTAGAGCCTGGTTACTAGTTCTTTAATGAAGGCATGGATGATAAATTAAAGGCCAGATACTATGGCAATCTCATCAAAATAACCTGGGAGGATTGGGAGCAAGGAAAAAAGAGAGGCAAATTAGAACAATTCCTTATTCACCATTGCCCAACCCAGGTCTTCTCAAGTGGGAAAACTGACATTTATGAAACAACTAACACATAGTAATGCGTCACAAAAATAATCCTTTTGTACCTTCAATGAATCCCCAACAATAAAAAAAAAAATCCTTCCAAATGCTGTGAATTATTATTATTCTCACTTTACAGATGACGGAACTAAACACCAGAAAGGATAAGCAACTTGAATAAATGCAAGGCAACTAAAAATAGCTAAGCCAGTTTTCAAGTCCAGAGCTATATTATGTACTTGATACAAATGGGAATATTCACTGAACCCTGGGGAGATAATGAGAACTGGCATTAAAAAAAAAAGGCTCACTTGGCTTGGTGCCCATAGTACAGTGGCCACATGCACCAAGGCTGGTAGGTTTAAACACAGCTGGGCCAGCTAAACAGCAATGACAATTGCAATAAAAAGATAGCTGGGCATTGTAGCGGGCACCTGTAGTCCCAGCTACTTGGGAGGCTAAAACAAGAGAATCACTTAAGCCCAAAGCGTCTGAGGTTGCTGTGAGCTGTGACGCCACAGTACCCTACCAAGGGTGACATAATGAAACTCTGTCTCAAAAACAAAGCTCACTTAAGAGACATGATTTTATCATAAAAGCACCAACACTTTACTAATTTATTTTTCCTATTTGACTTTTCAAAAAGGGCGGCACAGCCAAGAATCTTCTTTGGCATGGTTTTATAATTATATGTGCTTCCTCTCCATTCTGAGATTTTTCCATTAGTATATTCACTTTAATCCGACTTCTACTGAGTGGTTGGAAAAGTGGATATGCAATAACTCTTTCAAATTCTTTAATCTCTTTCTTTACTTTTTCACACTTCTCATGTTTAGGTAGCTGGATGTGACTTTTTCTCAAGATTCCTTCTCTGAGTCTTTGCTCTATAAGTTCCCTCCCTCGAATCATGCGTTCCTGATGATGTTTAATTTGCTTCTGTTCCCTCTCATATACCTGCTTTTTTCTCTGTGCACTGTGAATGCCATGCTCTGCTGGCATAATTTTTGGTAATGTTTCCCTTACAACAGCAAGGGGTTGTCGTACTTCTTTAACTGTTTTGTTCTGAAATTCTCTGGCCTGTCCCGTTCGATGTATATGCCTTTCTATCTGTTTCACCTCTCTCTCAGGCACCAAATAGTACCGTTTTAGTCCGTCTGTGCTTTGTGTTGTTTTCCCCTCTATTTTCTTCTTGATTTCATTATCTGTCTCTTCTTCTTTCACCATTTCCACTATTCTTCTATTGTAATAAGATTCTGCTTTGGCAAGCCAGTAGTCAAGGGAAAGAGCTTGCTCCCTACAGAGTGTTTCATATTCCTCTTGATATTTCTGAGTTATCAATTGTCTTGCTGCTGTTGTATGCACACCACCTAGATTCTGTCAAAGTGAGGTTCAGAATTTTATAATGTGATCATCTTTTTCCTTTGAATACATTTAAATGCAAGTCTACCCTCTCTATTGACACCAAGAAAAGCTACATGCTCTTTTATTTACTCTAGTGGAGTAATTATGATTTTACTACCATTCCTCCCAGGTGAGCCTGATAGCTCTGACAGTGTAAAGTACTCACCATCACAAATCAGTAACTAGGTTTTTTGTTTGTTTGTTTGTTTGGGGGAGGGGGACAGAGTTTCAAGCTGTTGCCCTGGTTAGAGTGCCGTGGCATCATAGCTCACAACAACCTCCAACTCTTGGCTTCAAGCGATCCTCTTGCCTCAGTTTTTTTATTTTTAGTAGAGAAGGGTCTCACTTTTGCTCAGGCTGGTCTTGAAACTGTGAGTTCAAGCTATCCATCCACCTTGGCCTCCCAGAGAGCTAGGATTACAGGTGTGAGCGACCACACCTGGCCAGTAACTAGTTTTTTTTTAAAGGAGTGTATAGTGTTGGGAGATTTCAAAATGAAACTTTGTTTTGCAACTGTGGCTATAACTGGGAAACATTTGCCTGGGTAGACATACTACCTGAAGATGTGACTTATGCAGGATTTTAACTTAAGATTTTTATCTGTATAGTTCCAAAATGTATGATACAATATTTATCAAGATACTTACCAAAATCTTTTTTTCCAGTGGGGACTGTTGGCCTGCAGCAATCCTAGGATCTTTAGATGATTTAGCCCAGGCCAATCTGGAAGATAAAAAAGTAAAGATAGAATAGAAATGTGGGAGTATCAGAACATATCTGCTCATATATTGTCTGAGTAAAGGAACACACCAAAGGTATTTCCCTCACAAAAAAAAAGAAATCTGCTAATAGACAGGACTGCATAAGGGCCACTTCCCCCATGGGAAACAGCATTGCATTTCTATGGTAGAAAATAATGAATGTTCTTTTAATAAGAGGATCTTTTTTTTTTTTTTTTTTTTTTGAGACAGAGTCTCACTCTGTCATCCTAGGTAGAGTGCTGGCATCATAGCTCACAGCAACTTCAAACTCTTGGGCACAAGCAATTTTCTTGCCTTAACCTCCAGAGCAGGTGGGACTATAGGTGCCACCACAATGCCCAGTTTGTTTTTTGGTTTGTTTGTTTGCTTGCTTGCTTGCTTGCTTTTTAGGAGATACAGGGTTCCACTCTTACTCAGGCTGGTCTCAAACTCCTGAGCTCAAACAATCCACCTGGCTCGGTCTCCCAGAGTGCTAGGATTACAAGCTTGAGCCACCTCACCCAGCCAATCTTTCCTCTCTTATGAATTACAAGCATACTTGTCTTGTGGACTCAGCATGAACCATTCTGAATCTTCTATCCAGGACTGTGAGTTGGAAGGGATAGGCTCCTTGGTGAGGTGTTGCCTAAGTACATGTCGGTCAGATCCCTCAGTCCTTGACCTTTCTTTGTCTTCTGAGATAATTTTTATGTCTTGTTTTGTGGATTCGTTCTCTTTCTCCAGTTTCTTGATCCGGGCCCTCTCTGCCTCTATCAGCACATAAAGCATGCCTACCGTCTAATCTTCTGTTCTGAAATTCTGTTCTCATTTGATTGCCCAACCCTCTGCCTACCTGGTATATACTACCAATCATCCTTCACCGTAAATCCATTATGAGACTAACCCCTGCTGAACCCTTCAGGATGGGAATTTTTAGTTACACTGGGTCTATGTGTAGGGCAGGCTGATGGCAAAACAAATGAAGATTACCAACTTTTATGTGTTGTCTCTGATCTACTCTGAGTTTACTGTGAGGTCGTATTTAAGCCACTGAGCATGCCTGGCATTTCATCTCTGTGCCTTTTATACCATTTATGGTTAAAAGCATGGGAATTGGAGCCCAACAGAGCTAGATTTGAATCCTAATTTTACCACTTTCTAGGTGTGTGACTCAGGGCAAGTAACTTAACTCCTCCCTATGTCAGTTTCATCATCTATAAAATAGAGATACAAGACAAAAATATTCTTTTCAGATTTATAAAGAACAAGTATGAATTAGATATAAAGTGCTTGGTAAGTTCTCAATAAATACTAGCAATCTATCCTTCACAAGTCAAGGTTCTGACTATAAAGTATTTCTGGTGTACTCTGTCACAGTGATTTTCCTTTCAACACTACATTTTTTCATTCTATAACTCATTTGAAAATTAATCATGGTTTACACTGTGATATCTGTTTTCATATACCACTTTTAACATTTAACCCTGAAACTTAGGCTCATAAAGGATAGAACCTATAGGAATCACCAAGGGAATCACTGGAAGCCCTAGAGACTGAGATTGCTGTGAGCTGTGATGCCATGGCACTCTACCAAGGGCAACATAGTAAGACTCTGTCTCAAGAAAAAAAAAAAGAGGTGCTCAATGTGACTTGTATTTATCTTTGTTAATGGCATATATTAAATATTACAATTTTTTAAGACATAGTTCCATATGTCACCCTTGGTAAAGTGCCATGGCATCACAGCTCACAGTAATCTTAGACTCTTGGGCTTCAGTGATTCTCTTGTCTCAGCCTCCCAAGTAGCTGGGACTACAGGAGCCCACCACAATGCCCAGCTATTTTTTTGTTGCAGTTGTCATTGTTGGTTAGCAGGCCCAAGCCAGATTCGAACCCACCAACTTTGGTGTATGTGGCTGGTACTGTAACTACTGTGCTATGGGCATCAAGCCACAATCCTTTTTTTTTTTTTTTTTTTTTTTGAGATAGAATCTCATTATGTCACCTCGGTAGAGTGCCATCTTGTCACAGCTCACAGTAAGCTCAAACTCTTGGGGTTAAGCGATTCTCTTGCCTCAACCTCCCAAGAAGCTGGGACTACAGGAGCCCGCCACAACACCCTGCTATCTGTATCTATCTTTTTATTAAAGCATTTACTAGTCTTCCTTGACACTTACAGGTATGTTTGTTTTGTATGCATGTCCTAGGCTCTCACAATTTGTACCTACTAGTGTACTTTTATTGTATTCTAATTATTCATTTGTGCTCCTTGAGATCAGGGAACACATTTCAAATTTGCAGCCCCAGCCTCAGCTCAAAGCCTAGCATTAATACACAACAAATAATCTTATTGACTAGATTGTGAACTTTTGCTGGGAAAGGGACACACCTCTAATTCAACTCATGATGGATGTTCTTTAACTGTGTCTCAGAGCTGGGGAGGATGGAGGGCTAATACCAATTTCCACTTTCAAAGTAGACAGACATACAGATAAATGAGAATAAACCTCCTTACTTTTTTTTTTTTTTTTTTTGAGACAGAGCCTCAAGTTGTCCCACTGAGTAGAGTGCCGTAGCTTCACAGCTCACAGCAACCTCCAACTCCTGGGCTCAAGCGAGTCTCCTGCCTCAGCCTCCCAAGTAGCTGGGACCACAGGCGCCCGCCACAACGCCCAGCTATTTTTTGGTTGCAGCCGGCATTGTTGTTTGGCGGGCCTGGGCTGGATTCAAACCCACCATCTTAGGTGTATGTGGCTGGCACCTTAGCCACTTGAGCCACAGGCGCGGAGCCAAACAACAAATCTTTTGTAAGACAGTCAAAATGACACCCAGTTTCGTGGTTAAGTAAAATGATGGAGCTTGTCACTCTTCAACAGATTACTTAGAGTTTTTACCTCTTCAATATGGTGTTCTCTCCGTTATTGTAAAGAAAGGTAGACGGGAGCCTCTCAGATGGAAATACCACAGGCTTGTGTCCTTCAGAGAAGAAAAACAGTGATGGCTATCAGCAGATGGTACTGAGAGGGCTGGAAGGAAACGCAACTAGAAGCTGCCCCATTAGGACAAATTTCTACTTAGATTTTAAATCACAGATGAATGAAAATCGCCAAGATTTTCTAAAGATATTTATCTTAATGTTTTCTAAAAGATTAGGGAAATGTCAACTGCCCAGTTAACGGATGACAACGATGATTTAGAGTCAAAAAGATAGGAGGTAGAAGGTGGTCTGCAACTACAAGTCGAACTTGACTAAGTCTTATGAAATCCTACCTAAGGAGTTCCTTTGACTACTGCTAGCCTCCCTCATTTGACAGCTGCTAAAGGAGGCGAGAACCCAGAGCTCCTGCGTTCCACCATCTCTGAAGTCCTGAGCCCCTTCTCAAGTGTCCCACTTTATCTTTGCTTCTGTCCGTCCGTGGGACTAAGCATTCCTCCTGACTTCACCCTCCCCTCTTCCTGTCCCTGAAGAAGTCCACTCCTTCCAAGTGCCCGGAACTGCCCGAAAACACACAAGGCAAGATGAACGCTGCAGAGACCAAGCTTGGCTACCGGGATCCCAAGGGACACTAGAACTCGAAGCCCCTGAATGCCTAGCTTTAACCACTGCACAGACGCAAAAGCGAAATACCGGTTCAAGGACGGCGAGAGGTGTAGTTCTCTAATCCTAAAAAAATCAGTATTCGGTAGTTGGTTGTGTTCGGGGAGACCTGCCCCACGCCCGCGACTGGGTCTCTGTAGGATGTATGACAAAGAAAATACATATCCCAGGATTGGATGCCGGTAGGAAAATTAGCCAGAAGTGCAGCGCTGGTTACCGGCTTTCTTACTCAACGTCACAGTACCAGGGTAAAGGTTGCGCCGCAGTCTCCCTTTGGAGAAATTCGGCTTCACTACAATTGTTCTCGAGATGACGTCATAGCCAATCGTGAGCCCGAACGCATTGACGCTCTAGCCCGCCACGCGCTCGCTGCCCCGCCGCCGGCGCAGAGCTGACGCTCTAGCCCACGGAGTTAGCTCTACCCTCACTCCTGCCTGAGGAAAGGGTTGTGAGGTTGTTAAGAACGGACGCTGGGAATTCCGGACATTTCAGCTCCTCGGTCGCAGAAGCGGTAGCCGTTAGTAGCAGGAGGTCTCGGGTCATTTATGCCTACGTCCCAGGACAAAGTGTCACCCCTGAATGGGGAGGCGGGTCTTCTATTGTGTTAATAAACTTTACTTTATCTTTTCAGTTCTCGACTGGATATCGGTCATGGACCGCGCCAGCACCTGCTCCAGCTTTCAGTCAGACTTGGATTTTTGTCCAGATTGCGGCTCGGTCCTGCCTCTGCCGGGAGCTCAGGATGCAGTCACCTGTACCCGTTGCGGCTTCTCCATCAACGTTCGAGGTGAGGGGTTTGTAGGCAGTGATCTTGGAGGAGTGCCCAGGGTGGGAGGCTTCGGGACCTCAAGATCGGTGGGACTGGGGTGGAGGCCATAGAGCAGGAGGTGAACAGACAATAGTACGTTTGGTTTAGGACAAAACCTGAAGGAAAGGATTTAGGGCCTCCTGGCATAAACAGGGGAATGAGAGGGGAGATTACAGGGATCAGCTCCCTAGCCTTATCTCCACAACAGTTCTTACTTGTCTGTACAGACTTTGAGGGGAAAGTTGTGAAGACTTCATTTGTGTTCCACAAACTGGGGACAGCCATGCATATGTCGGTGGAGGAAGGGCCTGAGTTCCAGGGACCTGTGGTAAGTTAATGAGATCAAGGACTGGCTCCATAAAGTGGGTGAAATGAAATGGTGGGGTGATTGCAGAGATCTAGAGAATTTTTTCCCCAATTCCAAGAAGGAAGAGGAGTATGAAGCTTCAATATCTAAGAGAGTATGATAGCCAGGTTCCTCTGAGAAGTAGGGTGATATGACAAGGCCTCCCTAACCCACCAGTTTCTTTCCAGGTTGACAGGCGCTGCTCTCGATGTGGTCATGAGGGAATGGCATACCACACCAGACAAATGCGTTCAGCTGATGAAGGGCAGACTGTCTTTTACACCTGTACCAACTGCAGGTGAGTATCCTTTCCCCTCCCTCTATACTGTGTCAGTCAGTTTGCTAACTAAACAAAGCTAGTAACTTATTTTTTATACTAGTCATTTCCTTTCATCCTATCCTTCATTTCCATGCAGTTCTGTGATAGATTTGTGATCATTTTTTATTTTAAAAATTACACATTTTAAGGCGGTGCATATGGCTCAGTGAGTAGGGTGCCGGCCCCATATACCAAGGGTGGTGGATTCAAACCCGGCCCAGCCAAACTGTAACAAAAAATAGCCAGGCGTTGTGGCAGGCACCTGTAGTCCCAGCTACTCGGGAGGCTGAGGCAAGAGAATCTCCTAAGCCTAAGAGCTGGAGGTTGCTATGAGCTGTGACACCACGGCACTCTACTGAGGGCAACAAAGTGAGACTCTGTCTTTTAAAAAAAAAAAATTACACATTTTAGGGCAGCGCCTGTGGCTTAGTGCATAGGGTGCTGGCTCCATATACCAAGGGTGATGGGTTCAAACCCAGCCCCAGCCAGCTAAAACAGCAATGACAACTGCAACAACAACAACAACAAAAAATAAAAATAACTAAATAAAAATTACACATTTTGGCTTAGTGCCCATAGCTCAGTGAGTAGGGTGCTGGCCACATACACCAAGGCTGGTGGGTTCGAGCCTGGCCCGAGCTAGCTAAACAACGACAACTGCAATCAAAAAATAGTTGGGCGTTGTGGCAGGCACCTGTAGTCCCAGCTACTCAGGAGGCTGAGGCAGAGAATTGCTTAAGGCCAAGAGTTGGAGGTTGCTCATGCAGCACCCATAGCTCAGTGGGTAGGGCACCTGCCACATACACCAAGGCTGGCAGGTTCGAACCCAGCCCAGGCCTGCTAAACAACAATGACAACTGTATCAAAAAAATATCCAGGCATTGAGGTGGGCACCTATACTTCCAGCTACTTGGGAGGCTGAGGCAAGAGAATCACTTAAGCCCAAGAGTTTGAGGTTACTGTAAGCGGTGATGCCATGGCACTCTAC
>NW_003852426.1:238054-255523 GCF_000181295.1 Otolemur garnettii
TTTTGGACTGGGTTCAAACCCACCAGCCTCAGTGTATGTGGCTGGCACTAGGTGCTGCCTAGTCTTCAACTTTTTTTTTTTTTTTGAGACAAAGCCTCAAGCTGTCCCCCTGGGTAGAGTGCTATGGCATCACAGCTCACAGCAACCTCCAACTCCTGGGCTCAAGCGAGTCTCCTGCCTCAGGCTCCCAAGTAGCTGGGACCACAGGCGCCTGCCACAACACCCAGCTATTTTTTGGTTGCAGCGGTCATTGTTGTTTGGCAGGCTTGGGCTGGATTTGAACTCACCACCTTAGGTATATGTGGCTAGCGCCTTAGCCACTTGAGCCACAAGCGCTAAGCTGACCAGCCCTTTTTTTTTTTTTTTTTGAGACTGGGCCATGCTCTTGTTTCCCAGGGTTAGAGTACAGTAGAATCTTCATAACTCACTGCAGCATCATATTCCTGGGCTCAAGTAGTCTCTGCCTCAACCTCCAGAGACTATGGGCATGTGCCACCACACCCCACTAATTTTTCTATTTTTAGTAGAGACAGGTCTTATTTTTACTCAGGCTGGTCTTGAACTCCTAAGTTCTAAAGTGATCCTTCCACCTCATCCTTCCAAAGTGCTGAAATTACAGGTGTGAGCCATAGCCCACGGCCTAGATCTCGTCTATCATTCATTTTTCTCACCCTGTCTTTCATATTTTCCATTTCTTTTCTTTTTTGCTGCCTTGTAGATAATTTGTTCAGTCTTTCCTCCAGGTCATTAATTCTATTTTCTTCAGTTTATTTCAATTAGTATTACTTTTTATTTATTTATTTATTTTAGAGACAGAGTCTCACTTTGTTGCCCTCAGTAGAGTGCTGTGACATCACAGCTCACAGCAACCTCCAGCTCTTGGGCTTAGGCGATTTTCTTGCCTCAGCCTCCCAAGTAGCTGGGACTACAGGCACCCGCCACAGTGCCTGGCTATTTTTTGTTACAGTTTGGTCAGGGCCAGGTTTGAACCCAATACCCTTGGTATATGCGGCCGGCACCCTACTCACTGAGCCACAGGTGCTGCCCTACTTTTTATTTTTATTATTATTTTTAGTTCTTTTCAAGTCTCAGTGATTTCTAATAATTCACAACTCTTCAGTCTGAAATAAAATTATTCCTTTTATTCTTTAAATGTATATTAGACATGGTTATTATATTCTAGCTCTGATAATTCTGATATCCACTGATCTTGTGTATCTGATGCTAGTATCTTTTATTTCTGCTGACTCTCTCATGGTGCTTTTTTCCTTTGTATTATGATTTTTTACAGTAAGCTAGAGCTTTTAAAAACTTGAACTATAGGAATTATTTGAGGTCTAGAGTGAATGCTGTATTCTCAGCATTTGTGTTTCTTTATCATATGCCTTGAGACATTATCAGGCTGAAAATTTTTTTTTTTTTTTTTTTTTTTTTGAGGCAGAGTCTCAAGCTGTCGCCCTTGGTAGAGTGCCATGGTGTCACAGCTCACAGCAACCTCAAACTTTTGGGCTTAAGCCACTATCTTGCCTCAGCCTCCCAAGTAGCTGGGACTACAGGCACCTGCCACAATGCCCAGCTAGTTTTGGTTGCAGTTGCCATTGTTGTTTAGCTGTCCCCAGCCAGGTTCAAACCCACCACCCTCGGTTTATGGGCTGGCGTCATAACCACTGTGCTACTGGCTCAAGCTTGCAATTTTTTTTGTTTTCTTGAAACAGTCTTACTTTCTTGCCCCTGGTAGAGTGTCATGTCATTATAGCTCACAGCAACCTCAAACTCTTGGGCTCAAGTCCTCTTGCCTCAGCCTCCTGAATATCTGGGACTACAGGTGCCTGCTACAGCACCGGGCTATTTTTAGAGACAGGGTCTCACTCTTCCTCAGGCTGGTCTCAGACTCCTGAGCTCAAGCAATCCACCCCCCGGCCCCACCGTTGGCCTCCCAGAGTGCTAGGATTACAGGTCTGAACCACCACGCCTGGCCTGTCAAACTGAAATTGAATAAATTCTTGACTTTACTTTTTTTGGAGCAGACACAAAGTATGAATTTCAGCTGCAAATCCATGTAAGGGACAGATTATGGTTAGAAAATTCTCAGGAGAGGTTTTTCTCTCCATCTTTTGAGAAAGTCAAACTCCCCTTCTACAGAGTTGAATTGTCAGTTGCTATTCTTTTTACACAAAAGAGTAGACCTTTGGGGGTCACTGATTTGTGCAGGGGATCTCCTATCAGACATTACAAGTTTTGTCTGTGGTTCCTTATGCTGCCTAGAGCTTTCAAAACAATATTAAGGGCATTTTGGTAGAAGGGGTGTCAGTTTAACTGTCTAGATTTCCAGAGTTTTTTTTTTTTTTTTTAGCTATTTAAAAGGTTTTATTATAAATATTATTAAAAATGTTTTACCATGCCCACAAGTTTGAAAATAAGATTTTTAAATGGTTTTATTTTTATTTTTATTTTTTTGGCCTGGGCTGGGTTTGAACCCACTACCTCTGGCAGTGGGGCTGGCGCCTTACTCCTTTGAGCCACAGGCACACCCTAACTGGTTTTATTTTTATTTATTTATTTACTTATTTTTATTAAATCATAGCTGTGTACATTAATGCAGTCATGGGGTACAGTGTGCTGGTTTTATATACAATTTGAAATATTTTCACCAAACTGGTTAACATAGCCTTCATGGCATTTTCTTAGTTATTGTGTTAAGACATTTATATTCTGCATTTAGGAAGATTCACATGTACCTATGTAACATGGACCATAGGTGTGGTCCCACCAATCACCCTCCCACCACCCATCCACTCCCCTCCCCACCCCTCCCTCTCCTGTCTCCATATTCTTGGGCTATAATCTATTTATAGCAAACAAAAGCTATAAATAGATTTCCAGTTTTATATCATTTTTAACCAATTGAAGATTGCCTTTACTATCTTACTGTCTTATCAATGGATTAAAAATATTAATACTCAAATATATTTTTATTCATTTTTTTCAATTTATTTTCTTTAGAGACAGGGTCTAACTCTGTCACCCAAGCTGAAGTGCGGTGGTGTGATTATAACTCACTGCAACCTTGAACTCCTGGCCTCAAACAATCCTCCCATCCCCCAAAGTACAGGGATTATAGGAGTGAGCCACTACACCCCACTCAAATATATATTTCAAGAATATGTTTTTCCCAGTCTGTGGCTTGCTCATTTAACTTTTTTTTTTAAGTGAGTAGAAGTTTTAAATTCTTATGTCTAGTTTATCCATTTTTTTTCATTTATGGCTAGTGCTTTTTGTGTCCTAAGAAATCTATGCATACTTCAAGGTTATAATTCATAAGATAGGTTTGTTTGTTTGTTTTTGAGATAGAGCCTCACTCGCCCTGGGTAGACTGCTGTGGTGTCATAGCTCACAGCAACCTCAAACTCATGGGCTCAAGCGATCCTCTTGCTTCAGCCTCCTACGTAGATGGAACTACAGGAGTCAGCCACAATGCCTGGCTAATTTTTTGAAATGGGGTCTTGCTCTTGCTCAGGCTGGTCTTGAACTTCTGAGCTCGAGCAATCCACCTGCCTTGGCCTCCCAGAGTACTAGGATTTACAAGCATGAACCACTGCACCCAGCCAAGATATATTTTTAATCCTAGTCTTTCTGGCATCTTAAAGTTGAGCTAGAAGATTATTTAAGGGAGCTAACCCTCGAGTTTCATAAATAAAAGACTTACCTTGATTATTTATTAATAATTGAGTATTTCATCTTAATACCACTAGAAACTTCTTTTAGTTAATATAACAAGTCCTTTCTTTCCTCATAGGTTTCAGGAGAAGGAAGACTCTTGATCTTCTACCTGGGAAACTCCACAGTCCCTCCTTCTTCTTCCTTGGAAGGTGAAGGATACTTGATTCTTGATGCCTTGTCCATCCTTCTGGTTGCAGTGTTTTTTGCTTCCAGAGGAGAATCAAATCATCATGTGGGGCTAACATTGTCCCTGGAGTACTTCTACACCTAGTTGAGTTTCCTTATTAAAGTTGTATTTTTCTATAAGACCCTGACATATATGTTACTTCCAATCTGTCTTGGTCCAAAAGGAATTTAAGTGAGTTTACAGAGATATTTGTATGAAAAAGGGGGAAAAAACAAGGACAAAAAAATAGAACCAGAAATAAGGGTAGTATTTAAAAAATCATTTAAGTATTACCACACTATCTAAATCTATTTGGTTTCTGACTTTAGGGAAACAAAAAGTAGGAATATGGATAGTGAGATATTCAACGGAAATTTTAACCAGATGTATTTAGCCTATGAATTTGGATGAGAAAAAAATCTAATACTAAGGAATCCAGCATATGCTTACTACAGGGAGACTTATTACTCTTGAGATTAATATAATAAACAGTTGAACCTTGAACAGCATGGGATTTGGGGGGGGGTTTGGAGGGGATTTTTTGAGACAAGAGTCTCACTATATTGCCCTTGGTAGAGTGTTATGGTGTCACAGCTCACAGCAACCTCAAACTCTTGGGCTCAAGTGATTCTCTGGCCTCAGCCTCCCAAGTAGCTAGGACTACAAACACCTGACACAACGCTCGGCTATTTTTAGAGATGGAGTCTCACTCTTGCTCAGGCTGGTCTCAGGCAATCCACCTGCCTTGGCCTCCCAGAGTGCTAGGATTATGGGCATGAGTTTATGATTTTCTTAATAACATTATCTTTTCTCTGGCTTTAAGAATATAGTATATATACATAATATATAAAATATATGTTAATTGACTTTCTGTTATTGGTGAAGCTTCTGGTCAACACTAGACCATTGATAGTTAAATTTGCAGGAGTCCAGAGTTATACACAGATTTTTGACTGTGCTGAGCAGTTGGTGTACCTAACCCCTACGTTGTTCAAAAGTCAACTGTATATCCATAATAGATTCTCTTATAGAAAAATAGACAGAAAAAAGTAAAAGTCACAAGGAATTCCATGCTACAGGGATCACTAAATTATACTGTGTATCTATACTTAAGTGTGTGTGTGCATGTTTGGTTTTGTTTTGTTTTTGAGATAGGGTCTCAGTCTGTCACCCAGGCTAGAGTGCAGTGGTGTCATCATAGCGCTCTGCAACCTCAACTCAAACTCCTGGGCTCAAGCCACCCTCCTGCCTCAGCCTCCCAAGAAGTTGGGATTACAGGCATGTACCACCATGTGCATCTAATTTTTTTTTTTTTTTAAGAGACAGAGTCTTACTTTATTGCCCTTGGTAGAGTGCCGTGGCATAACTCATGGCAACCTCCAACTCTTGGACTCAAGGGATTCTCTTGCCTCAGCCTCCCAAGTAGCTGGGACTACAGGTGTCCGCCACAATGCCTGGCTATTTTTTGTTGCAGTTTGGCTGGGGCTGGGTTCAAACCTGTCACCCTCAGTATATGGGGCTGGCGCCCTACTCACTGAGCCACAGGCACTGCCCTACATGCATCTAATTTTGTTTCAGTTTTTTGGTTTGGGGTTTTCTTTTTTTTTCTTTTTTTGAGACGGAGCCTCAAGCTATCCCCCTGGGTAGAGTGCCATGGCATCACGCTCACAGCAACCTCCAACTCCTGGGCTCAAGCGAGTCTCCTGTCTCAGCCTCCCAAGTAGCTGGGACTACAGGCGCCCGCCACAACGCCTGGCCATTTTTTGGTTGCAGCCATCATTGTTGTTTGGCGGGCCGGGCTGGGAATTCGAACCCGCCACCTTAGGTGTATGTGGCTGGTGCCTTAGCCGCTTGAGCCACAGGCGCTGAGCCTTGGTTTGGGGTTTTCTTTTGGAGAGACAAGGTCTTGCTTTGTTGCCCAGGCTGGTCACCAACTCCTGGCCTCAAGTCACCCTACTTTGGCCTCCAGAAATGCTGGGATTACAGGCATAAGCCACAGTGCCCAGCCTATATAGGGGTGTGTGTGTGTGTTTAATGTACATACTAGACATGCTGAATTGTATATTTCTTTTTCGGTTTGAACCAAAAACTTTCAAGAGAAACAAATAATTCAGACACAATATAAAATCTTGATTCTGGGAACTGGTATTCCCGAATTCCTTGGCTTAAATGATGATCATGGGGTTATTGATTATCTTCTAATTGTGTAGTTCTTTATATATTCAGAACTCTCAAACATATACTATATTGTTTGAACCCCACAACAAGTTGGAGAATGAGAAGTCTTCCGCACTGAACATATGAACTGTTTTGGCAATTGACTTTGCTAACCTACTCCTGAAATCTAAAACGAATCTATTTATGTTTCTACCCTTCTTTAAGCCTTTCTCTGGCCCATAACACTGATAGAATTAAATCCAAGCTTCTTGGCAAAGCATACTAGGGCTACTGTCAAGCCTCATCTGGCACTCCCCTTAGATCCTAGCAGTAAAAAACTCTTATTTCCTTCCTTGCACACACCTACAACCGCAAGCTGCTCTCTACCTAAAAAAAAAAAAAAAAAGTATCTGCCTTTCAGGTTCTTGTTTTGCCACTTTCTTTTGCCCTCTTTTAAGAGACCTGGATTTATTTTTATGTAATGTCCTATATTCATGACCATATCTCTTCTTAATACAACTCGTCACCCTTGAAAGAGTATGTTGGTAGTGTGTAATCAAACTCAGTTTCACAGATCATACTGCTATATTTATGCCCCCAATGTCTTATATATCTATTTTTGTTAGTTCTGAGCGTGCCCGTTTTTCCCACTAGATTGAGAGCTAAACACCAAGATCTTGGGTGTTTTATGTGCCTTCATGTTTAAGGCTTCTCACAGTGACTGGAAAAATCCAAGCTGAAATGCACTAAATTCCCTGCTCAAACACCTACAGGCACAGGACAAGGACCAGAACCCAGATCGCTTGATTCTTTAGTGTGTTTCCAACTGTTCCCATGTCCCGTTTCTCAGTAGGGAAACCCACAGTAAACGATAAGGAAACGAAAATAAGGCAGGCAGGATCATTACCATTACCCATTAAGTTTTCCTCGTCCTTTCACCGACCCAGAAAGGGTAGATGGACTAAGCTATAGGACTTCTCAACTTGGCGCGAACACACCCGCTTTCGCCGCACCCAATCTGCAACAAGCTACCGGGTTCTACACTTCCCGGCGCCCCCTCCTGCAGCATCTCCGTCGTACGTGCATACGCCACCCTTGACCTTACCCCCACCTCCACACCTGCAGTGACGCCCCTTCCGCTAAATTCGTTCCTCTTTCTTGCAGCGCCTGCGTGCTGTCATATTACGGCGGAACTAATATGGCGGCGCCTGCGCTTTGACGCGTTTGGTGCCCGGGTAGGAAAAAGGGGGACGGCAGAACGCGTCACACCCGGAAGCGGAGAGCCGGAAGTGGGGTTGGACAGGTTATCCCCAGGGGTGGGGAAACGGAGGCCCAGGAGGAAGGGGGAAAGAGAAGGCGGAAGATCCTGGCTGCTACTCTACCGCTTGTCTTAGACCTCAGAGACACAGAAAAAGGGAAGGGTGTCTCATCCCCTTCCTCCTCTCCTCTCTCTCCTCAGCCTTAGCCATGGCCGAGGCAGGGGCCGGGCTGAGTGAGACCGTCACTGAGACAACGGTTACCGTGACAACCGAGCCCGTGAGAAAGGCTGGGGGTGGTGCTGTTTAGGGGTCTGGGAGTTACTGGGAGGGAGGGCACAGGGTTTAGGAGAGTTACTGGAGGGTCTGGGCCTGGGGATATGGGAGATGTGTGGTTGAATATCGGGCTGGAAGAATGACAAGGTATTGGAGCAGTTTGGTGTAGCAGTGATGGTTCAGGCGACTTGTCGAGGGACATAATAAGCAGTTACAGTTAGGATATAAGTATTGCTACTTGGGGAAGAGTGTGTATAAGTAATAAACGAATGGGAAATTGGGGATTAAAGAGCAAGAAAAGTGTTGGGAGGAAATGCAAGGCCATGTGAGAAAGTATGGTTGGAGGTCAGCTTATCAATATTAGCAATGCTTATCAATAAGTATTTGTTGAATGGATGAAGGTAGGGGAAGTGAAGGGAATGAGGAAACAAGAAAAGGACATGAAGATAAAATTTTGAAAAATCAGGGGAGATATAAATGAAGAAACAAGTAGCATTCTTGCAAAAACAGGTTATTTTCCAAGGGAAAAAGCTGCACTGGGCTTAATAACCTCTGGATTAAGGGCGTTTAGTAATAGTCATTACTAGGGATATCAGGATGCTAGAGAATGTGTGGATAAAAGATAGGGAAGAGCTGGACTTGAGAATGAGAGAGGTAAGGTGGAGGTCTTCTTTTAATGGGAAAAAGAATAGGAACCTGGAAAAATAAAAGGAGATCAAGTATTAGGCACTGGAGACTGAAAAAAATAATTTTCATGTGTTAATACTACCAAGGATGATTTGGGGAGGAAGACGGAGAAACAGCGAGGATTATATTTTCCTTTGAAGATTTGCTGGGACCTTCCCTAGGTTAGGAATTGTGTCTTCTCTATATACTGGTGGTTATCAAGAACAGGAAATCCCCTCAGATTTCCCGAGGTCTAAGACCTGTTCTATTTTATTTTTTTTCAGCACTCAGCTTCTCTGGTGCTATGTATTGATTGAGCTGGGGATGAGAAGAGGGGGGGAGTGGGAAAGGTCAGTAGAATGGTACTAGACAAGTATGCCCATCCCTTTTAACTTTCTAGGAAAATCGGAGCCTAACCATCAAACTTCGGAAACGGAAGCCAGAGAAAAAGGTGGAATGGACGAGTGACACTGTAGACAATGAACACATGGGGCGCCGCTCATCAAAATGTGAGTAATTATTGCCCCACAATAGCCCTGGATTTCTGGCTAACTTCTGCATATCTTCTGCCTTTTCCCAGAAGCCCCTGGATGCTGATGTTTCTGTCACTTTCTTGATGGTTGTCTGACATCAGGGGCAGGAGGTTAAGGTTAAAGGGAAAGAGGGAAGGAAAGGCTAGGACTGTAGTGTGTCAAGCCCTGACAGCCAGTAGTGTCAGTGGTGGAAGAAGTGGGACTTTGGATTCCTGGATTTCTAAATGGACAAGGAACATAGATGCCCAAGTCCCAAAGGGGTGGATCTGGGGAAGCCGGATCCTAGAAGTTATGAGGAGACAATGGTAAAAGTAGGAATTTTCATGAGATTGAAGGGGAATGGAACTGACTATACATCTTACTCTTCCTCCTTTTTAACTGAGCTCCTCCCTCCAAATCCAGGCTGCTGTATTTATGAGAAACCTCGGGCCTTTGGAGAGAGCTCCACGGAGAGTGATGAGGAGGAAGAGGAGGGCTGTGGTCATACACACTGTGTACGAGGCCACCGCAAAGGACGGCGTCATGCAACCCTTGGACCAACCCCCACCACACCTCCCCAGCCTCCTGATCCTTCTCAGCCCCCTCCAGGGCCAATGCAGCACTAAATTCCTCTCTCCCCTACTATTCCTGTGTCTGTCTGGCCCTGAATGTATCCATTTGGCTACTTGGGGACTAAACCTATGGTTTGATCCCTTCTCCAGCCCCCTCTTTCCCTCTGCTCTGCCTGATAGAGGGAAGAAGAAGAGGATCCTGGAATTCTGACTTGCTGCTATTCCAGAACCCAGGCTCCTGGGTACCCCTAGTCCTCATTTCTCCTCCCAGTACCCACCCTCCTCTCTCCAGGGATCCAGGCATCTTGGTCCCAGTCTCTTCCTTTTGTTCTCACTGCCAAACTGCCTGTCCTGGGATCTAGTTATCTTGGCCCCTGCACCTCACATGAGTAGAAGACACTTAATTTGGGTTTTCACTAGTCCCAGCTTTCACTGCCAGGGTCCCAGTCAGATTCCAGGCAACCTCACCCCAGCTATGCTTGTTAATCCTGGTTTAGAGCTCTTCCACTAAAGTATTTATATAATCCTAATTCTTAGTCCTTGCCTATGGGATAGGAGATCTTACGGGAGACCCAGGATTCCCAGTTCTTACCGTCCTGCCTACCCACCTCATGCCTTCAAGAGGAGTTAGGAAAGAGATGTCTTTGTCATTATCACCTAATAGAAAACAGAATGAGAGATAGTCATATGTTCTCCCATCCTTCTTATGTTATATAGGATTTATGACAAAACTGGCTTGAGACTGTTCAGTTAGAGCCAACTATCTCCTCAGATTTGATCTTTCAGCTTCAAAGACAAATCCAGTGTAGTCCCAGGGACCTGAGTCCCTAAGAGAGAAAGGAAAAGGGAGAGAGCAAAGGGATGGGGTATCCCCTACACTGCACTCTTACCCCTTCACTCCTAAGGTTTGATGTCTCAGCCAGCCCAGATGTTCAGCTCTCTCACCCTTCCCCAACCCTTAGTGGGATCTGGTGGTTATTTTCCAGTCCTCTTCCCATACACGGTTGCAGAGATCAGTCAAATCCATACCACCAGTGAGATCTCATTTATTGCCACAGATGCACAAAATAAATAACCCAACGTCACAAAATGTGTTAAATATGGGCCCATTTATACATATGGGGAAAGTAAGAGACTATACAAGGATGAGTTTGGGAATGTCTAAGCCATTCCCAGGTTGAGGAGAGAAGAGGTAGCACCATTGGTTCCTTTGTCTGAGTAAATGCAGGGAGTTTTATGGGAAAGGCTGTGAGCATAAAAAGTAGTCACAGGAGAGGGTAAAGTAAAACTGGCTTGACCCTCCCTGCCCCCCACTGAAAGGGGTATTAGTTTTCCTAGAGGGCCATAAAAAACAGGTCAGAATCAAGCCTCTTGTTTTAAGAAGAGTCTCTTGTTTCTTTCTTTTTTTTTTTTAGAGACAGAGTCTCACCTTATTGCCCTCAGCAGAGTGCCATGATGTCACAGCTCACAGCAACCTCCAGCTCTTGGGCTTAGGCAATTCTCTTGCCTCAGCCTTCCAAGTAGCTGGGACTACAGGTGCCCGCCACAATGCCCGGCTATTTTCTGTTGCAGTTTGGCTGGGGCTGGGTTTGAACCTGCCATCCTTGGTATATGGGGCCGACACTCTATTCACTGAGCCACAGGGGCCTCCTGAGTCTCTTGTTTCTCTTGAGGAGAAACCTCAGAGTGGTTAGGGCAGGGAAGCCCAAGCTTTAGGACAGTGGAGAAGGCCCTGAGCCCTTCTTGGAGCTAGCACAGGCAAGAGTGGGACAGAAATATTTGACTAGCAGGGCCTCTGTGTAGTGAACACTTTACCAGTACTAGTGGGGTACAGCCTTTTCCCCAATTCAGGCCTGGAATAGAATAGAAGGGAAGAAATTAGGTGGGAAGTACTGGGGTAACAGTGGGGGAGAAAAGATTTTGGTATGGGAGGGAGGAAGGAATGGGTTTGGCTTTGGGCATGGATGTGGAAACCTGGACCTAGTAGAGGTCTTACTAATGTGTGTGGGGGGGGAGGGAATAAGACGGAGAAGAGAGATGTGGTTTGGTGTGAGGTGCTTATCAATACTACCACAGTGAGTTTGCAGGCACGATTCCTGCAATGACTTCCTGCGCCTAAGAGGTGCCCAGGCCAAACTAGGATGGGGGGTTAGGAGCGAAACTCAGCCTTCGGCTGGCACAATGCGCAGCGGGGCACGGGGATCACGGGTGCAGAACAGAGGGAATATGCGCTCCCCCAGGGGACCGGGTGCCTGGAAGGCGAAGAGGAGGTCCAGTGAGCGGCCGTCGTAGAAGGCCACTCGGCCCCGCTCCCAATCCAAGTCCACGCGAATGCGCCGCGGTGGGGGCCTGGCACCGCCCAGCAGGGTGGGCTCGGGTGCGGTGAGGGCCCAGAGACGGCCACCACGGCCCTCCACAGCCCACACGGCCCCCGCAGGGCACAGCTTCACGCGACCTTTGCGTTGCACTGACTCCCCTGCCGCCCCTACAGCATAGCGGCTCTCCCCGTCGTCCTCATCCTCTCCAGAAGAATCTGTGCAGCAGGTGGTGTCCGTGGTCTCCACCTCCCAGCAGTGGCGGCCAGCACCAAAACCCTGTGCGCCCAGCACAGCGGGGAGCTGGTCAAAGCGTGTAGGGCCATCAGGAGGTGTGGGTGTCCCGGGTGGGGCCACTCGGACGCTGCGGCAGTCCGCAGAGATGAGCAGGTGGCGGTGTGCGGTGCCAGGGTCCAGGGTCAGGTCAGCTGGGGAGGGGGAAGTAGGAAGAGGACCGCGTCGGAGGCGTTTCAGAATCAGAGGCGGGGTAAGGTAGAGGATGGGTAGCGGAGGGCATGGAGGGTAAGTAAGAGATTAAGAGTGCTAGTGACCTCATAGCAGTTCAAAAGGCAGCTGCAGGACAAAAAGGGAGGAAGACTATGAAGACCAGACCTAGGCAATATTGAAACTGTGCACTAATGTGTCACATCTATAGAATTGTATTTGGGAAGGACCATGCTGGCTTAGGGCAGGGGGCACAACTCAGAGATCAAAGGAAAGGTCTGGTTTGTGTGGTTGGGAAAGGAAGTGAGGCTGATCTGACTTCTAGGGAGGAGTGAGGACTGATACTCTCAATTTACAGCACCTGGGGTGGGGCGTGGGAGCTGGGTCAGCAGAATGGGGAACGTGGCTCTAAAGAGAAAGACTGATACCTGCTACTGAAACCCCAGGTGACAGAGGGGAGGGGCAAAGGGAGGAATCCAGGGTATGCTGAGAAACCAGCCCACCCACCCACAGAAATAAGTGGGTGTGGACAGGCCTACTTCTACAGGCGGTGTGGGGCAAGGAGGAAAGAGCCGGTGGTGATAGCTAGAGACCAGAAAGAACCTTTGGCCTTATCTCTATGGGGTGCTTTCAGGAAAGATTTCTGGATTAGAGGTGCTAGAAGCAATCCGGATTGGATGGGATTGGTGAGTGACCAAGAAGGTAGACCATCTTCTCTAGGCAGTTTATTTTGTTTGTTTGTTTGAGACAGAGTCTCACTTTGTCAACTTCAGTAAAGTGCTGTCATGTCATAGCTCACAGCAACCTCAAATTCTTGGGCTTAAGTGCTCCCCTCGCCTCAGCCTCCCAAGTAGCTGGGACCAGGTGCCTACCACAACACCCAGCTATTTTTTTTAGAGATGGGGTCTCGCTCTGGCTCAGGCGGTCTCCACCCGCCTTGGCCTCCCAGAGTGCTAGGATTACAGGTGTGAGCCACCATGTCGAGCCTTCTCTAGGCAGTTTAAAGAAGGATAGAGGGTATCCTTCTTTTTGCATGTAAGCAAGCAAGGAAGGAAAGGGCAGGGAGATGCTGGGGGTCCAGCTCCCTTCTGGAGAGAAATGATGAGAGGGGTAATGGAAGCAGAGATTCCTGAGAGGCAACTGACCTCCAGGAACCTATTGTTCATATGAAAAAAGAAGAGAGAACATGGCTGGAATATGAGGAATTGAGGGTAGACATTATTAGAGGTTGAATTGTATCCCCCCCATGAAACAAATAATATGTTGAAGACCTAGCCTAATACCTCAGAATGTGACCTTATTTGTAAAAAGGATCTTTACAGGGGCAATCAAGTTAAAATGAGGTAATTTGGTTAGACTCAATCCAGGATGATTGCTGACTTATTAAAGGGAAGTTTGGACACAGCCGAAAGCATACACAAGGAAGACAATATGTGGACCACCTCTAACTCAAGAAACATGTGAAACTACCAGAAGCCAGGAGAGGGGCATGGAACAAATTTTCTCTCATGGCCCTCAGAAGGAACCACACTGCTGACACCTTGATCTCGGAATTCTACCTCCAGAACTTTGAGATAATAACTGTTGCTGAAGCCACCTACTTTGTTACACAGCATTCTTTGGAAAGGACTTGATCATTTTCGAAACCTAAAAGGAAGAATACCTAACACAGATTCTGATTCAGTTCCCTCCCTTCTTCTCTCCTTACCTGTCAGTCTATGAAGCATGTTTTTGACCACTGGGTAATCTTCAGGAAGACCATCCTCTGAGTTAGATGATTTGGGTGTTGGGACATCAAATCTAGAGAGAAATCAGTAGATAGTAGATAGCCCTCTGCGCTCTCTGATGCTTATGTCCCCACCACTACCCCACTCACATCTCTGAAGCAGGAAGCACTAAGGCCACACCCTAGAAAACCTGCCTGTGACTGGGAACAAATATGGGGCCCCAGTGGGAAAGTGATGGCTATAGTAGCTGGCAATGAAAAGAAAGGAATAGTAACAATAGAACTCACCGCCTCCATGTCTTCCTTATATCCTGAGTTGGGCAGAAAAAAAACATGATATGAGCTCTCAGCTTCATACTGTGGGATGCCTTCACCCACCTTCTCAGGTGAGCTCCTTCCGAGTTCATGATGTCTCGCACCACCTCTCAGCATGATCTCACCTCCACATCCCCTGTGTTCCTTTCCCCTCTCATCTACCTTCCCCTTTCATGACCCATCCTTCCTTTCCAGACCTACTTTTTCCTCATCCTCTTAACTTCACCTCCACTACCATCTTCTCTCCATTTCCTAGGGGTTCTCAATTTCCCTTCCCCAACCTCACCCATGCCTTTCGCAGAGTACTTGCCTTCCTCTGCTGCTTCCTCAGCCCTTCTTCAGGGACCCCACCCTTTATCCTTACCCTCATTCTTGAGTGTAGCCCAGACAAATGTCTGTCCTCTTTCACATACACACCCCCCAACACACAAACCAAACGCACACCCAGAGCCTTTGGACAAAGAGTTAGTATATAAAAGCCTTACAATAAAACCGCTTCCCCTCTTGCCGTAAAAGCCTGGTGGCGTTTATAGGGCTCTTTGCTTTATATCTCTCTAGCCAGGCCATTGAGGCAGCTGGACTCGCGTGTGTCCCAAGAGGTGCAACAAACCCGCGGGGATGCCACAGAAGCCAGGAGAGGGCGCTCGATGGTCCCCGTCCCCCCGCCCCCGACTCCTCCACTTCACTGTCCAGTGCTGAGGGCTGGAGTAGGCCAGTATGGTAGTGAGGGGTAGAGGAGAAAGACAATTTACCTAATTATGCCAATTACACCTGTACTAATTAGGTCTATGAAGACTTCAAAAGGGCGGAAGCAAGACCCAAGACCGGCTTGGCTGCTGGGGAGAAGCCAGTTGGTGTTCCAGACGCCTGGGGGTCGGGTAAGGGAAAGGGGTTGGCCAAGGAGCCTGGGCCCAGGAGAGGCACGTGTAGGTGGGTGATAAAGCTGGCACGTAAGGAGGAACCAGAAGCCCCAATGGCTGTTCTCCCGACCTTGCTTCCGTCCGTCGCGCCCTTGCTTGGGGCCTTGGGAGGAGCCAATAATAACAATAACAAACTACACACAGCTCAGCTAGAGCCTGAGTCTGGGGACCGACCCCACGACGCTACAGGGGTGTTTGGATCTGCTCCCCACTTCCTTCCTGCATCCTTTGGTCAGTCCCTTCCTTCTCTACCGTCACCACCCCCGCCAGTCTCCTGCTCCCACTCCGCTCTGCTAGTTCTTACCTCCCTCACCCTCCAGCCCGGCCCCCAGCTCGCCCTTGCCCCGATCGGCTTCCCTTTCCACCCACCAGTTCCCTCCCCTCCACCAGCTGTCTTGGTGCCGGGCGCCCAGCCACTGCCCTGCCAGAACTTCCGCAGTTCCCGCGCTCTCCTAGGGGTTTCCGGGAGAGCATTATATATAGTGCCCCAACCCCTTCCTGGTCTCCCCCAAACTCCTCTCCCCAGCTCCTCTCACAAGACTGAGGCATCTGATCTGCCCCCTACCCTCTGGACCAAGTATCAACTCCTTATCCACCTTCAGGGCACCTCTCACCTCGGGGACCCAGGGTCTGCCCCCACCTCCTCATCTTTTGCTCCCCCCCCCCAACTCTCTTGCCTAAACTTTCATAAGGGGCTCTGGCTCAGGAGGTAACATCCCGGCTGGGGAACCCATAAACCAACCCCTTCCACCAACAGCTGCTGACCCGCGACGCGCACCCCAGCCTCACCTCTGCATGCGGGTCTAGGCAGCCCATGGTAGGGATGCGGCCCCCTCGACGTCTCCCCGCGCGGGCCCCAGGCTCTGCCAGCTTCTCCCGCAGCCCGCGACTGATCCGCACCTCCACCGCCAGCCGCACATTAGATCTCAGGCAGCGGCGGGGGCACGGCAGGCCGCAGCAAGGGCAGGCGGTGGCTGAAGCCTCGGCGCCGGTCGTCGGCGGGGTCCCCCAGCAGCGGGCCAGACACGCGCGGCAGAAGCTGTGCTCACACGCCAGAAGCACCGGGTCCTCGAAAGGGCCCCCGCACAGCGGACACGTCGCCAACTGCTCCAGACGCTCCACCAGCCCCGGGCCCAGCTCGGGAGCATCCATGAGGAGCCGGGGTCTGGACGCCTCCCCTTCCGCGACCACCGCGACCGCCTTCGAGCGCGCAGATGGTGGGCCGGCCTGGCTGCTTGCTGAATCGGTGCCCCTCTCTGCGTCTCCCTCATTAAGTTTTGCCGCTTTTCTGCCCCTCTCCTGGGATTGCCTCTTCCTCCACCAGAGTCTCAGTCTATCCGCGAATCTCCCCTCTACATCAGGCTTTATAGGGAGGGAGGAGGCTCCTGCTGGAGGTAAACATCAGGCCTTGCGTAACACCTCATCTGGTTCTCCCGCTTGCCGAGTAAGGTTTGAAGGGGGGAGATGGGGAGAATAGGACACCTCCGTCATCAAGCCTAGAAGGTGGCAATTAGTGGGCGCTTTGGGGACAAAGTAGTCCTGTGTGGGAAGGGTAGCCCACTACTACTCCCTTCAAGAACCCGAATTTTACCTTCCCCTAGGCCTGTGGTGTGCCTGCAGGTGGGCAGAGTGCCCGGGCTCGCTCTTGGCATGCGTGCCCACATCGCCAGGGTGTGAGTCATTCCAGGTGGCTGGCACACCTACTCTGAGGGCTGGGGGCCGGAAGCACGGATCCTGGTTCGTGTGGCTTTGGCAAGCCTTTGAGTGTTGGTGTGCGGCTGTCATTCCTGGAGCCTATTGCCTTTCCATCTTCCTTACCTATTAAGGGCTTAAGTACACTCTGAAGCTTTGGGGTAAGGGCTGGGGAGCAGGCGCCCACGCTCTTGCCTCAAGGAGTAGATAGAGGTAGGGCTCTCTCAGCTCTACCTCTGGCTAGCTCTCACCCCTCTCATTACTTTCTTCCTAAGTCTCTCTTCCTGGCTTTTTCCCTCTATTTTTCCCTCTGTGTGTGTTTTTATTTCCTTTTTTTTTTCCTTTCTCTCCTTCTTCAGAATGTACCCAAGGATTATCTATTTCCACTCTCCTTGTTTACTGAGGTAAAAAAAGCTGGAATTGCCAAGGTCACATAGAAAGGAAATGACCAGACCAGAAGTGGAGGCATACATAGATCTTCTTCTGACTTGTCCCCATACTGTGACTCAACCTGCCTCTTTTTTTTTTTTTTTCATTGTAGATCCCTGGAACTCTGTCCTGGTTTCTGCTTTCTGATTTTTTCTGATGTTCTCTTCTTCCTTTGCCTCCATCTCACTCTTTTCCTCCTCCTCCTCTCCTCCTCTTCCCCTTTCCTTCTCTTCCTCCCCCCTCCCTTCTCTTCCTGGCTCCTCTCCCATACCAAGCCTACTGTCTGGATATCCATGGGGGGGG
>NW_003852426.1:255553-286014 GCF_000181295.1 Otolemur garnettii
ACATCCAGCTGTCTACAGCTGTGATCACTCACACTGTTACACATGTTTGCATCCATCAATGTCCAAATGCCTAAATGTGCACAAATGAATACACAGATACACTCATATAATGCAAACATCACAGATACAGCTGAATAGTCTAATACACATTAAATATCACTGGGGTGGACATCCAGTATTATTTAGGAACAGATGGACATGCTCAAAGAAAACATGCAAAAAGACACTCTGTCATTAGTTTTATTATCAATAAGAACAACAATACAACAGCAGTAAGTCTTTATGGAGCACCAGGACTTTATTAGGCATCCCCTCCAGGCACTCATCTTCCCACCTCCCATATTTATCAAAGAGATGCTCAAAAATAACACCCTGATAAACAAACCTCCTAGGACAAACACATGTACATTCATCTTGTCACAACCCTTCCAGCTCAGTTCTCATAAAACACAGAGATACACAATCTAAAGATTACAGATATGACTGAAATCTGTTTTATAAATCATATATTTCTATGCTATGGTAGGAAAAATCCTAGCCTCCGCCAGATGTCTACACTCTAATTCCTTGGAACCTGTGAATATGTTACTTTACTTGGCAAAGGGGAATTAAACTTGCAGGTGAAATTAGGATTGCTCGTCAGTTGAATTTAAAGATGGGAGATTATTCCAGATTATCTACATGAGTCCAATGTAATCACAAGGGTGCTTAAAAGTGGAGGACCAAAGCAGAAGGAGAGAACCAGAGAGATGCCAGAAACAGCATGAGAAGTGTTTAACCTGACATTGTTGGCTTTGAATGTTGAGGAAGGGAGCCATGAGCTCAGGAAGTATGTGGCCTCTAGAAGCTGCAAAGGCAAAGGAATGGATTTTCTACTAGAGCATCCAGAAAGAACCAAACCCTGAGGTTGATTTTAACTCAGTAAGACCCATTTCAGGCTTCTGAATGACAAGATAATATGTGTGTATTGTTTCTTTTTTTTTTTTCTTTTTTTGACAGAGCCTCAAGTTATTCCTCTGGGTAGAGTGCTTTCGCATCACAGCTCACAGCAACCTCCAACTCCTGGGCTCAAGCGAGTCTCCTGCCTTAGCCTCCCAAGTAGCTGGGACCACAGGTGCCCACCACAACGCCTGGCTATTTTTTGGTTGCAGCTGTCATTGTTGTTTTGGCAGGCCCGGGCTGGATTTGAACCTGCCACCTTAGGTGTATGTGACTCATGCCTTAGCCACTTGAGCCACAGGCACCGAGCCATGTGTATTGTTTCAAGCCACTAAGTTTGTGATAATTTGTTATAGCACCAATAAGAAACATGATTGCCCTTTCTCCCTCAGGCTCTGGCTCTCTGATTCTGTCTGCACTGGTCTGTTTTTGCCGCTTCCAATTTGTCACGTTTTCTGAATTCATCTGCCTTGGCCTTCATCTCTTTTCCTTTGGATTACTTCACTTTCTTGGCTCCATTCCCACTGCCAAGGCTTGTCAGACAATGAGTTCTTTCTGGATCTCAAGAAATGTCTCTGAGTCTCTTTAGGAACCTTGTATTGTCACCAACTGAAGTGCCTTGCCATGGCCTTCAGTGTCCATGCTTAACAGCCTTGCTTGCACATTAGAATCATCTGGGAAACTTTTTTTTTTCTTTTGTAGAAACAGATTCTCACTTTACCACTGGCACTGGCATCACAGCTCACAGCAACCTCCAGCTGTTGGGCTTAGGCGATTCTCTTGCCTCAGCCTCCCGAGTAGCTGGAACTACAAGTTCCCGCCACAATGCCCGCCTATTTTTTGTTGCAGTTTGGCTGGGGCCAGGTTCGAACCCACCACCCTCAGTATATGGGGCGAGGTCCCTACCCACTGAGCCACAGGCACAAACCCATGAGGGAAACTTTTAAACTCCTGATGCCCAGGTGACATCTCAGACCAATTAAACAGTATTTATGAAGATGGGTCCCAGACATCAGTAGTATTCAAAGCTCTCCAGGAGGTTCCAGTGTTTACCAAAGGAAGACACGGTCTTGCATGATGAGATGTGCAGGTGGGTCTGTCCTGCCATTTTACTCCTGGTATTGTAGCTGCACTGCCTTATATTTTCTATTCCTTGACCATACCAAGATTTATGTAGCTATACAGCTTTTGTATTCCACGTTCCTTCTACTTGGGGCCCCTCTTCCTCTAGAGTTTCACATGGCTTCCTTTTCTCATTCAGGTCTCAACTCAAAGGGAACATATTCAGAAAGGACTTCTACCACTTGTATCTCAAGAAGTTTTCCTCAAAGGCATTCACTATCTCTTTACCCAGATTTACTGTATTCGTGGTATTTGTTGCTATCTACAATGATCTATTTGCTTGTTTATGGTCTGTTTCTATCCAACAGAAGGTAAGATCCCAACCTTCATTGGTGCTACAGCTTTCCCTGCACCTGAAATATCACCTGGCACACAGCCTCAACAAATCTATGCCCAGTTTGTTGTCTTGCTTTTCACAGATGGGCAAAGTGAAGTGGTCTTTTGATTAATTCTGCTTAGACTTTCTTTCTTCTCAGTCAGTAGTCACTCCTCAGTGGCAGATGCCAGACACTATATGAGACATGGCATTCAGTTCTCGCTGGAGGAGCTCATGACTAGCTGTCATTTTGCTTTTATACCTAGGTGATGGGGACTCCTGCTAACAAAGCTTTAGCTTAGCCTTCATGCCCTGGTTACCATGGGTTCATATCTAATGGTTCTAGGACTTTAGTAAGGGAAAAGGCATTTGGAGGTAGACTCTGCCAGGAAACATTTCACTCCTCAAGACCTTTTCCTTCTCTTCAGAATCCCTAACAGCTCTATACTTGATCTTTTAATCCCCTTTTGGGTTCACTCTATCTCTGGAGAGCCGGAAGGGTGGATGTGATTTTGTGTGTGTTGGCTTGGCTTGCTGTAGTTGACCGTGACTGCATCCTTCCTCTCTGTTAGCATCCACGTCTTCTTCTTGTTTAATGTAGGTGCCTCCCATGTAACTGTTCCCACCCCTTTCCTACTTCTTCCAGGATGCCTGCTTCTGATGTTGTGGAATATTATATCTCAATATCCATCCATGGCCTGGGGATATTAGAGGTGGGAGAGATCTTAGCCCATCCCTTCCTTTCTTTTCCTTCTCTTCTTTTTTTATTCTTCTCTCCTTTTGTTTATCCTCCAGTCTCTCTTCTCTGTATCAGTCATATCTCTGTACTTTTAAAAGCCCACAGGTCTTTAGGAGCCTCCAAGGGGGAAAGGTAGGTATGTAGAAGTGTTTGGGAGACCAATGACAGGACAATCATGGTGCCTGCCCTTTGGAACTGTGATAAGGCAGGTAATGTGTATCCATCATCATCCAAAATCTATCATTACTAAATTAGGGGGCATAAAAGGTAGATAAGGTATATCCATCATTAACCTAAATCTTTCATTACCAGATTGTAAAGGAGCACTGAGGGGGGAAGAGTAGGTGAGGATTCTGTTGACAGATTGGGGGATGAGTAGGAATGATTTCAGGAACAACCTGTAAATGAAGGGAAGTTTGTGTTAAGTGACAAAGAAATGGAAAAAGCCAAATGAAGAATGTAAAGCATCTTTAGGGAAAAAACTGTACTTGGGAAAAGAAGGCCCAGAAAGTAAGAAGGATAAATGAAGGAAACCACAATTATTTCTCAATTTCTGCTCACTATGCCCTTCCAAAATATTTTTTTTCAATATTAGCTTGCTTCTATATTGAATAATTTTAAAAAGACTCTGCAGTTTACAGTATATTTCAACATAACTGGAAACTCTGGCAAGGCAGTTTTTCTCTACCACTGCTCCAGGAACTCTTGTTAAAACATCCTCTGATAGGGAGAGCAGTTTTAGGAGGGGTGGACTTGAGGTAGAGACAGAAGAAGATTCAGCCAGATTAATCTAAAACCGTGATGCTAGAAGACGCAACCTGTACTGGAGGAATGTCATCCTCATAGCACATTCTCTCACTTAACCTTATTACAGCTGTGAGGCCAAGTCCAGCCATTTCACAGTGAGGTTACTGGGATTCTGGCAAGGGATTCGCCTATGCTCAAATAGCTGGTTAGAGGCAGAGCTAAGAATTAATCTAAATTTCCTGGCTCTAAATTCCATGTTCTTTCCCTTAAACATTAATTTCTTCTGAGACTGAGAAAAAAAATCTTCTCTCTCTTTAAATCTCTGTTTAGGGCCAACAGTTTCTCTGAGATGTTGCCCCTCCTTCAAGTTCATCCTGCACGCTCATTTGTTCTCATTCCTTTTAACAACCCCTAACCTATCAATGTTATTGATACTTCTTTATCCAGCCTGTAAATCCCCCCTCAAATACTCACTGTTCATTTTTCTCTTCTCAATAGTCCCAGGGCCTTCTTGTTTCCCAACCTCTTAGCAATATCCCTTTAAAAGCTGTGCATTTGTTCATCCATTCATTTAATCATCCAGTTACTATTTACTAAACACCTACTATATGTCAAACACTGTTCTAGGAGTTAGGGATGCAATGGAGAACAAGCCAGACATGGTCCCTGTCCTCTGGCAATTTAGATTCTATTAGGGGAGACCAACAATAAGCAAATAAATTAACAAGATAATTATAGATCTGATAAGTGCTTTGAAGACTACAAAGTGGGTAACATAAGAGGAATTAACTAGAGGAGGTATTTTCTACTGTTAATAGGGTGTTAGAAAACACTCCTCTGAGGAGGTGACATTTGAGAGGAGCCCTGACTGATGAGAGGAAGACAGTAGTGAAGAAGAGTTAGGGGAAGGCCTTCTGGGCATAGAAAGAGCTGGTGCAAAGCCCTCCCCAAGTGGGAAAGATCTTGAAGAAATGTGAAATGTGATAAGAATGGTTAAACATGATATTGGAGAGATATTATAAGCCAAGCTGTGCAGAACCCGAGAGACCAGGATAAGGGCTCTGTTTTCAGAGCAGCAAAATGCCACTGAAGACCTTTAAGTGGGGGATTTACATGGTCCAATTTTTGTATTTAGAAGTGCATTTTGTCTTATTAGTCTTTTGTCTCCATTTTCTTTTCTGTCCCCTTCACGTTATTATTTACACGCAAGATGATCATCCCATTTCCATGTCCACTCCCCCATTAGGGAGAATGGAACTTCCAAACAAATTATTTATTAACCTGTACAGTCCCACCTCTTATTAGAGAGTTCAAAGAACTCTCTAGATTTATAGAATATTAGAGTTGAAAAGAACACTAATAGTCTGTAGTTAATCCTTACAATATAGGTAAGAAAATTCATGCCCAGAGAGATGATCTAGCTGGTGTGTAAGTAAAGGAATCTTTCTGGCCCTCATTCCCCAAGAGTGCAGGAGCAGGTTCCTTCCTGTCTCTTTAGCACCTCTTTCACTTTAAAAGATATTAACTGAGCACCCAGGATATGTCTAGAGTCAAAGCCCAGCTTCACAAGAAAGAGAAGGAGTAAACAGGAAGTCCACACAGAGCGACACTGATATATGATGGCAAGCTTAACAGACGCTGTCCTCAGGCAGCCCAGAGTCTGCGCTAAACACTCACATACATAAACAGCTTGTGTGATATAGGAAAGTACAAGGTAATGAGAATTGAACCAGGTAGGCCCCAGGGCAGGAAGCAGAAAACATGTTAAACAGCAGGGGATTTAATTCCAGGAGTAAATGATAAAAAAATTATTGAGGGCGGCGCCTGTGGCTCAAAGGAGTAAGACGCTAGCCCCATATGCCAGAGCTGGCAGGTTCAAACCCAGCCCCGGCCAAAAACTGCAAAAAAAGAAAAAGGAAAAAGAAAATTATTGAAAAAGCTGAAGGATTAGAAACCAGGAGGTCCTAACTGGGTTCTTGCTTCAAAGTCAATCACACTTTGAGCCCCCAAGAACCTCACAACTCTATTGGGGCTTTTCTACCCGCTCTTCTATTAGAAAATGGCCTCCATCTCACTTCTGATTTTCAAATCTCATAAAGACACGTCTAACTGGAAGGACTCAATTCATGTCCAGAGCCCTAGCTGCAAAGAATTCTGAGAAATGGAGGTTTTTCTTTCCAGTCTCTATAATAGAAGGGGGAAAAAGTCAATACACATATCTAGGGTTAGCCAGATAAAATACAGGATGTCCAGTTAAGTTTGAATTTCAGTTAAACAAAGAATTTTTAAAATGTAAGTATCTCCCAAATATTGTATAGGGCATACTTATACATGTAATAAACAAGTATCCATTGTTTCTCTGATATTCAGATTTAAATGGATGTCCTACATTTTTATTTTACTGAATCTGATAACCCTACAAATATCCAGCACAGAGATTGAGAGCAGGGGTACATAATTTGGATGTGATATTGAAGGTCTCTCTTGAGGGCACAACATTTAAGGGGATTCCTGAGAGATGAATAAGAATTTA
Organism: Otolemur garnettii; assembly: GCF_000181295.1. Classification (NCBI taxonomy): domain Eukaryota; kingdom Metazoa; phylum Chordata; class Mammalia; order Primates; family Galagidae; genus Otolemur; species Otolemur garnettii. The sequence goes on from NW_003852426.1 coordinate 261,950, forward strand.
TCATTCACAGAGAAGAGGAAAGCACATTCCAGGCAGAGAGAATAGCTTTACAAAGGCTCAGAAGCAAAAAACAATTTGGTATAATTTAAGCAAAGGTGGCACATGAGCTGGGATAAAGATGGTACAAGATAATAATGAAGACTTAAGGGCTGGAGCAAGTGCAATCTTCCATTTTGAGAAGTTAGAATAAGTCAAGAGTGCAATGGGGGAGACCCAAGGCCACCACATACTAATGACATCCCCCAGAGTTGTACAGGGTAGTCCATCCTGAAAAGAGAAAACTATAACAGTAATTTAGGTGGGAGATGATGATGGCTTGAGTTAGTGAGATGCAGTGGAGGAGACCAATGTAAAGTGTGTTTTGAAGATAGAATTGACAGGCTCGGCACCTATGGCTCAAGCGGCTAAGGCGTCAGCCACGTACACCTAGGGTGGCGGGTTCGAATCCCCAGCCCGGACCCGCCAAAACAACAATGATGGCTGCAACCAAAAAAATAGCCCGGCATTGTGGCGGGCGCCTGTGGTCCCAGCTACTTGGGAGGCGGAGGCAGGAGACTCGCTTGAGCCCAGGAGTTGGAGGTTGCCGTGAGCTGTAATGCCACAGCACTCTACCCAGGGGGACAGCTTGAGGCTCTGTCTAAAAAAAAAAAAAAAAGATAGAATTGACAGAGGTGTTGAAGTAGCCTTTGGGGTATGAAGGAGAGGAAAATCAAAGATGAATTCCAATTTTTGGAATGCACAACTGTGTCAATGCAGTGCTATTACTGAAGTGGGAAATGCTTTTAAGGAGCTTTGGGTGTTGAGATGGGATCACTAGAGAGGTGGTAAAGACAAGGTGATGAGTTATCTTGTTTCAGTTGAACAACAGTGCATGACAACTGCCTCTCCTCTCTGCAGGCTGTTTTCTAACACATGCCCACCTGCTGTGTTAGCCCTCCCTGCCTTCTCCTCCATCATTTTCTCTTTATTATTTTCTCTCCTTTCTTTTTGCTTTGTAGACATCCTATGTCCTTGACATAATCAGAAGCTTAGCCAGTGACATGGATGGAGTGTAGAAAGCTTGAAATGGAATGGTTTCCTGTGGTTCTGTGATCCAGTGGACCTAGTAAATCATTTAACATCTCTTGCACAGACCCCAGGAAGGGGTGAGGCTGGAGGAGGGAGAAGGACTTGGACTGAAGCAGCTCTAAGAGGCACTGGAAGAAGGAGCATCCATTGTTCTCTAGCAGACGGGAAAATCCATTAGTCCAAACTCCTCACTCTCAAGTTGAGAAAGCTGAAGCTTTTGTCCATTCTGACCAAACTAGGTTTATAGAACTGCACAGTATGAAGGAACGTTGACATCACTTGGACACAATAGGGTTTCAACTTTTGTTAGTTTTGTGGCTGTAAAGTGGAAAAATACTTACATCAAAGAATTCTTTTAAAGATCAAAGAAAATAGTTATATTCATTACTTCAACAAGTATTTACTAAGTACTTACTGTGCTCCAGATACAGTGTTGGAAGCTGGGGACTCAGCAGATAACAAAGTAGACAGGAGCCTTCTCCCATAAGAATTGCATTCTAATGAGAAAACAGATGATTAACAAATAAATAAGTGAAATGTATGGTAGGCTCCATGAAGCAAAGTAAAGCTGGCAAGTAAGATAGGGAGGACTAGGTAAGGTAGGCAGAGAGAATTTGAGCAAAAATTTAAAGGTAAGAGAATTAGTCAAGTGCTTATCTGGAGGAAGAGTGGTCCAGATGGAGGCAAAGGTAGAGACAAAGGCCCTGAAGCTGTAGCATAAGAGGTCAGCGGGAGAGGAGTATGGAGCCAGAGAGGGGACGGGCAGGCTGAGGGGGTGGGGGTGGGTGGTGGTCCTAGGTCACTGTAAGGACTTTCTTTAGTGCTAGTGGAGGTGAGCCTAGTAGGGCTTGGAACCTAGTGGAGGTGAGCCTAGTAGGGTAGGAAGGGGCTGAGTTCAAGGGCATGAGCTGATGGAGAGCTGAGTGGATTTGCTGCTGGACTGGTGGGATGTGAGTGCAGAAGAGAAGTCATGAAGCTCTAAGGGATTTGGCCCCAGTGCTGGGAGGACAGAGCTGCCAGTGACTGAGGTGGGGAAGGCTGTCAGGGGCTGGCTCGGGTGGGGAGATGAGGAGTTATGTGTTGGACGGGTGAAGCCAAGCTGCCTGTTGGCCATCCCAACAGCATGTGGACTGTGCAGCCCTACATGAGCATATGACATTGGGAGTGGCCGCAGAACCAAAAAGAGCAGGAAAAGTACAAATTAACATAGCAGTTTATAAGTCTCAAATCTTTTAAAAATTTCACTGCTCTCTTAACTAGTTCAGGAGAGTTTGTAAAGGAAACTGGGGGCCATGGAGGGTAAGTGGCTGGCCTGCCCAAGGTCAAAGTCTGCAATAGGGGCAGAGGCAGGGCTGAACCCAAGTGCTCCCTCCCCCAACAATGTTAGAACCCTGACTCCAAAGGACACAGACACAAAGAGAATGTCTGGGACGTGGACTATGAGTCAAAGAACCCAAGTTTGAGACATGAAAGACAGCATGAGGCAAAGCAGTGGGACCTGGGGAGGGAGGCAGCAACACAGAGAGTGACCTAGAAAAGCCGGATGAGCTGACAGCAAGTTCAAGTGCCTCTGCGTCCTGGCCACATGACAGACCCTCCCTCCCTTCCTTCCTTTTCTGTGGTGACAAGTCACCAAAACATCACTGGCATGCTGCTGGCATCCAGCCTGCCAATTAGTTCAGGAGCCTCTCCCTCTGACTTCCTCCTGAACCTAAGATGTTACCCCTGTAACACACTGGGCTCCAGCCTTGTCCTGCCCCACCCTGCATCTCCGGGAGGAAAACTGGCCCCAGGACCTGCCTGGGACTCTCTAGCTCCCCTTAACAAGCCCCTCCCTGCACAAAGCGTGGCATCTCACTCCCTTTTATCTGTCCTTTTATCTGCCATCTCTCTGAGCACCTTGAAACCAGGCTTAGAAGAGTTATCCACACCCATGCTGGGCTCTCCTGCTCCCAGTGGTGGCAAGGGGTGTGTGTGTGTGTGTGTGTGTGTGTGTGTGAGGAAGAGCAGGAAAGAGCTTCAAGGAAGTGGAGGGAAAGGAGGCCACAGCACTCTTGGGACGGCTCTGAGGAAGCTTTGAAGATGAATCTATTCTGGGAGGCGAAAGCAAAGGCACAGAGAAGTGGACATTGAGGAATTAGGAAAGAACAGGGCCCACCAAGTTAGAAGATAGGAATGGGAGGGTGAAACAACAGCACTGGAAAGGAATGAGGAACAGAGATGGGGAAGAGAAGGATGATCTGCCAGAAGTGGCTGGGCCTGAGGAGAGGATTTTGTCAGAACTCTAAAGTTTGAAGTGAGGTTGGAGAAGGGATAGTAAAAAAACAAACAAACTTTTAAAATTTTTCAAGAATCTTCATATCATTTATTATTCATTCATCATAGACATCATCACTCTCATTTTACAGATTAAGAAACTGAGACTCAGGTGAAGTGAGTTGCCCAAAATCACACAGCTAAAGCTGGGCATGGTGACTCAGACCTGTAATCCTATGTGGGCAGATCCTTTGAGCTCAGGAGTTCAAGACCAGCCTGAGCAAGAATGAGACCCCATCTTTACTAAAAATAGAAAATTTAGCCAGGCATTGTGGCTGGTACCTGCAGTCCCAGCTATTTAGAAGGTTAAGGCAGAATAATCACTTGAAACCAGAAGTCTGAGGTTGCTGCAAACTAGTCTGACCACACAGCACTCTAGCCTGAGCAATGGGGTGAGACTCTGTTTAAAAAATAATAATAATAAAAAATTGGGCGGCACCCAGAGCTCAGTGGGTAGGGCGTCGGCCACATACACTGAGGGTGGCAAGTTCAAACCCAGCCAGGGCCAGCTAAAATCAACAATGACAACTGCAACAAAAAATAGCCGGGTATTGTGGTGGGTGCCTATAATCCCAGCTACTTCAGAGGCTGAGGCAAGAGAATTGCTTAAGCTCAAGAGTTTGAGGGTGCTGGGGGCTGTGACACCACAGCACTCTACCGAGGGCAACATAATGAGACTTGGTCTCAAAAAAAAAAAATGAATAAAAATAAATAAATAATCAAAACAAATCACACAGCTAGGAATAGTATAAATGCTCTACTTTTCCCTTTGTGTCACAGCAGCAGCTGCTTCTGTATAGGCGTAGTGAATAGAAAAGAGAGATTAAACTTTTAGAAAGTTGAGGATTTTCTTTAAGGGGCACAGAAGATGCCAACACAATCTGCTTTCAAACAGCTGAGCCTCCAGTTAAGGAGTGACATCAGCTGTACTAACCAGACAGAAGGCTGCCCAAGGACTGAGGGCTCCTCTGGGGAGGGCAGCTTAGGGAAGTTTTTACTTGATTAGGGACATATGAGAAAAAGGGAAACACTTCCCCTGTGGATGGTGGCAGGTAGATGGCAGAGGGCCATTCAGGAAAAAGCACACAAGCATGTGTGTGGGAGAGCTCTGAAGAGTTAGGTGTGTTAAAGGAGAACAAAAGAGGGATGTGTAGAGGAGGATGGAGAAGCTAAAGAAAGAACGAGGAGAACAGCGGCATTGAATTCATGATCCATTTAAAACCATTGCATAGTGATAGAAAGGGTTAAGAGAGCTCTCACCACTATGGCTTTACAGGATAACAAGGGCGTTTCTCCATTATGTTGGGGTGATAGGAGCTCAAATGAAATAAAGAAACATTCATTGAACATTCCTATATGCCAGACGGCGTGCTAAGTGCTTTCACATACATTATGTAATTTAACTCACAGAGCAGTTTAAAAGAATGAGGAAGACCAATTTGGGTTGACATGAGATCTCTAAGACCTCTAAGATCCATGGTTGAAAGAAAAAGTAAGTGCAGAACATTGTGTGCCTCATAATGATCCACATTAGAGAAACATACACAGAGGGAGGTTTGGGTCAGAAGGAACAGGGAGTGCAAAGCCCCGGCAGCCCAGGAGAATGCTGTGGGTCCTGAGGAGCGCGGGCAGCTCCGAGGTGGAGGGTGAGGGTGTGAAGTGCCTGGGGCTGCGCTGAAAGACTGGAGATTGCCGTGCTGAGGGCGGAGCCCAGATCCTGTTACCGAGAATTTTTAAGAAGGGAAGACACACACTCTGATGACACGTGTCGTAGAGGTTGTTCAGCCCGCAGGTGGAAAATGGATTGGAGGCGGGAGGGGAACCAGTTAGGAGTGGAGCTCACAGGGCTGCACAGGGTTGAAGGGTGGGAATAGGAACCGCAAATCGCACAGCCAAGGGTGACGACCCGGTTTGAGGGGTGAGGGGGCGGAACAAAAAGGAACACAACACAACACAACTAGATAATTTTCAGGATCTTAACCAAAGTTACACGTGCAAATGAAAACTCAAGTAATTAGATAGTTAATTAGAAAAATTTCCAGCAGCCCATATCCCCATCTCCACTCCTTTAAACTCCTGTATTTCATTTGCTGTTTGGTGTTTGCCTCCATGTCTGTTATGTGAACCAGGATTATATTATTGCTGTATATGCTCCTTCAATTTCAGGCTTTACCTACTGATTTGCTCTTAACAAAGATACAGCTTTTTTTTTTTTTGAGACAGATGTTGCTCTCAGTAGAGTGCTGTGGCATCACAGCTCACAGCAACCTCCAACTCCTAGGCTTAAGCAGTTGTCTTGCCTCAGCCTCCCAAGTAGCTGGGACTACAGGCACCGGATACAACGCCCGGCTATTTTTTTTTGTTGTTGCAGTTATCATTGTTGTTTAGCAAGCCAGAGTCAGTTTTGAACCCACCAGCCTCAGTGTATGTGGCCAGCACCCTAACCACTGAGCTACCAGGGCTGAGCCAAGAGGTTGGTATCTTTTTTTTTAACCACCAGACTCACTTGATCCACAAATATCTTCATCATCCCCATTATGCTCACTTTATAGCTATTTCAACAATACATATGTGCACATACATATTTATTTCTATGTTTAATTAAATATGCATGTAAATACAAAGAAAAGTGTCACAAAGGACCAAATCAAAGTAGAATTCAGGGAGATAGTAGCTAACGGAGATCTTCATCCTACTTTTCTTGTTTTAAATTCTTTACAAATGAATGTGTACATTAATTACTTGTGTAGTTAAAAAAAAAACCCCACACAATAATACTAAAAATTTACAGATGCCAAAACTGACACCCAGAGAATTAAGTAATTTGTTCAAAGTCTTACAGCAAGCATATACATCATCTGACAAAAAGCAGACCTGAATCTAAAGGAGGAGAAAAGCCAGACAAAAAAATATGAAAAAGGGGGCGATCTGGAGATGAGGAGCCTTTCAGAACAGTAGTGATTTGGCCTTTGACAGAAAGAGATAATGAAGGCAAGAGAGAGCAACTCAGAGCTGTCTGATTTGAAGGAACTGTTAAAGCACAGGACTGAAGGATGAAAGGTCATGGCCCCACATCCTAAAATATCCCCAGAGAACTCAGGTGCCAGGCATCTTCCACACTGTTGATTTATTCCACAGTGAGTCACTGGATCCCTGAAACTAATGGCAAGAGTGAGATCATCACCCCAAACGCCAGGGAACAGATACCACAAAGCCCTTGGGGTCCAGGGAATTAAACCTGTCTGGTCGGAGGCCACTGTCACAAAACCAACAAAGAATTCATATCTAATAGGTTTTCCTCAGGGCTCAAATGAGTAGGTATGGGAGTCACTGGGAAGCTGTGATACCTGGCAGTATGACAAACAAAAACAGCCAGCCAAGAACACAAGCTATGGAGTCTCTGCCCTGGGAGAATGAGGATGTCCAGGTAGACGCCTCAGAGAGGTCCCAACCTAGGTGACCCAAGGCAGCTGGCCCCTACCTACTCATGACTCAGCTTCACCAGGGCCCAGAGTCACCTATTCCCTTCCATGGTCATGGGTGGGGGTCAGTAACTGTGGGGCTGAATGCGTCAGCCCTGTGACCTGAGATTATATGGTTAGGTTAGAAGTTGGACATCTTGGAGATAAACTTGATATTTGCTCTATTTGACAAGTTTCTTGCATTGAATATAGTTGAACTATATTCTACTACATACATATACACACATGCCCCAACTCCACTAATTCATCTTTTTTCTCAATTTCCCACCTAAACATTGAGAAAGAACAAAGAACAGCCTCTGACATTCAGAAGATGGCCTAACACAAATAAATCATATTATTTTCCTTTTAGGCTTAAGCTATTTTACAGAATACCAACCTCAGACAAGTTTACTCTAAGACCTTGATTAAATGAGACAAAGAAAATCTACTTCATAATTTTGTCTGAGCACAAATATAACCAAGGTCATTGTGCCACCCCCAAAATACCAAATACCCCTTCTCTTGGCTAAGCAAAATGATTACTACTACTTTAGCAATCATAGTTTTCTCCTTGGCCAGGCACTGTGGCTCACACCTGTAATCCTAGCACTCTGGGAGGCCAATGAAGATGGACTGATTGAGCTCACGAGTTTGAGACATACTTGAGCAAAAGCAAGACCCCATCTCTACTAAAAATGGAAAAACAAGAGGATCACTTGAGCCCGAGTTGGAGGTTGCTGTGAGCTTTGACACCACAGCACTCTACCCAGGGCAACAGCTTGAGACTGTTTCAAAAAAGAAAAATAGTTTTCTCTTCATTCTAGTCTCCCCTCCCTTCAGAAAAGTTTTATTTAGACATACACTCATAGAATCTGCCCTGCTTTCTGACAGCATTACTCTAAAGCAAACCCCCCACTTCCTTAGACCCTTCCCCAAATCCTATGATAAGTTTTGTCCTAAGGCAGCCTTATTGAGAAGTCTCACATTCCCTATGAGCTACCTTCTGCCTATCTGCAAGGAATAATAAACCCAACTTGTTCAATGACATGTGTGTTCCTGAGGGTCTTTGGCTGAAGGACATTGATAACACCCAGTGTTCTTTTCTTTCTTCTTACTCTCTGGGATCCACATAAAAAAAATTAGACACATACTGTGTGGGAGAAGGTGGTAAAAGGCATAGGGTATTGTCAGAAAGGACAAAACCAGTCTCACATTCACTCAACAAATATTTATTGAGCACCCACACATGCCAGGGGCTGTTCTAGGTACTAAGAACAATGGACAAACAAAGCAGGAACCTTGGATTTTCAGGAAGCTCTCAGTTAGGATAGAGGTGAGAAAGCCAGAAACAGATTTGTGAAGGTAAGTGCAATGACAGAGGCATGCCTGGGGACTTTACATGCTGTGTTCTCCTAGAGGAGGTGCACGTAAACTAGTGTGGGAGAGGAGGGAGGTGCCAGAGCAGTGCAGCACACTTGAACCTATAGTTAAACTTCTGCAGCAGACTTAAATTATATTGATAAAAAAAAAAAAAAGTAAAAATGTGTAGCAGAGTGGTGGAGCAAAAGCATGCTGGGCCAATAACCCAAAGGTTGATGGAGAAAAACCATCCTCTGCTAACTAAGATGGGACATCTTTCATGGCCTGGTGTGAGGCCAGACTGAGCAAGAGCAAGACCCTTGTCTCTGAAAACTAAAATAAAATAAAATGGAAAAAAGGATATATTTACTGTGCTCTGACTTCTTTCAAAAATAATTTAATTAATGATCTTTAAAAATTTTCGCAGCACACCTAAGATCCTCTCATAGCACACCACTGGTTGAAAATCATTGCTATAGTGACAGGAAAGTCTGGCAAGTCCTGACATGATCAGATTATATTTCAAAAATCATTTTCATGTATGTAACTTACTTTAAAATGCATAAAATTGTAAGATGGGTAGATGGATGAAGGGATGGATAGGTGGAAAATATTTGATAAAGCAATCTGAGTTTGGCTCGGTGCCTATAGCTCAGTGGTTAGGGTGCCAACCACATACAATAAGGCAGAGCCTGCTAAACAACAGTGACAACTGCAACAAAAAGATAACCAGGCATTGTGGTGGGCGCCTGTAGTCCCAGCAACTTGGGAGGCTGAGGCAAGAGAATCGTTAAAGCCCAAGAGTTAGCTGTGAGCTGTGATGCTATGGCACTCTACTGAGGGTGACATAGTGAGATGCTGTCTCAAAAAATAAATAAATTGAATAAATAAATAAAATAAAATGTAAGTTCATGATTTTCAACTGGTGTGCTGTGAGAAAGGATCTTAGATGAGCCACAATTTTTTTAAGATTATTAAATTATTTTCCAAATAAGTTCAAAGCACAGTAAGTATATTTTTTTTTACTGTTTTTTGTTTGATCAACATAATTTTTTTTTTTTTGAGACAGAGCCTCAAGCTGTCTCCCAGGGTGGAGTGCCATGGCATCACAGCTCACAGCAACCTCCAACTCCTGGGCTCAAGAGAGTCTCCTGCCTCAGCCTCCCAAGTAGCTGGGACCACAGGCACCCACCACAACACCTGGCAATTTTTTGGTTGCAGCTGTCATTGTTGTTTGGCAGGCCCGGGCTGGATTTGAACCTGCCACCTTGGGTGTATGTAGCTGGCACCTTAGCCCCTTGAGCCACAGGCGCCAAGCCTGATCAACATAATTTAAGTGTGCCATGGAAGTTTAACTGAAGGTTCGAGTATGCAGCGAGATAAAAAAGGTTGAAAAACATTGTTCTAAGTGGTGGGTATTAGGTGGTCACTGTAAAATTCTTTCAACTTGTATCTGTTGGAAGGTTTTCATAATAAAACTTTGGTATGGAGGTCATAGAGAATAGATTGGACAAGGTAAGTCTGGAGGTAGAGAGATGGGGGAGACAGCTATCATCATAATCTGAAAGAGCCAGTGGCAGTAAGGGTAGAGAAAAGTGGATGGATTCCTGGGGTAAGAGTTAACATGGACAAGGGACTCGAAGGACCTTGAGAGTGAGAAAGAAGGAGTTGAGGATAACATCCAGCTGGGGATTCCTTGTGGGTGGCAACAATGAATAGAGGGCAGGGCAACAGGAACAGATCTGAGGAGCGGGACAAGATGACTTGATCTCAGACTGTCTGTGAGAATGTTTTGGGGGCTCACAGACTAGCCCCCCCCAAAAAAAGCCCATAGCTTTTCGTGAAGGACACTCTAATGGGGGAAGAGCCTCCTTCTCTTAATACTGACCCCTGTTTTCACTGGACTTCTTCAAGAATAGAGTGGCTCTTGCTTACTTTCCCTCATTAGGAGAAGCTTTTTGTTGTTGTTGACACAGAGTCTCACTTTATGGCCCTCAGTAGAGTGCCATGGTGTCAGACAGCTCACAGCAACCTCCAGCTCCTGAGCTTAGGCGATTCTCCTGCCTCAGCCTCCTGAGTAGCTGGGACTACAGGCGCCCACCACAATGCCCAGCTACTGTATTGTTGCAGCTTGGTGGGGGCTGGGTTTGAACCCGCCACCCTCTGTACATGGGACTGACACCCTACTCACTGAGCCACAGGCACCATCCCATTAGGGGAAGCTTTTCTGCCCTCCTAGTGCCTTCTCAATTCCCATTATGGCAGTTTCCTCTTCTATCTTTAGCAAACCCTTTCTTTCCTTTCTTTGGTCTCCCAGCCCAGATGCTCAAGCTTGACTTTTCCTGCAGAATAACTCCTCCATCCCTATTGTCTTACTTTCCTTCTCCTCATCTTAGCCTGTCTCAAGTCTTGCACTTGCACTTGGCTCTCTTTTTCAGTACCATCATTTTTCTCTTCTTTATACCCTCACCTTCCAGTGGGTGGCAGAGAATGGAGTTGTGTATTGAATTGTTTCTACCCAAAAGATATGTTGAAGTCCTAGTCCCAGATACCTACGTATGTGACTTTATTTGGAAACGGTCTTTTCATCAAGTTTAAATGAGGTTGTACTGGATTACAATGGACTCTAATCCAATTTGACTGGTGTCCTTATAGGAAGAGGAAAATTTAGACAGAGAGACACGGGAGAGGCCAGGTGAAAAATGCAGAGAGAGATTAGAGTGACACATCTAAAGGCCAAGGAACACCAAGAATTGCCAGCAAACACACCAAAGACCAGTTCTTTTCTAGATCCTTTGGAGACAGGATTGCTCTATCAACATCTTGATTTCAGACTTCTAGCTTCCAGAACTGTGAGAAAGTGTTCTGTTGTTTTAAGCCCTACGAAACCCTAATTAAGGTACAGGGAATATCACAGAAAGATTATTATTTGTTATAATCATTCTATCACATATTTCATGGGATTTTTCCTTTTTTATTTTTAGGCTGATTTATTCCTCTGTTGATATTATTTGCCTTTTTTTTTTTTGAAACAGAGTCTTATCTTACTTTGTCACCTTTGGTAGAGTGCTATGGCGTCGCAGCTCACAGCAACCTGAAACTCTTGGGTTCAAGCAATTCTCTTGCCTCAGCCTCCCAAGTAGCTGGGATGACAGGCGCCAGCTACAATGCTTTGCTGGGGGAACCACTCTGGCTCAGGCTGGTCTCCAACTCAGACAATCCACCTGACTCAGCCTCCCAGAGTGCTAGATTACAGCCACCATGCCCAGCCTATGGGATTTTTCTTTTTCAAAATGGCTTTTACATGTACTTTGGATTAAAAGACTAAAGTTCAAACATCTGTGCCATATTTGGGACATGGAAACCTAATGATAATTAATTCAAAGAGATTTTGAGGAGTAAATGAAATAATGTTTCTGAAATCACTTAGTAAACTATTAAGCTCTGTAAACATGTTGTTAGTGCTATCGTAGTATTCCTAACTTGTGTGGAGGAGCAGAAAACACCTTGGACTAGAGAATGGAAATGTAGGCCCTTGGTAGTGGTTCAGTACCCACTGAACTTCCCAGCCACAACATAGAATGAATTGTCAGAACAGGTTTTATGTAAATTAGCTTTTGAAAGGCTCTAAAAGAGGAGGCCCCTCTCCCCCCAGATGGCCAAGAAGGTTAAGGTCCGAGTTGGAAAATCTCCACAAATTTAGGCTTTGTCACAAAGTATTCCTTCATTTACCGTGAACCAGGCCCTGTACAGGGCAGGGAAGGTGGGAGAGTGAAAAGAAAAGGAGTAAGATCCTGCTTCTGTCAGCCCCTTCCTGTGATTGGTGCTGTGACAGGACTGGCTGTTAATGGCTTTGGGAGTATGCACACTTTCCACAGGAAGAGCCAGGAACCCTGCCTGGGCATGGCTTCCAGGAGAGGTTGTGGTGGAGCTGATCCATGAAAATTATGTGAGATTTCTTTTCTTTTCTTTTCTTTTTTTAGACATAGTCTTAAGCTGTCGCCCTGAGTAGAGTGCTGTGGTGTCACAGCTCACAGCAACCTCAAATTCTTGGGCTTGAGTGATCCTCTTGCCTCAGCCTCCCAAGTAGCTGGGACTACAGGTGCCCGCCACAATGCCCATTTGGTTATAGTTGACATTGTTGTTTGACAACAGGCCCCGGCTGGATTCCAACCAGCCAGCTCTGGTGTATGTGGCTGGCGCTCTAGTTGCTTGAGTACAGGCGCCGAGTCGTTAAGTGGGATTTCTAAGACATCGTTCTTTTGTGGAAAAGAGGAATTAGGGAATTGTTTCAATTTAGTAAATAATTATTAATTAACTACCACTTTCTAGAGTCTGTGCTAAGTGTCAGGGTCTGTTGGAAGAGCAAGAAGTATAAAATCAAAATAAGACGGTGGGGAAAGAGCTCCTTTTCTAGTAAGGAATTTAGATCTGTATACAATTACATGAAACAACACGGTAAGATATATGCAGTCCATGACTGGCACTTTGGGAAGTGGGAATTTGGACAGTCCTGGGATGATTCTGAATAAACATCCGAAAGGAAGTTGCTTGCGGGTCTTCGCCAGCGTGTCCCTAGACCAGAGCTGTCCCCTCGGCTGCTAAGCAAGTCTGCTTATGTAATCCGCGGCGTTACGCGGGCGACCGGGGGAACTGGATGGAGGAGCTGGGTCGAGCTGACTGCCGGCTCCTGGAATCCGCGTTCCGGGCGTGGGCTCTCTCCCGCCCTGACGCTGGGGCCCGCCCCTCTGCTGCGCAGACCAAAGCCTGGCAGCCCGGCTGTCTACTGGCGACTCCTCGCGCCTCCTATTGCATTGCAGTCTCCCAATTCGAACGCTGAGGCTCTAAAAGCCTCCGGACGCCCGCCCTCATCCGCCTACCCTGCCGGGGAGAATGGAACTCATAATAATCTTAAAGTCCTCTGTTAGGTCATTTTGTCCCATTGTCTCTGTGTTTCCAAGTTCCTCACCCCTTTTACTTTTTGAGAGTCATCCAGGAAACAGGAACTGTCTTTGCCTGAGTTTATTTAACCTTAATCCCTCACATGGCAACCCTAGAAATGATCGAGATTTTTGTTACAAGTGGTGGTGAGGGTTTGAAGGGAAGATGCATCTGGTTCTGGGATTAATTTTGGTTTCAGAATAGCCATACTAATACTAATATTGTTATTACCAACATGACAATTGAAAAGTCATTTTTTACTCAAATTACTGCATTTTTAAGCAGTAATAATATAAAATAATAATATAAAATAATTCCTCTCTGGTTCATTTTGTCTCCTTTTAATTTGTTTTATAATAATGTAAAATATTTGCATGGTATCAAGTCAAACGTACATTAAAAAAAGATTAATTTCCATACTTTCCACCCGATTTTCTCTCCTCCTATGGGTAACTTTTCTTTAAGTTTCGATTGCCATTCCACTTTAAAAAAATAAGCAAACTAATATCCCCCCATTTCTTAGGCAAAATGTATCATACTATGCACACTGTTCCCCATGTTGCTTTTTTCACTTAACAATGTATCTTGGAATTCAACCTATAGTAATACATAGATAGTCTCATTTGCAAAATGTATTGAAGAGGTGGGGTCAGGCCTGGTTGGGTCCGGAGAGACAAAGTCACTGCCACTGTTTTCAGGATGAGGTCCAGGTGGGCCGAGACTGCGTTCAGGATCAAGAGGGCTGCAGGAGGTGAGGTAGAGAAGAAAGCAGGGGTAGATCGGTTAGTGATCCAGTCCCCCTCATCTGTGTCTTAACCAGGATGCAGCTGGATGCTCTCTCATCTCAGCTTTTTCTTCCTTTTTTTGTTCAAGGTATCCAAAGTTCAAATGGTAATCTCATCTCAGTTTTTTCAACCACCACCTGTCAATGTACATTTGAGTTGTTTTCAGTCTTGCTCTGTTACAAACACTGTTGCAATGAATAGCCTCGTATATAGTCTTTTAGTGGGTTTGAGCCTTTCTTTTCCATCCAGGCACATTGGAGGGAGGGAGGAATTGAAACAGAGAAGAAGAAACATTTAGAGCATGGTCGACCCTGGATCAGGAAGCCAGAAGGGTGGTAGTCCTCCCAAAGGACTACTGGAAGCCTAGCTTCAACCCTATCAGGAAAGCACCTTCTAAAGTAAGGGGGCAGCGAGGAGGAGGCAGAGGGGAAGGTAAAGAAACCCTAGGGACTCAGGGTGACCTGGGTACTGGCAGACAGGTGCTAGGAAAAGGGGAAGATCTGCCCCCAAGAACAAGACTTTGAAGGTGTAGATGTGGTTTGCGTCGTAGAAGAGTGTCTCCCCACACTTGTAATCCACGGAGAGGTCTACTTTCTACAGACGGACCGGGAGATCCTGCCGCGCACCGCCCTCGGTGAGCGCCTGGCCCTTGGAGCAGGCGATGTGCAGCTTCCAGAAACCTGCAGAGGAATCCCCAACAAGGAAGCCCCTCCCAGACACTAGCTCCGAGGCCACGCCTACCACTCAGGTCACGCCCCCTGGCCCGCGGAGCTCCGCCTCCCAGGAGTGGTGGCCAGAGGAGAAGCCAGGAGAGTTTGGCACGCAGCGGTCTGGACAGAAATGCCCAGGATCCACCGGCATATCCAAACCGCCCCGAAGGATGAGGTCCAGAGTCACTGTCTTTAGATCCTGGCAAAGGATGAGCTTTGAGTGAGCTGTGGCTCGGTGCAGGGTCACAGGGGCTGTGTGATGAGGAGGAGGAGAAAGAGGGGACCGCTCTAGGTTAAGTCGTCCAGCCAACCCCTTACCTCAGAGCCTCCGTCCGCAGCGCCCCTTCCTCCCATTAGCCAGAAAGAGGTTGCCTCTTTCCAGTCTCAGCCTTTGTGGACCTTAGAAGAGTCCTAGGCCACGCCCCCACCCCCTTACCCCCACCTTGAAGTTAATTGCTAAATTTCCCAATGCATTGTTTTTGTGGGTGTAGAGAGGAGCTCCACATTGGTGGTGGTGGTGGTGGTGGTGGGATAATTTCAACGCCGAAAGATGAGACCATCGCTTCCTTACTCGTTTCCCGTTGTCTCTAGTTGCCATATCTATAACAAGAGTTCGGGCTAGTATAAGACGGAGCTAGAGGAAGGTGTTAGAATACAGAAGAAGGAATAGACAGAACCATGCCCCCCATACACACTTTATGGGATTTAGATATTGAGTCACTTTAAAGCTAGACAAAAGCTTTTGTAGTAGTGGTTCCAGCTTCCGCTAAAGATTTAGGAATGGGGACCTCGTCCTATTTCCTGATTTGTTATCTCATCTCAAAACTTTTACTTCAATATTTAATTTTGCCTTGTTGGATGTGAGGCATTGGGAGAGACGGAAGATCTGGGAATGTGAGGGACTGAGAGATTGTGACCTAGCCAGGCCTTACTCATCTCTGGACCCCATATCTGGTGGTCGGTAACCACGCTGCTTTGGTAAATAGCTATTTTTAAAAGGTGGTGGAGAGGGTAGCCTGATCAAGAGCAAGACCCCGTCTCCATTAAAAAACAGAAAAATTAGCTGGGCGTGGTGGCGGGCAACTGTAGTCCCAACTACACAGGAGGCTGAGGCAGGAGGATCATTTGAACCCAAGAGTCTGGCTAGGCTGAGGCCACAGCACTCTTTTAAAAAAAAAAAAAAAAAAAAAGGCGGAGAGAAGCAAAGGGAGACTGCTGTAGAGACTTCCTTTATCCACTAGGGAGCACCACAGCCAAAGCGATAAGAAAAAGTCAAGCGTAGGACATTAGAGCAGAAGGTCCATAGCCAGGTCTTTTTCCAAGTCTTCACCACCATCACCACTCTGTAGCCCGGGCCCGCTCCCCATTCCATCCCGTCTCCATACCCTCGACCCAACTCGACGTAATCAGAGACCCTGATCGCTCTCAGCCACTCACTCAGTGTCACTTGACGCTCTTCAGTCCGCGCAGCGCCAGGGCTCCTACAGGGCTTGGCTTGAAGGAACCACGCCTAACAGGTCACAGTGGCTCTCAGCCACTTACTCACCGTCACCTCCAGTTCCCACAGCGCAGTGCCAAAGCTCCCTGCATTCTCAGAGCTAGCTCTGTTTTGAGGAACCTCAACAGAAGAGGCCAGGAGACATGCTGCAGAAGTAGTTTTCCCTTGCAAAGGAGGCCCGAAATGGGGGAGGAGTGGAATGAAGACGAGGGACTGGGAGTTGGTGACCCGGGTGTAGTTGTTCTGTGGCTTTTGAGGGAGAGGAATGGAGGAAAGAAAGGCCAGCGGGAGCAAGTCATCAGTAGTCCTTCACTGCCAGATGGAGCTGCAGGAGAGATAGAGGTTAAACTCAAGAGAATACACCTGGTTAGGGGGTTGTCCTTTCCTGGGGGAGGTGTAATTTGGGGAGGAAATGAATGAGATGCCTGCCCCCACCCCATCTGTAGACTTGGAGGTTGCCCCTTCAATGTTGGAAGATGGGACCTCCCATCTGGAGAGGATGACTCAGACTTTGATGTGTTCCTTTTTAGGGTTATTTTTCTGTAAAAGGCACTCTAAGAATTGAAGGGGGAGGGAACAATTTTGGTATTGATAACCAGGAACTGTAAAGTAAGAACAAAAGTAGAAAAAGTAAAAACTGTAAAGTAAAAACAAATAGTCCGGCGTTGTAGCGGGCGTTGTGGCAGGCCGAATACGTGTAGTCCCAGGTATTTGGGAGGCTGAGGCAAGAGAATCACTTGAGCCCGAGTTTGAGGTTGCTGTGAGCTATGACTCCTCAGCACTCCACTGAGGGCAACAAAGTGAGTTTCAAAAAATAATAAATAAATAAATAAGCACACTGCCACTGACCCCCGTCTACCCTTCTTTCTTCTTTACCTCATCACCTGCAGCCCCATGATCCTGAACAGCTTGAAAACTATGACACCAATTGTATCTCTCCTGGTGACTCAGCCAGACCTGCCCCCACGCCTTTGATCCATTTTGGAAATGAGACCATCAATAAGAACACTCAGTGGTCCTCAGTGGAGACCATCTCCCACTTACAGGGAAGAGTGGAAGTGTTTCAGATGATCTCAGGGACAGCAGGAGGTGGGTATCTCTACTGACCTGTAGTGTGTCCTGGGGCCTGGGATGTTAAACATTCAACAGAGCACAAGTCATGCAATACAACAAAGACAGCCTCTCCAGATGCCAGACACTGGTGGAAAAGAATCCCTAAATTCTTCTCTGTGGCTTTGGAATGCATTAGGTAGTTTCTGGCTTTGGAGAAATGAGTTCTAATTCTATCTCTTTAACTTCATAGTACTTGACCTAGGTAACTTACCTCACCTCTCTGGAGTTACATGAGCTGTCTTGTAAATTGCATATAACACTTGTCTGGGAGGATAGTTGTAAGGTTTTGAAATATTGAATGTGGGCTTATCAACACATAGTGGTCCTTTAAGAAATGATACTTTTATGTTGCCATCTCAGGTGGCAGAACCATCTCTGATGACTTTAGCGCAGGCTGTTATTATAGTGGGTCTCCATTCCCTGAGCTGTCCTGACCTCACACCCAGAGGAATTTGCCTAGAAACCTGGGGTATGGCCAGTAGAGCAGCTAATACCATAGAGGTTGAGCTGCCTGCCTCCCTGTCACATCTTTTCCTCCCTGTCTTCAAGAATAAAGAAATAAAGTTACCATTTTTCTATTACCTCTGAATACTTTAAAAACTGGGATTAGTCACTGTTCTGTGAGTTACCTGAGTTTAAAACAAGAAAACATGCCCATATGCCTATCCTTCTCAATTGGCTAAGGAATGGGCATTCACATGTAATCACAGACACAGATTTCTTCCCCTTTGCTTTTCTCACTTTCTCCAAATGGCAGGAACAACCATCACTTCCCACTTACAGCTCTTAATGTAGTTTTCACTGATGCAGTTTTCATTCATGCCTTTGAAAAATCTGCTTTCATCTTGGGGGTAGAGAATGGGATGAAATGGTGAGAGTCCAGAGAAGTTGAGCAAAGAACCCAGTATCACACAGCAAGGCACTGACTTTAAATGCCTGAGAGAAATGGGAGCTGGATTTTTCTCTCTCAAGAAAGGATAAAAAAAAAAAAAGAAGAAGAAAAGAAAAGAAAAGAAAGCATAAAACATTTGAGAGATTCCCCTCCTCCTTTTTTAAGCAACAAGAGTCTCACTCTCGAAGGAGATAAGACTTCTGCTTCCCTGTGGTGGCTGTCTAGCCCAGCCACAAATGTGACCCACTTACATAATTTTAAAAGAAATGAGTAAAATTAATTTTAATTATATATTTTATTTAATACAATATTTTCAAAATATTGTTTCAACATGAACTATAAGAACTACTGGGCAGCACCTGTGGCTAGGTGAGTAGGGCACAGGCCCCAAATACTGAGGGTGGTGGGTTCGAACCTGGCCCTGGCCAAACTGCAACAAAAAAATAGCCAGGTGTTGTGGTCGGCGCCTGCAGTCCCAGCTACTCAGGAGGCTGAGGCAAGAGAATCGTCTAAGCCCAAGAGCTGGAGGTTGCTGTGAACTGTGATGTCACAGTTCCAAGGGTGTCACTCTACCAAGGGTGACAAAGTGAGACTCTGTCTCTAAAAAGAACTACTGTTATATTTGACATTTCATTTTCATACTACTTGTGAAATCAATGATTCTTCATTTACAGAATACTCGAATTTGAACTAGCTATTTTTTTTTTTTTTTTGAGACAGAGCCTCAAGCTGTCCCCCGCTGGGTAGAGTGCCGTGGCATTACAGCTCACAGCAACCTCCAACTCCTGGGCTCGAGCGAGTCTCCTGCCTCCGCCTCCCAAGTAGCTGGGACCACAGGCGCCCACCACAACGCCCGGCTATTTTTTTGGTTGCAGCCGTAGTGGTTTGGCGGGTCCGGGCTGGGGATTCGAACCCGCCACCTTAGGTGTACGTGGCTGGCACCCTAGCCGGTTGAGCTATAGGCACCGAGCCCGAACTAGCTATTTTTTAACCCTCCCCTAGAGTAGCCAATTTTGAAGTGCCTAATGGTACATGTGGCCAGTGGCTACCAAATTGGGCAATGCAGAGCTAGTCCTTTCCTCACTGTCTGACAAAGGTAGGAGCTAAGCTCTGTCTTTAGCTTCACAGGAAGGCCTGCAGTGGGCCCAGCGACACAAGAGTAAGGTGTGGCAAGAGGGGGTTGTGCTCCCCTAACGCCACTGCCTTCTTTCCCCAAAAGGAGGGTTTGAGAAAAGAAAGGAGATAGAGGTCCTAAAGTGGCAGCTGAGTGCCTCTTCTTCCCAGTGCACTCCTGCTGGAAACAGGGGCAGGGCATAGGGACCCCTCGGTATAGGTATAGGAGGAGCCCAGAAGCTGGGAATAATAGCCCATTCCTGGCCTGTTTTTCCTATAGGGGTGCTGGACTGAAGGACTGAGTGAAGAGATGCAGTGAAGAGCCCATAGATGGGGGTTCCAGAGCACAGAGCAGCCCTGGGAGTAGGTAAAGAGAAAAGCCTGGGCAACTCCCCTGACAGCTACCAGGGCTGCCATGTAGAATGCTCAGGGGAGACTCAGTGACCCTCTTAGGAAGGATCTGCAAACCTGGGGCCAGAGCAGAGGAAATACAGCCTGAGAACACTTTGCTACAAGGCTCTTCAGGCATTTCAGGGTCCAATTCCATCCCTAGGTTTCCAGACCCAGTCATTCCCCCAACAGGAAGCAATGACTTTCAAGTAGGAACTATGGAGATTGGGCCAGTGGTGTAAGTAGATTCCCCACCTTCCACTCCATTATCTGGATCCCCATGTAGGTGTTGGGGGATCATGTGTGCACACAGGTGGGGCACGTGCCTCTGTGTGTGTGTGAGAGAGAGATTGTATGAAGGGGGAGAAAGAACAGGCTGTGACTGTCTTTTCCACTCCCAAACCTGCTGAAGTGGAAAGCTAGAAGGCCCGTTTTTTTTTTTCCTGTAGAGACAGAGTGTCACTCTATCGCCTTCAGTAGAGTGCCGTGGTGTCACACAGCTCACAGCAACCTCCAACTCCTGGGCTTAGGCGATTCTCTTGCCTCAGCCTCCCAAGTAGCTGGGACTACAGGCCCCTGCCACAATGCCTGGCTATTTTTTTGTTGCAGTTCAGCTGGGGCTGGGTTTGAACCCGCCACCCTCAGTATATGGGGCCCACGCACTACCCACTCAGCAACAGGCACCGCCCTTGGGGGCCCATTTATTGAAATTTAAACAAAACTCAAACTATTTTCAAGCTGAAGTGGCTATAAAGTTGCTAGATCAGCTTTAGATTATACCTGGTGGGATGGGAGAGCTGCAAAAAGCAGAGCAATTACTGGAAAAGAGAAAAGCTCAAACAAAATTAAGAACAAAACAAAACATGGTCCCCTGTTTATATCTGCTGAGCAGAGATTCCTGACTGAATGGATGTGGTTCTTGCCCTTGGCCTCCTTTTCCATAGGTGCACGGGGAGGTGTTTGTGTGTGTGGAAGTGGGGGTTAGTGGTGGTGGGGTGTGGAGCTCTGGGGATATTTTTAGGAAGAAGACTCCAAGCAGCTGTTTATTCTTGTCTTGGACAAGTATAGCGTTCTCAATGAAGGGAGTCCTTACAAATACCAACCCTTCTTCCTAGTTGCAAACCCAGACAAGTTTTTGAAAAATATCTGACCAAACATCTAAAGCCTAAATCATCCACTTGTTCCATTTGATTTCTGTTTCCCTGCAAGACTGGAAGAGTGATTTCCCCCAAATGTCACTAACTTTGAATCTACTTTCTTTTGTTCTTTGGTTAGGAGGAGATATCAGTGTGTACCAGAGAAGTAAAAGTCAGAAAACACACGTTCCCTGGCTAAAGGCCTTGCCTCTGGTTCACCAGACAAAGCACCAATTTCATGATGGCCACCGCAACAGGATAAGGACCTCATAAGCCCAGGTCCCTTCTTGTTCTCTCACAGGAGTCAGGGAGACAGACAAGCAACATATGATGAAGCCAGGGTGTGAGAAATGTCTGGAAGGAAGCCCAGTGATGCATGGAAAGTGCTCAGCAGGGAGCCTAGCATTAGAAAGGTTACTGGTGTGTAAGAGTCAAAGTTCAGTTTCACTGGAGTAATGGGGGGAGAATTCCCTAGAAGTAGGCTAATAAAGAAGGTGACGGCCTCTTTTTTTTTTTTTTTTTTTTTGAAACAGAGTCTCACTTTGTTGCCCTCGGTAGAGTGCTATGGCGTCACAGCTCACAGCAACCTCCAGCTCTTGGGCTTAGGTGATTCTCTGCCCCCACCCCCCAAAGTAGCGGGGACTAACTACAGGCCCCTGCCACAACACCCAGCTTTGTTGTTGTTGTTGTTGTTGCAGTTTGGCTGTGGGCAAGTTTGAACCTGCCACCCTCGGTATATGGGCCGGCACCCAACTCACTGAGCTGCCGGTGCCGCCCAGCCTCTTCTTTACCTTTGAATCTTTTCAGGTTCCCTGTAATGGAGTCATGTCTTGATTTTGCTTCACTGAGTTTTCTCACAAAGTCCAGAAAAACAGGAACTGGGCTGAGAAATTGAAACTTTTCACTCCTAGGAAGACATGGTTGAGCTGAGTGGTGGGATAAGGGGATAGAGTGTGGGAGAGGGAGGATCTGAGACATGGGGTCGAGGGATGAGGGCATGAATACTTGGGGTAGGGTAGAGATCAGGAGATAGTGGCTGGGAGTTGGTAGGCACAAGAGAGAGATTAGGCATAGGGAGATATAGAAATGAAGATTGGAGATGAAGACAGAGGCAGGGAGCAAGGGGAATGGGAACAGGGAGATGGAGTAGGGGACCCATGAGGCATGTGGCTAAGCAAGGGGCATGCAGGAAAAAGGAGAATCTGTGCTGAATAATCAGGAAGCTGGAGAAACAGTTGGTTTCTAACCTACTTGCTTATATGATCAGCTTAGGCCTCCTCCACCTACACTTAAGTATGTGACTACAAAGTTATAGTATGTGGTTATCTGTGAGGGAGGAATGTTGAGTGTGTCTGAATATATGCCAAGTGTTGTGCATATGCCACTTGTTGTACAAGTGTTGTATAACCCCTCAGTCCCAATGCATGTGGCTGATGTTCAGTGGTTAGGGCACCAACCACATGCATTGGGGCAGGTGGGTTTAATCCCAGCCTGAGCCTGCTAAACAATAACAACAACAACAACAACAACAACAACAACAAAAATAGCCGGGCATTGTGGCGGGTGCCTGTAATGGGAGGCTGAGGCAAGAGAATCATTTAAGCCCAAGAGAGTGAGGTTGGTGTGAGCTATGATGCCACAGCACTCTACCCAGGGGCAACACAGTGAGATTCTTTCAAAAAAAAAAAAAACACCAAAAAACCAGAAAAACAGAAAAGCCCACCAAGTGTTATATATATGCATGAATCAGTAATGTTAGGCAAAATGCATTTGGGACTGCCCATAACACCTGCACAAGATGACTTTGATGTCCTAGAAGAGAAAGAGAAACAGCACAACCTCAGCACTTGCCCTATTCACAGGAGCTAAGGAGATGCCGACTCTGCTGGGTGTGGAGCAGAGCAGGAAGAGTGAGGACACCTCCAAGTTCTCTCTCTCTCTCTTTCTCTCTCCTGTCCCCAACTCCCATTCTCTTTCTCCCTGTACACCCCACCCCTTGCCCTGCCCACCTGCCACACAAGTGCTCTTCCAAGAAGGATCTGATCTTCCAGTAGGCAGGAAAATGGTTAGACCTCAAGAAGAACGGAGAGAAGAGGAGACTGAGATTTGGAAGATGAATTTTTTCTCTGAGACTAAACTGGGGGAGCCATGCTAGCAAGGACAGATGAAAGGCTAGAATGGCTTTGGGTGATCTTTCTTGAAAGAAAAAAATAGATTCTTGAAGATCAATTCAGGAGGGATCATCTCAGGATCTCATTTTAAGCACCAGCTAGACCTGCACTGTCCAATTTAGTAGCCACCAACTACATGTAGCTACTGAGCACTTGCAATGCAGCTAGTGCAACAAGGAATCAATTTTTTAATTTAATCATCACCAATTTAAATTTAAAAACTGAAGCAGGGTTAGGTGCAGTGGCTGAGTTTGTGATCCTAGCTATTTGGGAGGCAGAGAGTGAGACTCCATCTCTAAGAAGAAATTTTAAATAATTTTAAAAACTTGGGAGGCTGAGGCAAGAGAATTGCTTAAGCCCAAGAGTTTGAAGTTGCTGTGAGCTGTGACGCCATAGCACTCTACCAAGGGTGACATAGTAACACTCTGTCTCAAAATAATAGTAATAATAATAATTTTAAAACATAAAAAAAACTTAAAACTATGTAAAATATTTTTTCATTAAATACAAATTTATTGATTTGGTAGGACTCGTTTTACTTTAATAATCAACAATTTTTTTAGCATTTGAATTAAAAAGTATTTAAGCAAAAAATGTATATCCTTCAAAGACTCAGTATAAAAAAAAAAAAAGCAACACCCAGGGCAGGGCACAGTGGTTCACCCGTGTAATCCTAGCAGTCTGGGGAAATTGCCTGAACTCAGGAGTTTGAGATCAGCTTGAGCAAGAGCAAGACTTGTCTCTACTAAAAATATGGGGGAAAGGGGGGGATCATTGTGGCTTTTGGCTGTTGCCTCTCAGCTACTCAGGAGGCTGAGGCAGGAGGATCACTTGAACCCAGAGTAAGACTCTATTTCAAATAAGTAAATGAATTAATAAAAAAAAATTTAAATCCCAAAACCCAGAATGTGAAATATCTTATTAATACTTTTAGGCTCGGCGCCTGTGGCTCAAGCGGCTAGGGCGCCAGCCACATACACCTAAGGTGGCGGGTTCAAATCCCCAGCCTGGGCCCGCCAAACAACAATGATGGCTGCAACCAAAAAATGGTCGGGCGTTGTGGCGGGGGCCTGTGGTCCCAGCTACTTGGGAGGCTGAGGCAGGAGACT
>NW_003852426.1:286657-301283 GCF_000181295.1 Otolemur garnettii
CAACCTCCAACTCCTGGGCTCAAGCGAATCTCCTGCCTCCGCCTCCCAAGTAGCTGGGATCACAGGCGCCCGCCACAACGCCCGCCTATTTTTTGGTTGCAGCCGTCATTGTTGTTAGGCGGGCCTGGGCTGGATTCGAACCCGCCACCTTGGGTGTATGTGGCTGGCGCCTTAGCCACTTGAGCCACAGGCGCCGAGCCGAAAAGGATAAACTTTTAAAAGCACTTTATATGTTCTCAGCTTTAGGCTAAATTACTAATTTATGTTTTATCATTTTTGCCTGCAAGGATCTGGGTGTCTAATACTCTTCCAGAAGTTTATAATATACTTTCGCGCAGATTTTTCCTTTACTCCCCGCCCCCGCATCCCCCCCTCCCCCCCCTCCACACACACTCAGAGCAGGTAAAGAAGATAGACAGCGTAACGGTGTCTTGGTTTTCTAACTGGGGAATCAGTCTCTAGCTATAATAGTAACCGCCTGGGCGGGGCGGAGCTGGGTCTTAGAACCAATACGATACGAGGGCGTGTTTACCCCACCTGGCGTGCAGGTGGAGGAGACAGAAGCAGCCGACCTGCTCCAACCATGCGAGGCCCGGCCAGGCGGGAGCTGCGGCGCGGCGGCTGAGCGGCGGGGACGTAGCCTCACTCGCCCGCCGGGTCCGGGTCAATCCAGCCTGCTCCCCGCCGTGCTCTACGCCACTCTTGCTTTGCCACCGGGTCTTTTTCTGCCGGGTCAACGTAACAAGAGATTCCAGGAGCTTCGGCAGAGACGTTTCTGCTTCGGAGGACCGTGGGATGGAGTTTTTTCTTACCGTGAAGACAGCGATCCTCTCTTCGCCCTGCGCCTTCACTTGCACTATCTCCTCCTTTTGCTGTAAGACCTGGATCTGCGATCGGTCTGCCTCTGTGGGAAGAGGGCCGTTTGGGCAGGCTGTGCTGGGAGATTTCTGGGCCTCGTAAAACGTTCCGGGTGTCTCAGGAGACCTCTAGGTGTGATTATTAATACACACCCCGCCCACCCTTTCCCAAAGGGGAGCATGGTGCTTCTGGGAAGGGAGAAATCTGGAGCCGTGACCTAAAAGGGAAGGCTTTTTATTTTATTTTATTTTGTTTATTTATTTTTAGACAGTCTCTGTTTGTTGCCGTGGGTAGAGTGCCGTGGCGTCACAGCTCACAGCAACCTTCAACTATTGGGCTTAAGCGATTTCTCTTGTCTCAGGCTCCCAAGTAACTGGTACTACAGGTGCCCGGCTGTTTCTTGTTGTTGTTGTAATTGTCGTTATTGTTTAGCTGGCCCGGGTGCACCTCCACCCTCAGCGTATGTGGCTGGCGCCTTAAGCACTGAGCTATGGGTGCTGAGCCTGGATGTTTGTTATTTAATGACTGTGAGGACTATGTAGATGGCGCTTTGTTTTAGAGTTATCAAACAATTCCTACACCCTCCCCTCATCTGTCCTACCAACAACTTTTAGAAATGTTTTGTTTGCACCATTTGAAAGACGAGGCACTTGAGGCCCTGAGAGGTCTGGAAGGTTGTACAATAAACTTAGGAGTCTAGACTTGAACCAAAATTTCTGAGTCAAAATTCTGCATCCATTCCACTCTTCATTATACCTTAATTCCAACAGGCAGCAGTTCCCCAGACTCACATCTTTGCACCCTCTGTGCCTAACCACCAACTCCCTGCTCACGTGCAAGGGGGGGAGGCAAACTCACCGAGAGGAAGTAATAGTTTCCAGGACCTCCCTGAACTCATCGGCTGTGGGGGCCAGGAAAGTAAGCCCAAATGCCTACCTGATAATTCTGAGTAGTTTCATCTATCAAGCTGGCATCATGGGATTTGTGGTCTTTGGACTCATGACACACAACACAGAGGAACGTCGGTCGTGCCCACAGAAGTAATGGGGCCTCTCCTGGTGCTCGGGCACAACGGCTTTTCCCTTTTGGGTTGTGTCTTAGAGGGATCCAGAGTTTGGATTTTCTCTACAAGATTCGCCAAAAGCCAGGTGGACTTGAATATGTTCTTCATGGAACTGTTGTAGAAGAGACATCTGAAAAGATTGCCTGACCCTTCCCCACTCTAAGTGATGCATCTGAGGCAGAAATTTTGCCTGCAGTGGATGGTGACAGAGTCCTGCAGAATGTCCAAGCAGATGGGGCAGATCACGTCCTCCTGCAGTTTCTTGGCAGAGGGTTGACTGGCCATGACAGAGCAACAAGGCTGTTTCAAGCTTGTAGGAGGATAGGAGACTGCTTAGACCCTGGTTCTAAGTGAAAGGGAAACAGAGGAGGTGGAGGTCAAAGATTCTACCACTTAGTTGGAGTGAGGGGGAAAAGAGGAAGAAAAAATTAAAGAAATTATAGAAAAGAGTTAAAATTAGAATGTAGGGAATATTATAAAGAGAGGAAAACAAGTGGACAATTCTACCTGAATGTGCTTCTTTTAAAATGAGGTAAGTTATGTTGAACCTTGGACTAAAGATATGTTTGTAAGGCAATTCACTGAGATCAGAACGACCAAGGTACCAACACAGAGGATTTCCCATCAGTTTCAGGTAGGGAGTGAGAGGGGGGAGATGCCTGCTGAAATGTCACAGCTAAACTTCACCATGTTTCTGGCATCTTGTATGCAGAGCTTACCAGGCGTCCTCAAACTACGGCCCAGGGGCCACATGCGGCCATAGGACATTTCTCTGGCCGGCCAGGTGTTTTTGCCTCCACTGCCTGTCCTGCTTAGCAGCCAACTCATCCCGGGGCCCACAGTCCGGCCCTCCAATGGTCTGAGGGACAGTGAACTGGCCCCCTGTTTAAAAAGTTTGAGGACCCCTGGCTTAAACCTTGTGAGAGCATATAGAAAGGAAGGAAAGGGTAATTTTCAACCTCAGGTACTTTTTTTTTGAGACAGTCTCACTGTGTTGCCCTTAGTAGAGTGCTGTAGTGTCACCACTCACAGCAACTTCAAACTCTTGGGCTCAAGCGATTCTCTTGCCTCAGCCTTCCAAGTAGCTGGGACCACAGATGCCTGCCACAACACCTGGCCATTTTTTGTTGTTGTTGCAGTTGTCATTGTTGTTTAGCAGGCATGGGCAGGGCTTGAATCTGTCACCTTTGGTGTATGTGGCTGGTGCCCTACTCACTGAGCTATGGGCGCTGAACCAACCTCAGGTACTTTGATTCAAAAAATTTTGCAGAAAGGCAAGGTGTGGGGGGATTATGCCTGTAATCCCAGCACTCTGGGAGGCTGAGGTGGGTGGATTGCTTGAGCTCAGGAGTTTGAAACAAGCCTGAGCAAGAGTGAGACCCTGTAAAAATGGCTAGTATTGTGGTGGAGCCTATAGTCCTAGCTACTGGGGAGGCTGAGGCAAGAGGATCACTTGAGCCCAAGAGTTTGAGGTTGCTATGAGCTATGACACCACGGCACTCTACCTAGGGTGACAAAGTGAGTCTCTGTCTCAAAAAGAAAAAAAAAATTGCAGAAATGTGGAAGCTATAATCACCACCTTGGGGAATTTCCAATCACAAGGAGAACCAGTCATCCCTAATTCAGTGGGAAAAGCAAGAAACTTCTTTTCTAAGAGGTTCTTTGTTTTTGTACATTGACCCTGGCGGGTCTTCTGCTTCCCCACAACATCTGTAGCAGTCTGTCCTCTCGTGGGTTTTTTTCCCCTGCATGTCTTCAACACTAGTGTCTGCATGCCCATTCTTAGGTCTGCCTATTCTTTATCTGTGTTTCTTCCTCCTTCTCGTTGCATCTCTGATCCCTGACTTAACTTCCTTAATAGCTTTTGTTCTAACTAGGAAAATATCAGCTCGAGTCACCTGTCCTCCCTTCAGTAGCTCAACACATTTATGTCTTAACCTTAACTCCATCCTTCTTGTCTTACCAAAAGAGGTTCTTCTTCCCTATGTCTCCCTCTGGATCCCAGCTTTTTGCCTCTCTCCAGTACCAGTAGTTTGTCCCCATCAAGAAGAATACCCTTAATTTGTTTTTTTGTTTGTTTGGGTTTTTTTTTTTTTTCCGAGACAGAGTCTCATTTTGTCGCCCTCGGTGGAGTGCTATGGCACCATAGTTCACAGAAACCTCCAACTCTTGGGCTCAAGTGATCTCTTGCCTCAGCCTCTCAAGTAGCTGGGACTACAGGCACCTGCCACAATGCTTGGCTATTTTTAGAGATGAGGTCTTGCAGTTGTTCAGGCTGGTCTTGAACCTGTGAGCTCAGGGCAATCCACCAGCCTCGGCTTCCCAGAGTGCTAGGATTACAGGCATGAGCCACCATGCCTGGCCCCAATACCCTTAATTATTATCTGATCTTAATCTTAAGTCAAATAGGGATTGTGAGTGATTTTATGACTAAAGCCAGAGTGATCATACATCTGCTTTGCCTGGAATTGTCCTGGGTTTCACTTTGTCCTAGTGTGATTATTAATAGTGATTCCTTTCATCCTTGGAAGTGTTCAGTTTGGATGGTAAATTATATGGTTACTCTAATTATAGCAACTGTTGTAAGCCAAATATTTTCAGAAATGTTATATCTCCAGGCTTTTCTCTTTGTTTGCTGTATGCTCAATGACCATAGTCTAACATTTGTATAGCACGCTGCAATTTCAACGCCTCTTAAACTGCTGGCCCCTGCAGGTGGAATTTAATTTTTGACAGATTTTGTTTGACTGGCATGATGATTTAAAAAATAACGATAATTTGAATTCCTTTAGAGAGGGTAGCTATCTTCTCCACTGCTTCCTATTAACTTATGTCTCTCCATGCAGGACATTTGACCTTGTGACCCTGATATACAGATTTCTTTTGTTTATATTACTTCATTTAAGTTTCACCTACAAGAAATTATGTTTATCCATTCCCAAACAAGGAAATGGAATATGCTTCAGAATCCCTTGGAAAACTTGTTAAACACAGATAGGCTGAGCCCCAACAGAGACTTTCTGTTTCTATAGGTCCAAGGTGGGGCTTGATAATTTATATTGTAAACAAATTCTCAGGGATGCCAGTGCTGCTTGAAGGTAGCCCACACATGGAGAACAACTGATATAGAGACATCACAAAGTGTTCCAGTTCATCCAGCTCATAAATGCCAGAGCTGAGATTCAATCCCAGGTTTTCTATTCTATATTAAGTGCTTGCTCTTCTTTCCTATTTTAGCATTAACAAATAGTAACCTTCAAAATGATAAGCAAATTTTTTAAGACATTTTTCTTGCAACCAAATCTTTTTTAAAATAACATTGATATTTCAATAAGTTTGGGCAAGCCAGGACAAAGATGAGAATACTCATATGAACACCACTGGAGGGTTTCAAACAGCTACCAACAGGTATTGATGACTTCAGGTGGTAAAAAATTTAAACATAAAAAGAGAATGTATAGTGTTCCAAAAGTGTTTTACTCTTTTAGAATTATCATTGTTATCCCTGGATTATCTATTCACTGGACTGAATGGACATTTTAAACTCTTCGCAGGCTCAGTAGACTGAAACCAAATGCCTCTGATTGTTACCAGATGAAGAGGATCTGGCCACCTGTCACTGTCTGCCAATATGCAGAGACAGGGATAGGTACAGCAAACTTTATTGGTCAGAAGCCCAGGGATTCTGGAGAACAATAAAAGTAGCCTCTCCAAGACTGTTTTGTTCTCCCATTTCCGAAATCACAGTTTTACAAATAAAAGTTAAAAACAAGGACCAAACTAACCCTTATCTTAAACATTAACAACTTATCTTAAAGATCAACAATCACCACAACCCATGACCATAATAAACAATAAATGACACCCCATGACCCAAAACGATATTTCTAATTGAGAAGTTAATTTCCTAAATCAATTACCCTAAACTACTCAAGATAGACACTTTCAGGTTAAAGCTGAATTTACAAAATAACAAGAATGGGAGACATGATGTAAAGGCCACTTAGGACCTAAACTGACCAGACCAGCTGTGTCGGATCACCCTTTACTCTTTTATAATTATTAATTATCCCTGTTAACTCAGAAATAACAATAATAATGACTAACTCCATCTTACTCTCACTGCACGTACTCTCACAGTTTACAAGTGGTGGGGTCTGGAAAGAGATGATATTGTATTACTTCCAAAGAATTTCCAAGCCAACTGGGACATAGAATTTATAAATTGTAGCCATAAAAGAGGAGTAATGGAGAGCTATTATATACATGACCTAGACAGACACAAATGCAAGTAGGTAAATACTAAAGGTGACAAAGTGAGACTCTGTCCAAAAAAAGAAAAAAGAGAGAACAGGTAAGGAGTCACACAGCAATGGGTACACAAATCTAGAGGGGACCTGCCAAGACTAATGGGAAAAATATCTTATCAGAAGCTAATGAGAAACAGAGGCAACTCAGCGACTAGACATCTCTCCCCTGACCCACAATGTTACATAAGCCTCCTTGCATCAGGATTCTAGCTGCGTAAGTTTCCCCTGCATCCGGATTCACATTTCTTAGACCAATGTGAATTGTTATAATTTCAATGGAAATCAATATTGCAATATGTTTCAGGGTTACAAATGATCCCAGAAATTCCACCTCTAAGAATTGGTTCTACAGATACACTCATACACATAGAAGTACTTTGGACTTTGTGATAATGTTTGCATCAGCAAAAGACTAGAAACAACCTAAATGTACAACAGTAGAGAAATGTTTAAATAAATTGTAGTCAGACTCTAAAACTAAATAGAAATAAAAAAGAATCCAGAAGTTCTCTACTTACAAGTAGAAAATGTCACCAAGGTATTTTGTATGTGAAAAAAGACAGGAAAAATACCAATGATGCAAATTTTTACCATTTGCATAAAAAATTTAGACTTATTTTCTCGAACATGCACATAAGCTCTCTCTGGACTGGGTGCAGTGGCTTACACCTATAATTTCAGCACTTTTGGAAGCCAAGGCAGGAAGATTGCTTGAGGCTATGAGTTAGAGACCACCTGGGTAACATAGCAAGATCTCTTTTCTGCCAAAAAGACAAAAAAAAGCTCTCTTAGGAAGGATAAGAATCTAATATCTAACAATGATTGCCTCTAAGGAGATGGACTGGCTGGCTGAGGAACAGTGGTAGAAGAGAGGATTTTCATTGTACAGTATACTCTGTTACATTTTGTAATATTTTATTTTGAGACAGAGTCTCAAGCTGTCACCCTGGGTAGAGTGCTATGGCGTCACAACTCACAGCAACCTCAAACTCTTGGGCGTAAGTGAGTCTCTTGCCTCAGCCTCCCAAGTAGCTGGAACTACAGGCACCTAGCTATTTTTTGGTTGTAGTTGTCATATTTGTTTGGCAGGCTCAGACTGGATTCAAACCTGCCGGCTCCCATGCATGTGGCTGGTGCCCTAGCTGCTTGAGCTACAGGTACCAAGCCTATGTTATAGTCTTGTAACACAGAAATAGTTTGCCCAGAGCCCAGCACAGAACTCTTATAAGAGTTATAACACCTCATTCTGGGAACACATTTTGATAAAGATATGCACATAACGGGCTGCCTTGAGAGAAGGCCACTCAGATGCCAAACTACTTTGAAATCCCATTCCTGAAATCCCAGGAGGTGTGGCTGAAGCTCTGATGTTGGCCCTGAGAGAGTCTGGAATACAGGAGAGCTGCCTTCCAAATGCCAGGAGGTCTGTGATGGGGCTCTGTCCCTCTTATGTTCTCAACACTTCTGTGCATAGTGTTCTGGGCTGAATTGTGTCCTTCCCCAATTTTCTATGTTGAGCACTGGCCCCTAATACCTAAAAATGTGACTGTATTTGAACATAGAGTTTTTAAAGAGGTGATTAAATAAAAAATAAGCCTAGTAGGTGGGCCGTAATCCAGTCTAACTTATGTCTTTACAAGAAGAGGAGATTAAGACACCGCAGAAAGGCACCAGGGATGCTCCATTTGAGGAAAGATCTTATGAGGATGCAGTGAGAAAATGGTCATCTGCAAGCCAAGGAGAGAGGCTCCAGAAGAAACAATCTTGATCTTGAACATCCATCCTCCAACTATGAGAAACAAATTCTGTTGCTAAAGCCACCCAGTCTGTGGCACTTTGTTATGGTAATCTTGGCAAACTAATACCCAGGTGTACTCCCCTATCCCAGTGGAGCCTACCTTACATGCCCCCCTACCTTCCAGCTCCTTAAAAGGGGTCTCCCAACCTCTTACATCTCCAACTAGACATAGCAGTGCTCATTATCAGTTCTCTCCATTCCAAACTCTTCAGCACAGGCACTCAGCAGTACTCCAGATGGAATGGAGCTGATTTGATCCCTCTAGATATTTTGGCAATATATACTAAAATATATTAGATATACTAAAATTCTTTTCAAATGCACATAAAACCTTTTGTCCCAGCAATTCCACGTCTAAAAATTTTCCCTAAGGGAATAATCAAAAACATATGTCTTCAGAGAAAATGCATGGGAAGGATACTTTATTCATTACAAATACTTATTATTACATGTCAGGCACAATTGTAGGCACACATATCACAGCAAACAAACTAAAAGAATTTCTACTCACTGAGGAGAACCAGACAGTAAATCAGCTAACCAAATGAGTCATGTTAGAAGGTAATAAATGTTGAGATAAAAAATAAAGCAGGAAAGGGACATGAGAAGCAGGTGATAAGGTTCCAATTTTCAACAGTGTTGCCAAAATGGGCCTGAGAAGATGAAAACGCATCAACTTGAAGGCATGTAACAGCAAGATACTTAACAGTTGTTACTGCTGATTGAAGGAATTGTGTTTACACTTTTCTGTCCTTTCCAGATATATTACAATGACACATAGTTGCTTTTACAATTAGAAAAAACCCATAGTAAATCTTACTTTAAAAAAACCTCACACCTTTGATTGGCCCACATTTTCTACAGAATAAAGGCTAAACTCCTCCTCCATGTGCCTCCTGCTTTCCTCCTAAACTTACCTTTTTTTCCTCAAGACTATCTTTTCCAGTCGGAATGATACTCTATGACCCTGATTTCCCAAGGAGGTGTTGCCAGATTCAGCAAATAAAGGGACAGGACACCATGTTAAATATAAATTTCAGAAAACAATGAATAATGCAATATTTGAGACATGTTAAATTATTTGTTGTATATCTGAAATTCTAGTTTACAGTGAGCATCCTGTATCTTATCTGGCAAAGCTATAAATGATCCTCCTTCCCCATGTGCTAGAATAATCTCTTCTCTATCTTCCCCAATTTTTTCAGGTAACCAGAAGGTGAGGAGGAGGGGTGAGCATGGGTAAGAATGAAAGACAAACCTATCAAATCTTATGTTAGTGTAAGATCCTTAGGAAAAGGGTGCAGCAGGTGTAAGGAAGGGGCATGGTTGAAAGGGTTCTTTCTTGACCTTGGGTTGTGACTTTCCTGTAGATAAAAATTGCACCTATAATTTGAGGACCCTGACCCAAGTGTCAAGTACAGGTGAATGCCCAAAGTTCTCCTCAGAAAACAAACTCTATTTTAGAATAGTTATAGAGGACATTTATCCAAATTTTCCAGCTTTTCTAATTCTGGAAAATTCCCTTGCTTAATGTTTTTAAACCAAGAGTGTTTTTAAATTTTTGTTTTTGTGGCTCTTAAAATATCTTTTAAAATAATGAACAATTTAAGGAGGCTTTAAAAATGGGCAGCTTTTGTTCCAAATGATACCTCTCCATCCATTTGTCTGACCTATTCTGCTCCCATGGTCCCTTACCCCATTCTTTAGCTCCAGAGCCCTGACAGCAACTTAAAAGCTGATCCCCGAGTCAGACTTGCAGTCCTGTCACAAGATCACTCATCTCTGAAATCAAGCTTCTGCT
Organism: Otolemur garnettii; assembly: GCF_000181295.1. Taxonomy (NCBI): domain Eukaryota; kingdom Metazoa; phylum Chordata; class Mammalia; order Primates; family Galagidae; genus Otolemur; species Otolemur garnettii. Next base: position 296,488 of record NW_003852426.1, read on the forward strand.
GAGTCTGCAGGATGGGAGACTGACACTCCCTTCTCCCCTGCAAGACAGCAATGTGCTCTAGTCCAGAGCAGGCAGAAGAGCTGCTGGGCCCAGGCTGCCAGAAACTCATGGGCTGACAGCCAACCACTCTAATGCACAAAACTGGCAGCAGTAGCGAACCATCCCAGCGAGCCCATGTTATAGATGGACAGCGGCAGTGGGCCATGGCACCCAGGGGCAGAAGTCTAATTCCCTTCTGGAACCAAATTCTAGAAAAAATTTCCACTTAAAACTGTGAAGATAAAAATTCTTACCCATGACCATGCTTCGTCATCTTGATGTCCTCAGCACTTACCACAATACTTGGCCCCAAATAACCATTTTTTCAGTTGTCATGCTAAACTGAGCCATTTTTTACAGGCTTTCTATGTACCAGTGTGATAAAAATCTTTAGACAGTATTGTTAGGTGAAAAACAGTGTCTAGCAGGCAAATTTTTGCTTAATAAGAAGGAGAAATGCTGATATACATATACATGTATTTACTTGAACTTACAAAAACATTGAAAGGATGTACAAATAACTAATAAACATGTTTACCTGTGGTCAGGGATGAGGGGGAGTGGAAGATGGAGTGAATAAGGGCAAGGTGGTTGCAAATCTTGATGTACACTTCATATATTATTTTTTTATAATATACCAAGTGAATATACCACTTTATATTGTATAGTTAATGAAAGGGATTCAGAGGTGTACCCAGAAACAAGACCAGGAAGGGTTTAGGCCAAGTTTAATAAAAGGGGACTAAGGCCACCTGGGCAAAGATGGCAGCGGCACCAAGAGTGGTTCGGGCTTGTTTTTATACTGTATGTAAAGGGAGGAAGATTCTACAGGTTGTTAGAAGGCTTTGGCAGCTAGGATCTTTCCAGGGGAACTCTTGAGGAGGAACCAGGTAGGCCTTTTGTTCTGCAAGTGGAGGTGTGGGAAGAGTTTAGGCACCTAACAGTTAAAGTATACATAATTTTGGCTCAGCGATTAGGGCGCAAGCCACATACACCTGCCAACCACATACACTGGAGCTGGTGGGTTTGAATCCAGCCTGGGCCTGCCAAACAACAATGACAAATACAACCAAAAAAATAGCTGGGTGTTTTGGTGGGTGCCTGTAGTTCCAGCTACTTGGGAGGGTGAGGCAAGAGATTCACTTAAGCCCAAGAGTTTAAGGTTGCTGTGAGCTGTGACATCACAGCACTCTACCCAGGGTGACAGCTTGAGACGCTGTCTCAAAATAAATAAATAAATAAATAAAATATATATTTTTTTATTTATTTGGGGTTATATCATTTTGTGGTGGCAAAAGCTGAACTGGGAGCTATTTTCTCCATTTTACCTTTATTTACTCCTAGGATCACAAACGAACCAATAGGCCATGATTCTTGAGTTCTCGAGTTTCCATGACTTTATAACTCTAGTGCCCATCACTGTCTCAGTCTAGATTTCCTTTTGTTCCCCCAAGTCTGCTTTGCCACTTGTTATAGTTTCTAGTTCTTTGCCAAATTTTTCAAGCATGTCTTTATCTTTTTAAAACATGCATAGTTGTTATACGGTCTGTGTAATAATCCCAGAGTCTGGAGGCCTGTGGGTCCCGTTCTATTGTCTGTTTTTGCTGCTTTTCTTACCAGTAGTCTCTCACCTCTTTGGTGCTTGGTTACCTTTGCTTGTTTGCTGGATGTATTTGAGAAAGTACTTGTAGAAATAGTTTGAAGCCGAGGATGATGTTATTTTCTTTCCAAAAGCATTTTTGTTTTTAACACTAGCAGTTTAGAGTCACTTTAAACAATCAGTGCTTGCTTGAGATATTCTGGCTTGAGACTCAACTTCTAGTTCATTGAAGCCTTAAAATGCAGCTTGGATTCTCAAACTCTTTGGGATCAGCAAATGCCCCCAGGACAGAAGCAACCCTAAGTTTTAGGCTCACCTCCATGGATTCCTTTCCATCCCCAAATTTTGGCTCAGCAATTCCTCACTAGCTCTTTGAAATTTTTATTTTATTTTTGAGAGAGAGTCTCACTCATATCACCCTGGTAGAGTGCTGTGAAGACATAGCTCACTGCAATCTCAAATTCTTGGGCTTGAGCAATCTTCTTGCCTCAGCTTCCGCAGTAGGTGGGACTACAGGCTACAGGCCTGTGTCACCATGCCCAGCTAGTTTTTTGTTTTTCAATTTTTAGTAGAGATGGAGTCTTGCTCTGGCTCAGGCTGGTCTCCATCTCCTGAGCTCAGAAAATCCACCTGCCTGAACCTCTGAGAGCGCTAGGATTACAGGCATGAGCCATCTTCCCCAGCTGTTTTGAATTTTTTAGAAAGATACTTTTAAGATATTTTATGTAGCTCTTTTGGTTATCTTCACTTGGAGGCTTGGTCTGAATTACTCAGTCCATTAATGGAAGCAGAAATCCTTCTGATTCAGGCCTCAGTTTTTCAGTGGTTTGCTCTTCTCTGGACCTTACCTTTCAGAAATCTCTCTCTCTCCCTTCCTCTGTCCCTCCCCTCTCCCCCAGTAGTAAAGTCTGCAGTGGACTTTTCTGGCATACAAATACACTGTTCCCCCTCATCCTCATTCCTGGTTGGATGAGAATCCTGCATCTCACACATCTAATTTTCTGGAAAGAGCTGGAATCAGAGCAGTCGTCCTTACCAGGCTCAGAAACAAAAAGCCTGTCTGTACATCTGTTCAGGCTAGGGCCTCTAAAATACAGACACACACTGAAGCTTTGAGAATTGCAGCTCTAGTGTATCATCAGTGTAAGGAGTTCCTCTGTGTCACAAAGGCCCCTGATAGGCCTCAGTTTGCAAGCCAGGATGTGAAAAGGAGATTGGAGCTGCAGAAAGAGGCAGAAATAGAGTCTAAACAAAGCTTTTTCATTCCATTGGTTTGGGGTAAACTCTACCCGGAAATTTTGCTAAATGGATTGGTATGGGGTGACTTGAAGGATTGGAGGTCTGCAGGGAAAAGGTTTGGAGGCCAGTTTTCTGAGTCTACCACTTGTAGAAAATCAAATACAAATCTTTCCAGAGTCACTTACAAAAGTACTTGGTTTCGGTGACCACTTTCAGGGCCTTTGAGGTCTCCCTTTCAGGGTTCTGGGCATCAGTTACAGTAGAATGGAGATGGCCACTCTTTAAGAAGTCGAAGGCGCGGAGGACCCAAATGAGCTGGCACCCACAAGTCCTTTGGGGCAGGAGAGGCCAGAAGGAAGCTGCAATGAGACTCCACAGACTAGTCCGGTGGTAGAAAGAGGACAATCCGGCCCTGGCTGCGGGCTCAAGAGCTGTGATCAGCTTAGTGCCCTGAGTACCAAGCAAAGAGTGGGGCATCTTGGGAGGCGGTTAGAGACAGTTGGGATGATTGCCACGCTGACCACGCGGTGAGCGTGCTCTGGAACTAGCCGGGGCACGTGCCCCTGGGCTCAAGCGACTGATGGGCTTTTAGAACGCGGCATTTGAAAAGCAACCGATGCAGGGTAGAGGAGGAGTGATCCTTACTATATTGCCCCAATATCGTTTGAGGTGGACCTTTTCTTAAATTTTAAAGCAAATGTTCGATCATGAAAGTTAAACAAAAGGTTGGGGAAGTGGGGTTGGAAACACCCCAGGGCTCAGATGCGTGTTGAAAGTTTCCAGCAAACAACCGAGTGCAAGCCTTGCCCCTGGAATTCTGAAGCCGCTGGGAAGAAAGGAACTGAAAACAGCCTGAGCACTGGGATCCTCACCCCACACCGCCACCGCTCCGGGGACGGTTAGGATCTTTCAGCAGGGACGTGCAAGGGAACTGAATGCTGAGCACACAAGGCCGGGCCGGGTCTGGGACTCTACGTCGCAACAGTCCCTCCTGCCGCTGAGCCCTGCCTCCAGCGCTACTAAGCAACTTGTCCTGGGTTGCAAGTGCCCACCAGCAGCGCATCCCCACTGCCCAGAAACAATTCTGGGGGAGCAGGGGAGACGGCCCAAGTTTGTGGAGCTTTAAGCTTTTGTGGGCCTTTTCAAGACAAAGGACACAAAATTTGACAAATAAAATTAGAAACCAAAGTAAATATTACCTTAGAATGAGAAAAGCAGTGACAAATTGTAAATTTTAAACCATTGGTGCCCATAGCTCAATGGTTAGGGCGCCGACCACATACACCGAGGCAGGAGGGTTCGAACCTGCCCGGGCCTGCTAAACAACAATGACAACTACAACAAAAAAATAGCTGGGTGTTGTGGCAGGTGCCTGTAGTCCCAGCTACTTGGGAAGCTGAGGCAAGAGAATCACTTAAGCCCAAGAATTTAATGTTGCTGAGAGCTGTGGCGCCAGGGCACTCTACCCAGGGCACTTATAGTGAGACTCTGTCTCTTAAAAAATAAAATAAAATAAAGTTACTCTCCTAATCAATCCACCTGAACTACTCAAGATAGGCATCTTTAGGCTGGGAGCTACATTTTTGGTAAAGGTAACTTAGCGCCTAAACTAACAGATCAGCTGTGTCTTGTTAGCCCATCAGTCTGACTGATTCCCTCTTATCGTCTTATCCTCAGGACATGTGCTTTCAAGGTGGGCTGGAGCTGGGAAGTTCAAGGTTTCAGCGAGCTATGATTCAGGAGACAGAGCAAGAACCTGTCTGGAAAAAAAAGAAGGAGGAGGAAAGGGGAAGGAAAGAGAAAAGCTGACAAATACCACAAACATCAAAAAAATCCAGGCTCGGCGCCTGTGGCTCAAGTGGCTAAGGCGCCAGCCACATACACCTAAGGTGGCGGGTTCGAATCCCCAGCCCGGACC
>NW_003852426.1:302367-308351 GCF_000181295.1 Otolemur garnettii
GTTGTGGTGGGTGCCTATAGTCCCAGCTACTTGGGAGGCTGAGGCAAGAGAATTGCTTAAGCCCAAGAGTTTGAGGTTGCTCTGAGCTATGACACCATGGCACTCTGCCAAGGGCAACATAGTGAAACTGTCTACTCCCCCCCAAAAATCTAGGCATCTAGATTTAAATTTAAAATTTATTTCTTTCCTTCAAAAAATTACTGGTTTTGGCTGGAACTAACAAAATATACTCAAGTTTATTTTTTGATGCTAGAATAACTAATAACTTCATATAGAAATATGTAAAAAAAATTTTATTTCATGATGTTTGTATAATTCTATATATTCCGTTGTTAAATATATTCCAGAGGAAAGCTTTCATTTTGGTTGGATTTTGATAATACCAAATTCTACACTTATAATGTTCTACATCTAGGAGTTAAAAGGATTTATTGGCTCCCCTGTCCATAGACTTCTGGTACCTCATGTCATAGAATACATTCTTATCCTGACAGGTCCTTCTGACCTTCTACTTTAGGCTCTGGTGTCAAGTGAGTTGTCTCAGTGGGTGGTAGAAGTTATTCCCAGAAGCCATTTCTGTATCAAGACAGCTAGCAATGACGGCAGCCACTGTTACCCTAAATATCCATTATGTACAAGGCACTGCTGGACAGGCCCCAGTGAGGCTGACTGAGCCTATGTGCCGACCTCGGGAGATTGTTTATTCACTTCCAAGGCCTCTTGCCATTGACAAGTTGGGAAACTGGACTCCATGGTACTGGTCAAGGACCCAGGGCATTCTGTGCACTCAGTGAAGGGTTAACTGACTGCAAATTTAGTCTAACTAGAAATGCTTTGAAGATATAGCCACCTTGAAAACAAGACATATTTTGACTTTGTGACCTGCAGGTGGGGTGGGGCATCTGTTTAAATGTCTATACTATGCTGATTAATAATATTTGTTGATGTTTGCTTTTGCTGCGAGGGTATAAAAATGACAATGAGAAACAGGAAACCAGAACAGTTCTTTGAGGAGACATCCTTACTGTTTTCTGGAATTGCTGGCTTCTCTGTCAATAAAAGTGTAACTGTTGATCTCTCATCCACTTCTCGGTTGATTGGCTTCAGTGACAGGTGGACAGACTCCCTGTTCAGCAACAGCAATAACTTGACTATGGAAGTGCTTATGAATCACATCTCTTAATAAATGTAAGCTGAGATCTTGAAGCTGCGGCCCGCTAAGGACAGACAAGGACACTGCGTTAGGAGCCGTGCCTCTTTGATATACAGAAAAGGCTGGGCCTTAATTTAGATCGCGGTTGACAATCCAAAGTGCTGAACAACCCTACAGGAATCCTACTCGATGCCATGCTTTTGAAAAAGAATGGATAGAATGTGCATATGGAATTGATACTATCCAGAGAGAGAAAGAGTACAGGATAGAATTTGATGATTTCATAGAATGTGTAACTCGGCTGAAAACGATGCAACACATGAAAGCCATCAAGAAACAGCAGGATAAGCTAATAAAAGAAGGGAAATACACTCCTCCACCTCATCACTTGGGCCAGGTGGAGCCAAGGCCCTGAACAGAGAGCAGCAGCTGATGGCTTGAGACTGATTTTCATTCTCCACTGGAAAGATGGTTTACTGAAAACGTCTTTATCAAAGTATGTAAAAATAAAGGATTGCTCCATAAAAAATAAAAATAAATGTAAGCTGAACACAATTTCCCCTTAGCTAGATCCCCCAAATGCCACTTGATACAAGAGAAATTATGACAGAGAGGAGGTGGAATAGAAAGACACCAATCCTATCTGTGGTTAAAATATGTTACATTTAAAAGTTTTATAAAATACTTAGTATCACTATATGAACACATTGTTAGAGTCTGTTGCAGGACTTTGAAAGGACCAGTGCAAGGGTTAAACTTCATCATAGATCTTCTCTGCACACCCCACTACTGCAGAAGGGTGGTCTCTGAAGTCTTCTCTGCTAGGGTCCCATTTCAGGCTGACTCTCACTCTGCCTCACTGTCATCACTTTCTGCATTTGCTTACTCCTTTTGATTCTTCTCTATGCTTCGGTGAGTTTGGAGTTGGAGGCTCATAAATTCCCTTATTACAAGAAAGTGGTTAATTATGTGACCCAATCCTTCTGTGTGTCAATCTAAGTACTTACAGTAAACCAGCCCCTCATACACACTCCACTCAGAGGATGGATGCATTCCTTTCCGAAACCTCTCCATCCAAACATCCACCGTTCTATCCAACAGCTATTTTTAGGACTCAAAATAAGGATTCTTTATCAACCTGGTGAATGACTAATAGCCTCAATATATTTCAGGCTAGTTATTTTTGTTTTATTTTGTTTTTATTTCTGATTAATATGAAGGCACAAATGATGAGGTCACAATGTTCCCATCTGTTAGGTAAAGTCCTTATTGTAGTTGTGTCTCACACCCAGGAGAGAAACCCAGGAGTGTATCAATGCCCATCCTTTCTCTCCTCTCACCCTACCCCCAGCTTGAATTGAATTGAGTTTTTCTCTTGTGTCGGCATATATTAGTTCATCTACTGGCTTCATAGTAGTATTGAGTATATTGGATACTTGATTTTCCATTTTTGTGATACTTTACTAAGAAGAATGTGTTTCAACTCCATCCAGTTTTTTTCGTTTTGTGGTGAGAACACTCAAACCCTACTCTCTTAGAAATTTTCAAAAATGCAGTACATTATTATTAACTGTAGTCATTCACAATAGATCTCTTGAACTTATTGCTCCTAGCTAACTAAAATATTGTATCCTTGACTCCAACCTCCACTGCCACCCCAGCCTCTGGTAACCACCATTCTACTCTGCTTCTATGAGTCAACTTTTTTACACTACACATATAAGTGAAATCATGCAGTTCTTGAGGCTGTTTCATCCATGCCGTGGGGTCAAACTCAGGGGTTTCCACCAAGAACTTCTTGTATTTACTAGCAACTCTCCAGAGCTCCGCTGAGTTCTTTACATCTCTTGAGTCTCAAGTCTTGAACCCCTGCCACTCTCTTATCCTGTTTTTCTGAGGACCATAATTGTCAAATATAGAGCCCAGCAGATTTTCTGATTTCTCTAAATTGCCTCTCACTCAAGATAGACTGCTTGTCCAGGAATAGATGAGGTAGAAGACAGATTTCATCAAAGGACACAGTTGCAGAGCAGATAACTTAAAATTCACTATTAGGTATTTCTGTTTTTAAAAAATTCTTTGGCTGCTTCTTCCACAGGACATTTTTTGCTGGCAAGATTTCCTCTTAGTCCTCCTGCTGCCCTGCAGGCTCAGTCTCTCTCCTGGGCTACCCGTCTTCCTCTTACACAGTTTTATGTCTTTCTTCCCCTATCCCTGATCTACATATTCTAGGGCTAACTTCTCACAGACAGATATTTCTTGCTCTGAGGAATTACATTGCTAGTTTTAAGTCAACATTTTTTAAAAGAAATAACCCAGTGCCCTGGAGTTTTGGCAGCTCCAGGCAGCCTTCCAAGGGTGAAAGAGAGAAGCTGTGTCCTGCCCACTGGGAGACAGCGCCACCTACTGCCCACTGGACATGGCTGCCCAAAACACCCAGCCAAAGATAATCCAGATAGTGGAATGACCAAGGATGCCCCGTAGTTTAAACTTAATAGGGAGATCAAGGCCAGGAATAAGGATCTGCATGGCTTTCGTGCTGAGGAAGGTTATGGCACTTGCATATGGTTAACAACTGTGCAGGAGCAGAGTGGGGATCTGAACCAACTCTTCTGCCTTCGAAGTCCATTTAGTTCCACCTCCCGGTGCTAGGAATGAATGAATTCCTTTTAAGGATGATCAAAGAAGTGAGAGGGAACCCAGGAGCCAATGCAGAGGATATTTTAAAGGAGAGAACTGTTGCTTATCTAATGTTTGAGTCATCAGTTCAGATGTGGATTGAGAAAATAATCACTAGGATTTGAGTTTAGGATTGACTTGGAGACCTTTAAGAGAGTGGCTTAAGGTGCCCAGCCCTGGGCTAGGCACAGGAGTATACAGAAAGATGGAAAGACAAAGTCCTGTCCCTCAAGGAGGTAAGTATGAGCTAAAGTCAGGGAAATTGTCAAAAAAACAAATGTTAATAAATGAAATGATAGTTTAGGAAAGGGAGATGCACATAGACCTGCAAGTTCCTCCTCCCCTTTGTGTAAATTATCATAGGCTCCTCCTCTTCTTTGGAGCCAATACTACCCCTGAGCAAGGGTCTCAGCTCCCACTCACTCACCAGCTGCTATTCTTGTTTTGTTGTTGTTGTTGTTTGTTTTTGTTTTTTTGAGACAGGGTCTTACTATGTCACCCTTGGCAGAGTGCTGTGACATCACAGATCACAGCAACCTCTAACTCTCGGGCTTAAGCGATTCTCTTGCCTCAGCCTCCCAAGTAGCTGGGACTACAGGTGCCCACCACAACACCCAGCTATTTTTTTTGTTGCAGTTGTCATTGTTTTCAGGTCCAAGCTGGGTTCGAACCTGCCATCCTCAGTGTATGTGGCTGGCGCTGTAACCACTGTGCTATGGGCACCAAGCCCAGCTGCTCTTCTTATGTAATGATCAGACTGCCCAACTGTAAGTGGAGGCTTTGGGATGAAGACTGAAGGCTGACTTGCCAGGAAAGTTTCACACAGAAAACTGAGACTTGGACTGGGCTTCATCTGATGTGAAGGATTTAGAGTAGCTTCAAGGAAAAGGTAGGAGGCCTTTTCTGCTGGGAAGAGGCAGAGCAGAGGCAGGAAAGAAGCATAAAGGAGAGGGAGAAAATGAAAATTGCCTGTCCCTTGGCATATATATAATTGTTTTACCACATGAAAAGATACTTCTCTCTCTCTCTCTTTTTTTTTTTTTTTTTTTTTTTTGAGACAGAGTCTCACTTGGTCACCCTTGGTAAAGTGCTGTGGCATCTTAGCTCACAACACCCTCAAACTCTTGGGTTCAAGTGATCCTCTTACCTCAGCCTACCAAGTAGCTGGGACTATAGGCACCTGCCACAATGCCTGGCTATTTTTTAGCTGGGCTCAGGCTGGTCTCGATCCTGTGAGCTCAGGCAATCCTCTCACCTTGTGCTGGGATTACAGACGTGAGCCACAGTGCCTGGCCCCACTTAGAATTTTAAAGATTCCATGATGTAGACACAATTTATTAAATCACTGGCCACTGGTGATTAACTCAGTTCCCTGGCCTCTCTCCCCTCCCTGGAAGTCAGAGGTGGGGTTGAAAGTTCCAACCCTCTAATCATAAAGTTGGTTCTTCCTGCAACCAGCTTCCATCCTCCAAGAGTCACCTCATAACTCAGGTATGTTTGAAAGGGGCTTAGTATAAATAATAAGATACATTTGTCTGAACATAATCCCATTATAAATTGTGGGGCATACAGACTTAGGATGGCTGGATTTTTAATTTTTGACTTTGTGATGGGTTTATTGGGGTACTAAGTGCATGTTCAACTTACAATATTTTTTACTTTGATGGGTTTATTGGGATGTAACCTCATCATAAGTGAAGGAATGTCTGTTCAGTGGTTTCAGAAACTGAGGACCAAATATACAGTGTATATTTTTAAATTATATCACAATATCACACAACCCTGCAGCAAACAGTGGTGAAGTGAGATTGAAGTAGGAGGCTATGGAGTGAGGTTTTCAACAAGAATCTTGACCAGGCATCCTCAAACTACAGCCCGTGGGCCACATGGGACCTGTGTAGGACATTTATCCCGCCCGCCGGGTATTTTGGCCGCCACTGCCTGTCCTGCTTAGCAGCCAACTTGTCCCAGGGCCTGCAGTCTGGCCTTCCAGCAGTCTGAGGGACGGTGAACTGGCCCCCTGTTTAAAAAGTTTGATGGCTCGGAGCCTGTGGCTCAAGCAGCTAAGGTGCCAGCCACATACCCCTAAGGTGGCGGGTTCGAATCCCCAGCCCGGGCCCGCCAAACAACAATGATGGCTGCAACCAAAAAA
>NW_003852426.1:308416-350309 GCF_000181295.1 Otolemur garnettii
GAGGCAGGAGACTCGCTTGAGCCCAGGAGTTGGAGGTTGCTGTGAGCGTGATGCCATGGCACTATCCCCCAGGGGGATAGCTTGAGGCTCCGTCTCAGAAAAAAATAAAATAAAATAAATAAAAATAAAAAGTTTGAGGACCCCTGATCTTGACTCTTTGCCTCCGCGCCTGTAGCTCAGTGGTTAGGGCACTAGCCACATGCCCTGGGGCTGGCATGTTTGAACCTGACCCTGGCCTGCCAAACAACAATGACAACTACACCAAAAAGTAGCCAGACTTTGGGGCGGGCACCTGTAGTCCCAGCTACTTGGGAGGCTGAGGCAAGAGAATCGCTTGAGCCCAAGAGTTTGAAGTTGCTGTGAGCCACAGCACTCTACCAAGGGTGACCAAGTGTGACTCTGTCTCCAAAAAAAAAGAACTTGTGCCCCACCCACCCTGTGAGCTCAGCCAAAGTCAATGCCAAGACCAGTCTAAATGGAGGGAAATTGGAGGACAGTGAGGGGGGCAGCTGAAGTTCCAGCATCATGAATAGGTGTTACAGTTCTGTGATGCCTGGATCACAATGTTCCCTAAGCTGGGGTTCTAGGGTCCCCATTCCACAAGTCTAATCTTAGTTCCTGTCATGTTTATGTTAAAGGTCCAAGACTTTCCTCCTCCCCATGAGCTAACAAGCCACACCCTGCACCAAGCAAAGTCCATCTCTCCTTCCCGCTACCCTAGGTCCTGGGGAGTTTTATTTTCCTGGTAATTCAATGTTTCCAGGAACGGGCAAGTCTCTCTACCTCCCCCTCCCCAGGTTTACTGACATATGAACATACACATGTATAATTGGCACGATTTTGAACCACTCACCTGCTGGCCGTCTTCCCAGGTCTGGAGCCTGAGGAAATGATCTGAAATTGTAGCAGGAGAAATTGAGGTAAGGTACTAAGCTTTTTGGCAGGAGGACCAGGCAAGAGATGTAACATGAAGCAATGAGAGTGAATGCCCAGTATTTAAGGGACGTGGCGGTGGGGGGGGGGGTGATTTCTTCTTTGGGTTATCTTTGGAGGTGGTTTGACAGGAAGAAACAAAGTGGCTTCAAACATTATATGAGTCTCTGGTCTGTTCTATGTCCTGTTCTCTTTCTCTTCTTTTAATTATGGAATCCATATGACCCTGGCAGGGATGTATTTGGGGAAATGATTAGCTGCTAGAGATGCTGCAAATGGTAGATAGTAATAATGGACAACCACGTAGTGTGACAGTGTGGGAGAGAACAGCCCAGACTCCCGCCAAACTCTGTCAACTGACAACAAAACACAGGAGAGTCAAATTGTTGAGTTTATGATGGTCTGGCTGGCTTTTGGCCATGACAGTGACACCCTTGCCTTGTAATTTGGGGCCATAAAAATATTCACAGAAAGCTCTCAAGAGGGAAACAGAACTGGTTATTGAATCACCTGCTTCCCCCAAGTGTATGAAAAATAAAGACTTCAAACTTAGCAACAAATATGAGGAAACCAGAAGGTGCATGTCAAAACTGACAGGGTATTTCTGAAATTTGTGCAGAATCGTGGTTTGTGTGGTCCGTGCCGCTGCTCCCTTGATGGAACTTGAAGTTGGAAGCTAAGTCCTGTCCTCCGGGCTTCTCCAGGGCTGCCTTCTTCTGCCTACAAGCCTTCCGAAGACCCAGCAGAGAAGGAGGTCCTGTAGACAGGAGGCTGTTGGGGTGAGGAGGAGGCCATGCTCCCTTTATGCAAGGAGACCAAGGAGGCAGGAATCTGCCCCATTTGCCAGGAGTGCCTGAAGGAGGCAGTGAGCACCAACTGCGGACACCTATTCTGTAGAGTGTGCCTGACCCAGCACGTGGAGAAGGCCTCAACCTCCGGAGCCCTTTGCTGCCCTGTCTGCCGGAAGCCCTACTCTGAAGGGGTGCTGGGGAAAGGCTATATCTGCCTCAGCCACCAGAAGAGGGTGCGCATGTTTTGTGAGGAAAGGAGACTGCTTCTGTGTATGGAATGCCTGGTGTCCCCCGAACACAAGTCTCATCGGGAGCTGGCCATTGAAAATGCCATCAGCCACTACAAGGTAAGACTGGGTCACTGTGGCCGGCCTCCTGTCCTTGTGTCCTTGAGCTGCTCCTTCCTACATGTTCATTATGCCTGACCCCTCAGAGAGGGTCCACAACTGACACCTTTCTGTTTCTTCTGCTTCATCCTCCTTCGGACCCTTGTCTCTGCTTTTCTGTGTATATTTTGCTACTGACGTTAGTTTCAGTGCATCACTGTGAGTCTGTCTAAAAGAGGATACTGTCACTGTGGTGTCAGAGCTCCAGGAAGCATAGGCCACTGTCAGTCTGCTCATCTGGATAATGCAGATAATGTTCAACTCTTTTAGCACTCAGACTATTTGGCTCCCTGGTTGATAATACTAGAAACTTGGCTAGAAATGTAATCAGATTTTACACACACTAGTAATTCTCCTGTAAATATATTGAAACCTGGAAATTACCTGCGTGATTCTCTTTTTCCTACGTTTGTCTTTTCTTTCCTTTTCCTTTTTTTCTATAATACTTTTAATCTTATTTTGTTAGGTGTTTATTACAAAAGTTATGTATTTTTAGTAATAAATTCAGTAACCCTGAAAGGTATAAAGTCAAAACTAAACATCTTTCTTCCTCTCTCCTTCCATTCTCAGTCCCAGAGGTAGCCATTGTTAGATTTTTGTGTATCCTTCCAGAAAATTGTGTGTGTGTGTGTGTGTGAATCCACTCTTAAAAAAAAACTACACAAAAAATTACCTCTATGTTTTTTTCTGTAACTTATTTTTATCATCTAAAAATATCTTGGCCATGTTCTCACTTTCCATCAGTATGTTTAGATCTCTTGAATTCTTTTCCACAACTGCCTGATACTGAAGTGTATGAATATGCCATGAATTGGCAAACATTGCATTATTCCAGGCTATTGGGGTCTTTTTAAGATTACACACAATGTTGTAATAAACATCCTTCAACATATATTTTGGAGGACTTAGATTTTTCCAAGATATATTTTGGTGAAAGCATAAGGGAGGAATTTAACTTTACTGTTTCCACATTATAGTCAATTTGTCCTACCTATCAGCATTTATTAAATAATCCACATAGTTTCCCTTCTGATTTGGGTACCAACTTCATAATACGCCATCTATTCATGTTTGCTTGAATATTTTCTTGACTCTCTATTTTATTTTATTCTATTTCTGCTGATGAGTCAGATCATTTTAGACATTATAATTTGCAATATGTTTTAATGTCAGTTATTGTGATAGAATCCTCACAATACTTTTTTTTTTCAGATTTTTTTTTTTTTTTTTTTTTTTTTTTTTTTGCAGTTTTTGGCCAGGGCCGGGTTTGAACCCACCACCTCTGGTATATGGGGCTGGTGCCCTACTCCTTTGAGCCACAGGCGCTGCCCTATTTTTCAGATTTTTTTGCAAAGATTTGTGTATTTTTATTTCAATTAGCTTTAGAATTATTTTTACCCACCTTTCCCCCAACCCCAATCTAATTAACATTTGATCAGTTGGAATATTGGCAATATTTTTGCTTGATATCTTTCTAGCCAATAATAAAAGCCGAATTTGCAGAGAGAATATGCTATGATACAAGAAGAGAAAGTGGGAGTCCAGATTGGAGGTAACTATGAAAAGATGGAGAAATAATACAAAAAGCCAAAGAGACAAAGTTCTCTTTGATTCTAACATCATTCCCTCAAGATGCAGTGTCAGCAGGAGAGTGGGGACAGGCATGAGAAACCTAATCACTCACTAAGTGATTTTTTTTTTTTTAGAGACAGAGTGTCACTTTATCACCCTCGGTAGAGTGCCATGGCATCACACAGCTCACAGCAACCTCCAACACCTGGGCTCAGGCAATTCTCTTGCCTCAGCCTCCCAAGTAGCTGGGAATACATGCGCCCACCACAATGCCTGGCTATTTTTTTTGTTGCAGTTTGGCTGGGGCCGGGTTTGAACCCGCCACCCTCAGTATATGGGTCCGGCACTCTACTCACTGAGCCACAGGCACTGCCCTTTTTTTTTTTTTTTTGAGACGGAGTCTCAAGTTGTCGCCCTGTGTAGAGTGCCGTGGCATCATAGTCACAGCAACCTCCAATTCTTCTTCTCTTGCCTCAGTTTTTTTATTTCTAGTAAAAACAGGGGTCTCACTTTTGCTCAGGCTGATCTTGAACTCGTGAGCTCGAGCAATCCACCCCCCTTGCCCTCCCAGAGTGCTAGGATTACAGGCATAAACCACCGCTCCCAGCCACTAAATGATTTATTTATGTCTGTAGTTTGTGCTGGATGGTAGGTATGCTAGGTACTGTGGGAAGTAATCCTTGTCAAGTCTGTCCTTGAGTAATGACAAGAAAACTAAAACAAGTAAAATAACAACATTTGTTAATTAAAGCAAAACTTAATAATTCCTGCTGTGTGTTAGGAACTGCAGTACAAGCTAGGAATCAATGAGCAAGACAGATACTGCCATCCCTGATGCCGGGAACTTGTGTTTTAGTAAGAGAGATAGACAAGAAATAAAATGAATTCTAAGTGTTTAACGAGCTAAGGAAAAGAAGAAAGCAAGGCTCTGAGATGGGGAACAATGTGTGACCCATGTGAGTGATGGAGGAGTGACAGTGAAACTGAGAAGTGCACCAGTGCAAAGACTGGGAGGCAGGGAGCACATGCAGAAGCCCCAGCCCGCCGAAGTCTTGTTGCATTTGAAGAATTTATCATTAGAGTTTGAATCAACAGGATTTACTGATAATTTAGAAGTGAGGTGAGGGAATGAGGAGGATCAAAGATGACTTCATGAGTTTCTGGTTTGAGAAACTGAATGAATGATACAAAAGATAAGGGCTTGGGAGAACAGGTTTGAATGAAACATCGGAGTTTCATTTAGAACAAGTTGAGTCCAAGTTGAGACACATCAAAGTAGGATCTTAGATATGCAGTTGGATATAAAATCTAGATTTCTAGTATTTCCAGAACATAGAACAGTGATCTTATCAGAATAAAGATAATATTTAAGTCCAAGAGAACTGATTCTCTATCCTTAGGAAAGAAGTTCTGGGACAAGATTCTGGGAAAGGCCATGATTCAGATGTAGGGAGAGGAGGACGCAGCAAAGGAGACTTAGGATAAACTGCCAAAAAAAGGCAGGAGTAAAATAAGGGGAGTGGTATATTTTAAGAAGGGATAATAGATTGTGCTGAATGATGCTGTACACAGTAAGATGATGGCAGAGAAGTGAACCATTGACCGGGAGGAGATACACTGTATCATTATAACAGCAGGGAACAAAAGGAGGTGTCTGCAAGTGGAAGGAATTTTGCAGTTTTGGAGATAGTTTGGGTGTTCTGGGTTTTATTTTCTCAATAATATATATGTGAGGAAGGAACCTTCCCAGTGTGGGTAGAAATCTGGATGTGAAAGGTTTGAAAAGAGAGATGACTATGTGATATAGCTTGGAAAAGTGAACCTTTGAGAGACACTGGCTAGTATTGGCAAGCAGTTTGGAGCACCAGTTTGAAGCTTGAAACTGAGGGCTTTAACATGTTCCAAGGATACTTGAGGACAGTCAACCAAAAGGTAATGGCACATTTTACCCAAAGATAGGGAATTGTGTGAAAAATAATACAGAGAGGGAGAAGCAAGAGAGTTGAGGGTGTTTCTGAAGAAGCGATCATAATGGGGGCTCCAGGGTGTGTTTGCAGATGTTGATAGCACAATCTTGCAATTAAGGGGTTTTAAAATTTTTTTTAACTATGTGTTTATTTCTCTGATGTAAAATTTGTAAATTAAATATTATAAATTATATTCTTTTTAAAGGAATTATGTAATCCCTGACTGTATTCTAGAAAGACAGAAAAATTTATAAATCTAGAAAGTCATATTTGTGTATCTGTTTCCTCACTGACCAATGTTGACATCAATCATTTTAATGTGTTTTGCGGGTTTAATTAAGTGTGTAACAGTGACTTACATTGTTTGACTTTGCTTGATTAAAATGCTTCATTTGTGAAGACTCACTGGCTACATTTTCCCTTAGCATCAGGGAATAAATTCTACATGATTGCATCAAAGTACTTTATCTTTTGCATAATAAGCCACATTAGTTATGTTTCACCTATGTTTTTCATTCTGTTATTTCTCTTCTTTATAATTGTAATTTGGGGGCAAAAATTTTAGAAATTTGCATTTATGTGAGTTCCATTCATTTTAACAACATAAGCTCCATGTCTCTTTTTCTTTTTCTTTTTCTTTTTTTTTTTTTTGAGACAGAGTTTCACTATGTCACCCTCAGTAGAGTGCTTGACATAAATTAAGTTCTTATAATAAACTATTTTATTTTTACTCCAGTTCGTTGACTTTTTTTTTCTGTTTTAAGGTTATTATTAATGTAAGGGGGGTTTGTTGTTCGTGGGGTTTGTTTTTGTTTTTATTTTTAGAGAGAGATAGGATCTTGCTCTATCACTGCAGGTAAAGTGGAATAGGCTGATCATAGCTCAGTGTAACCTTAAATTTCTAGGCTCAAGTGGTCCTCTCAACTTTGACCCCCAAAGTGCTGAGATTGCAGGCAGGAGCCACTGTGTCCACCCATTATTATATATTTTTGATACTTGTTACTTTATGGCTCATCTTTAAGTCTAGCAGCATCTTTGCCATTTAATTTTTTTTTCTCTTCCTCCATATCCAGAGATTAACAGGTTTTTATTACCTGACATTTTGGTTGACTGTTCTTTCAGATGAATGCTCTCATACAAGGTTGCTAAGTTTTATAGAGGATTCCCTTAGATTTGGTCATGGCATTAAATTTGTTGGTTACTTTAAGAATCATCACTTTGAGGAGTTTCTTTCATTTTCTCAACCAGTAACTGGATATATCACTAAGAGTTTTCCTTTACATATCTGAATCATATTAACTTGTCTTTATTTAAAGTTCATGTGCCCTAACTCTATTTAAGAGTAGCTATATATTTTATAATGTTGGATTTTTACCAGTTTGGACTTGTAGATTCAAATAAGACTCTTTGCTGAGGTCATATATTTATGCATATATCCTTTAAGTTAATATTATGTTGTTTTCTAGATCATAATCATGAGGGAAATGTCATTTTTATCCACCTTGGGAAGCTATTTGTTCTTAAGGAGTGTGCATTTTGAAAGTTGGTAATATTATTTACTGTGTCAGAGATACATACTTTTCATCTAACAACTTTTTCTTTTATTTATTTGTTAGTAAGTTGAGAACAAATGTATGTTAATGTTGCTAGTTTCTCATGTTTCACCATCATTTAATGACTTTTTTTTTTTTTTTTTTTTGAGACAGAGTCTCAAGCTGTTGCCTTGGGTAGAGTGCCATAGCAACCTCCAACTCTTGGCCTCAAGTGATCCTCTTGCCTCAGTTTTTCTATTTTTTTTAAGTTATTTTATTTATTTATTTTATTTTATTTTTGCAGTTTTGGCTGGGGCCGGTTTCGAACCCACCACCCTGGGCATATGGGACCGGTGCCCTACTCCCTCAGCCACAGGCATGACCCAGTTTTTCTATTTTTTAGAGATGGGGTCTTGCTTTTGCTCAGGCTGGTCTTGAACGCATGAGCTCAAGCAACCCACCTGCCTTGGCCCCCCAGAGTATTTAATGACTTTTTATGAAAATTTTTTTGTTTTAATGTGATTTCAAGTGTGGAATCACAATTTATCTGCTACCTGACAAAGTGACAAACTTTTAAAAATATTCTTTAAAGCAAGACAGGCCTTAGACTACTTTCTATATTTCTTTTTTTTTTTTTCCTTTTTTTAATTGCTGAGGATTCATTGAGGATACAAGAAACCAGGTTACACTGATTGCATTTGTTGGGTAAAGTCCCTCTTATAATTGTGTCTTACCCCCAAAAGGTATGGCATACACCAAGACCCCACCCTCCTCCATCCTTCCCTCTCTCTCTGCTCTTCCTTTCCCCCACCTCTCCCTCCTTCTTTCTCTCTCTGCTCTCTACTTTCTGTATTTCAATTTATCTTTTTTTCTCTCAAAGGAATATCTTTTTTCTCTCTCTCTCTAAGTAAAAGTTTAAAGAATTTTGCTGGGTTTTTTTTTTTTTTTTTTGAGACAGAATCTCAACTTTGTTGCCATCAGTAGAGAGCCATAGTGTCATAGCTCATAGCGACCTCAAATTCTTGGGCTCAAGAGATCTACCCACCTTGGCCTCTCAGAGTACTAGGATTACAGCTGTGAGCCACCATGCCCAGCCCCAAGATTTGCTTTTTAATTCCAATGAGTGCCTTATTCACATGATATAAACCCATCAAATATCATTTTAATGAAAAAAGTTGATGAATAAGTATTTTTTTAAAACCAAAGACTTTACCTTATTCATTTTGAAAACTAACAATATGACTGTGTTATCTTCAATTGTTCCATGTGTTTATCTTTATTGCTGTTATCTTTGCTCTCTATCTTTGTTCTCTTTTCATTGCACAGTGTCTGTAGTTGAATGTATTAAACTTTAGACTTCCAGATGGTAGGACTGTGGCTTTTTGAACTGGACCTTGACAAGCCTGATTCTGACAGGCAGAAAGAATATTCCTGGCAGGGAGAAGCAAGAGATAAGCCATAAGGAGGGTGGCTGCACAGGTGTGTTCAGGAAACTGAAACAACCCTGTGAGCTGGTGAAGAGAGTCTGGAGGAGCACAGAGAACCCTGGAAATATAAATTGGGGGAGACCCATAAGCCATGCTCCTGTTAGCCAGTTATTACCTCCCACTCTGTCTATGAGTTTTTTATCCTCTCTGATGGGAAATGCCTGCAGGTAACACCCAGGCACATGGGTGTTTTTAAACATGGCGCATTTTTAACACCTTTGTGGTGACATCATTGTCTCCTCCTCTTACTGAAGCTCTGTTTCCTGAATGCCCTCGCTAACCTCTCACACACGGTCCTGGGGTCTCAATTTCAGCAACGGAATCTCAGACCATCTTGTCCATCCCTTGACTTCTACATGTACATCTCCAAAATCTCCTAAACAAAATTTTTTTGAAACATACTCTTCAGTTAATGAAGGAAGTTTGTCCTTATCTTTAGTTTACAAGTCCTTTTCTTGTGTTATTTATTTTCCATTTTATCACTATTCCTCTCCCATCCCCCCTCCATGGACAACCATTAAAGGCATTTGTTCTTTTTCTTATATGTAGAAGATTTGGCAAAACACATATTGCTGTATTTTGTGTTTGCATATTTAATTTATAAAATAGTATGATATTGTAGGCAACATCCTATTTCTTGCCTTTTCATTATACACCAAATCTTTAAGATCAATCCATGTTTTGCGGCAAACAGTCTTTGGCTTCTGACAGCTTCACAGGGTCCCACAGAGGGATCTGCCACATTTTACTTAACTATTTCCCCAAGAATGGACTTTACATGACCCCAACTCTGCTGCCACAAAAAATGATGTAGTGTGCATGTCCTCTCATGGCCTAAGTGAAGAATTCTCTAGTATATTGACCCAGAAATGGGACAACTGGATCACAGACGGAAGCACACATAGGTGCCTGGGACCCTCTGTGGAACGACTGAGCCAGCATACATCTCCAAGCCTGGGGTCCTCGTGCACCTCCCCCACCCTGGGAATATCCAGTTGTCTGATTTTTATTAATCTGAAAGACGTCAAATGATATTTGACTGCTGTGTTAATTGCCATTTCTCAAATCCAGAGGTTCTCAACCTGTGGGTCGCGACCCCTTTGGACTGTATTAAAGGTTCACAGCATTAGGAAGGTTGAGAACCACTGCTCTAATCACTGATGAGCTTGGGCATCTATTCTTCTGTATTATATAGCCTTTTGCATTTCCTCTTCTGTGAATTAACTGTGAGTTAATCTACTCTGCAGATTTTTCTGTTGGGCTTCTATCTTCTTGTTGACATATAGGCTTACCTTTCTCTATTCTGCATATAACTTTCTTGTTGATTAAAGACATTGAAGATATCATCTCTTAATATCTCATTTCTCTGTTAATTTTGTCCATAGTGCTGTCATTAACAGAAATACTTGATGTAATCAAATTTTAAAATTCCCTCATGGTTTGTGCTTTGAGGGGATTACTTAAAACAACTTTCTCTACACCCAGGTCTCAAATCTACATGCTAACATTTTTTTCTGTTTATTTTATAATTTTACCTTTCACACTTAGGTCTTTGATACATGTGGAGTCCACCTTCACACATAGTTCTAGGTAGGGAACCAGTTCTACTGCTCTATTATTGTAAACCTGTTTTCTCAAGTCCATCTTGTTCAGATTCTGTCCTTTCACACTGATTTGTATGCTGCCTTTTCTTTTTAAATTCCTTTATAAAACGAGCCTGAGCTCTCTCTTTCATTTTCTATTTCTTCTTGCCCCAGTACTATTGTTATTACTATGGCTTTGAATGCTTTTTTATCTGGTAGGGCAAGTACCTTTTGCAGCTAATCCCACAGTGGATTACAAAAAGAAGGTTTCCAGGGTCTTTTGTTGATACCCTCCCCTTTCTTCCACTTTGATTCATTACAGGCCTATGTTGATATCAGGACTAGCTTTGTTTATTTTTGCTTCTCTTATAGTTTATCAAAAACCTAAAAGTGAACCTTTTTTTAAGAAATTCAAATCATCCACTCTGTGCACAGTTTTAAGGACACACTGACCTCTCCAGATACTGATTTAAGATTGAAAGAGAGAGACCAGGCTTGGTGGTTCACACTTGTAAACTTAGCACTCAGGGTTTGAAACCAGCATAAGCAAGAGCAAGACCCTATCTCTACTAAAAGTAGAAAAATAGCCAGGTGGGGTGGCAGGTGCCTGAGTTCCCAGCTACTCGGGAGGCTGAGGCAGGAGGATGGCTTGAACCCAGGAGTTTGAGGTTGCTAAGAGCTAAGCTGATGCCATGGCAGTCTAACCGAGAGAGCACATGCCTGCCTGGGGCTGTGGGTTTGCACCCAATCAAGGGTTCTTGCTGGCCTTGCTGGAGAGGACCAGGGAGGAGCGGTACCAGAGGTTGTCACCTCCTCTTTAATACATTTCTCTCCAGACTGGCTTCACTTGTTAATGTGAAGTAGTAAGAAGTGCCAGAAGATCGTCATGTAACTTTTATATGTTGGGAGAAAAGCACCCTGAAGTCAATAAGAAATGGTTCTGATACTGTTATTTTGGTGTAGTTCTAAGACTTAAAAAAATTATTCATTACCTTTTTCTCATAATTATCCTTTAAATAAAATCTCAAGTTCCTTTCGCCAAGCATGACACCTGAAAGGCACTTATTTTTAGGCAGAATTTTGTATTTGCCTCATCCTGGCTTTCAGAACCCCACTGTATTCCATCGCCTCCTCCCCATGGGCGCCACCCTCACCCCAATCTGACAAGCAGGTGTGTCTGTGTCTTTAGGAACGACTCAACCGCCGGAGCAGGAAGCTCAGAAAGGACATTGGAGAACTTCATCGGCTCAAGGCTCAGGAGGAGGAGAAGCTGCAGGCTCTGCAGGTGGGTTTCTCGGCTTCCTGGGGAGGACCAGCTTGAATCCTCAGGGGCCCTTACTTCCTGTTCTGCACACCTGTCCCTGGAGCAACCCTATGTGTGGGGGGCTTATGAAGGCTGAAAATCTGGTGTCGGCCTTGGCGTCAGGCTTGCTAGCTGAGTGACTTCGGGCAAGTTAAGCCCCTGATCTTCATGTGACTTACGTGTTAACTGAAAAGCAATCCTGGTAGAGCCCGCTCTACCTCGCTCACAGTACGGACCAAAGGAGACAAGCGCCTCACAAATTGAAAATTACACAAGCCACGGCTCTCCTTTCTGTCTCTGAGAATATACCTTTCTTTTCCTTTTGCTCATTTGAGCATGACATCTCTCTCCTTACCTTCTAACCTAAAAAGGGCTAAATGCAGGCTGTGAGAAGGTGTGGCCAACTGACGTGTGTGTCCATTTGTGTGTATATGTGTGTGGCTCTGTATGTGTCCTTGTGTGTCTCTCTACATGTACGTGTGTTATGTATGTGTCTGTGTGTCTGTATGTATGTGTCTAGGAGTGGGTTAGTGTGTGTTACATGTGTATGTATGTATACACACATGTATGTGTGTCCCTTTAAGTATGTAAATGTGTGTGGTGTGTGTAAATGCATGTATGTGTGTATATGCATGTGTCTGTGTGTTTGTATGTGTATATATGTGCATATATGTGTAAATGTGTGTATATCTGTGTGTGTGTCTAGGAGTGTGTATGTGTGTTATGTGTATCTGTGAGTGTATGTGCATATGTGTGGTTCTCTGTGTGTAAGTGTGTACATGTGTGTGCCTGTGTGTATATGGATAAATCTATGTATGTTGTATATGTATATATTGTGTACATGTGCACATGTGTGTATATTTGTGTCTATGTGAGTTGGTGTGTGTACATGTGTATATGTATGTATGCATGCATTTATGTTTCTCTGTCTTTGTATGTGTGTAGGTGTGTAGTCTGAGTGTATATGTCTATATGTGTGTGTGTATGTATGTATGTCCCTTGAGTATGTGTGTATGTGTGTATGTGTGTTACGTGTATGTCTGTGTGTACCTAGGTGTATTAATGCATGTCTGTGTTAGTGTGTGCCTGGGTTTGTCTCTGTGTATGTGGGTATGTGTGTCTCTGTGTGTGTGCATACATGTGTTTGTGTGTCTGTGTTTCCCTCCAGGGAAAGACATGGCATCTGTAGACATTCACAAGAGTGTGAGGTGGGAAGGAGAGCTGTCTCTGCCTTTGTGAGGATCGCAGCTGCCTCTGCAACACCTACACATGGAGAGGCAGCCCCATGAGGGAGGGGGACCGAGGACTCTGCACCCACACTCAGATTTTCAGAGACTGGCAAGGACCAGGAGGCAGCCATCTGACACTGAATCTTCCCCCTTTCTATTGTTTCAGGTAGACCATGGGAACCACAGGCTGGAGGCTGAGCTGAAGGGCGAGCACCAACTCAGCAGACAGCTGGATGCCCTCCCTCAGCAGCATCTGGACCAGCTGGAGGAAATGTCAGCAGAGGTGGTCAGAATCCTTGACATCTCCAGGGCAGTAGCACAGCTCAGCAGCCTGGTCACTGATCTGGAGAGGACAGCCAAGGAGCTAGATGCCAACACACTGAAGGTGCAATCCTGAGGCCTTTCTCAAAGGCTGGGATTCTCCCCAAATGCTAGGTGTAAGAGGGAGGGGCTCATGTGACATGTGGTGGCATGTGCTGGTGGTGGCTTGTCTCAGACCACACAGTGCTTCTGCAGTAGTGTGGGTACAAAAGAAGGGTGATATCCCCTCATTTCTCAAGGTGACACACCAGAGTAGCCTCCAAGAGTGAGTTGGGAAGGGCATTTGGAAGTGATGGGAACTTGTGAACTGATTGTGATCCTTACTCTCTTTCTCTCTCTCCTAGAATGCCAGTGACTTACTGATAAGGTATGAGCCATCCTTCATTCCTTCCCACATGTGGACAAATGTACAAACCCACGCAACATAGATGCACACAGGGCCTAATGTAGGTCAAGGAGACCACTGCTCCGTTAGCTTTCGTATCTTCATGCTATATAGCCAGTGGAAGATTCAATGGAATATGTGAATATAATGAATTTATGAAGGATTTCTTTGTTTCTAGGAGTGCTCCAGAGAAATTAGAGATTATTTATCCTGAGCTGGAGAAAAAAGTCAATGAATCACTTCTTCAGCCCTCCTCCACAGCTCTGACCTGTTCACGCCCGGGCCACCTCATTTCAGACTCACCTCGGCCTCCTCTCTCTCCTTCCTCCAACCTGTCCAGCCCCCCGTTAGGTGTACCCAATGCATCTTCAGGACCGCCATCTCCTGAACGCTTCCCCATTTCCTCATACCTACAGACATCACCTAATGCCTAACCCTCTGACTCTTGGATAATAGCCGCAGCCTCCTTCCTGAATCAGGTGATGGGTGGGCCTGCCACTGTGGCAGTCAGAATCCATGATCTCCAGGACCATTTGCAAGGTCACCATTTTACCTGTGGACTGGTGGTAGTGCCCACATCTCATGATCTCATATTAAAATGGGAGAGCCCAGACATCTGAACGGCATGAGCCCACCAGTGGTGATGCCACCTCAGCACAGTGAGCCCAGC
The DNA here is from genome assembly GCF_000181295.1 of Otolemur garnettii. NCBI lineage: Eukaryota > Metazoa > Chordata > Mammalia > Primates > Galagidae > Otolemur > Otolemur garnettii. Next base: position 322,576 of record NW_003852426.1, read on the forward strand.
AGGTGCATTGAAAGGAACATTCCTCTTGAGCTCCCGTAACATCTGTTGTCTGCGCCACTCACCCAACACTCAAGCATTATTGCTGTGACAGATGGACTCAGAGACATCCACCCCATGAGCCTTGCCTTTGGTATTTGTGCCCCATGTAGTCCCTTCCCCTTCAGTGTGAGTGAGATCTGTGACTTGCTTCTTATCAATGGAACATGGCAAAGGTGATGGGGTGTCCCTCCGGAGACTGTGTTGCTCGAATTGGACTCCTCTTTCCTAGCAGACTCACTCTAGAGACTCTTCTTTCTGTCTTGATGAGTGAGTGGCCCCATGGCAAGGACCTGCAGGCAACGCCTAGGAGCCAAGAACAACCTACAGTCTGCAGCCTCCAGCCAGCAAAAAGCAGAGGCTCTCAGGCTTGTGGCTGCAAGAATCTAAATCCTGGCTAGGCACAATGACTCATGCCTGTAATCCTAGCACTCTGGAAGGCTGAAGAGGGTGGATTGCCTGAGCTCACAGGTTCGAGACTACCCTGAGCCAGATGGAGACCTTGTCTCTAAAAATAGCCAGGTGCTGTGTTGAGTGCCTGTAGTCCCAGCTACTCAGGAGGCTAAGGCAAGAGAATCACTTGAACACGAGTTTGAGTTTGTTGTGAGCTATGATGCCATGGCACTCTACCAAGGGAGACAAGGTGAGACTCTGTCTCTTAAAAAAAAAAAAACTGGGCAGTGCCTGTGGTTCAGTGGGTAGGGCACCAGCCCCATATACAGAGGGTGGTGGGTTTGAACCCAGCCCCAGCCAAACTGCTATAAAAAAAAATAGCTGGACATTCTGGTGGGAGCCTATAGTCCCAGCTACCTGGGAGGCTAAGGCGGGAGTTGCTTAAGCCCAGGAGTTAGAGGTTGCTGTGAGCTGTGATGCCACGGCACTCTACCAAGAGTATTAAAGTGAGACTCTGTCTCTTTAAAAAAAAAAAGTTTATCTTGTCAACAACCTGAGTTGAAAGCAGATTCCTCTCCAAAGCTATGCCCAAATTTCTGAACCATGGGAACTGTGAGACAATAAATATGTGTTGTTTTAAGACAGTAAATTTGTGGCAATTTTTAGGGATCAGTAGATTACTAACACCGTTGTATATCAGTAATTTGTACATATGTCTCACTTCTTTGGGTGAAGCAGTGCCTGACTCATCCTTGGTGTCTAGTCAAATTTTAAATGGATGCATAAATGAATTAAAAGAAAGTCTAAGGGCCCTTGGTGATCTTCCTTATTTAAAGGGAGCCATCAATCATCTTTATACTAGATTTACTGAGCCCTTGATGAAGTAGTCAGTACTATACTAGGCACTGAGGGATATAAAGAATAAAACATGCCCACAAGATGGTACTATGTGGTAGTGCAAAGAGTGAAAACTCAGGAGCCAGACTTGAGTTCAGGTCCTAGTCCCAACACCTAAAACCTCTGTAACCCTGGGCAAGTTTACATAGCTTCTCTGAACTCTGCACTACTCCCTCTATAAGGAGGATAATGGTACCCATGGCCTAGGATTGTTGTCAAAATTAAATATCATATTATGCAAGCTAGGTGTCTGCTGCAGTACCTAACATACTATCATCATTCAAATATGTTAACTTAGTCTTTTTTTTTGAGACAGAGTCTCACTTTGTTGCCCTTGGTAGAGTGCTGTAGCATGACAGCTCACAGCAATCTCAAACTCTTGGGCTCAAGCAATTCTCTTGTCTCAGCCTCCCAAGTACCTGGGACTATAGGTACCTGCCACAACATCTGGCTATCCTTAGAGATGGTCTTGTTCTTGCTTAGGTTGTTCTCAAACTCATGAATTTAGGCAATCCACCCACCTTGCCCTCCCAGAGTGCTGAGCTTACAGCTATGAGCCACTGTGCCCAGTTCAGTCTTCTAAAAAATTGCACCACCACCCCCATCCACAAAGTATAATCTAGATGTGGAACCAGGACAAACTCAAATGGAATAGTACGAGAATGTGTGTCTGCATTAAGTGTCACAGATTCTAGGCACTCTTGGAATTCAGAGAAGAAACCCAAGTAAGGCTGGAAAAGTCAGGATAGTTTTTGTAGGGGACCTGGGGATTGGACAGGTGAGAGAGAACATTCCATGTCAGGATAACCACACAGATGAAAGCAGGAAGGTAGGAAAAAGCCACAGCATGGTGGCACCTGTATCTCAGTGGGTAGGGCGCTGGCCACATACACCCAGGTTTGCAGGTTCAAATCTGGCCCAGGGTCAGCTAAAAAGCAATGACAACTGCAACAAAAAAATAGCTGGGCATTGTGGTGAGCGCCGGTAGTTTCAACTAGTTGGGAGGCTGAGGCGAGAGAATCACTTAAGCCCAAGAGTTTAAGGTTGCTGTGAGCTATGACACCACAGCATTCTACTGGGGGTAACATAGTGAGAATCTGTCTCAAAAAAAGAAAAAGAAGAAGAAGAAAAGAAAAAAAGAAAAAGCTGTAGCATATTTGCCCAAGTGTGAGGAAACTGATCCAGTTAGTTTAGAATTTTCCAGGATGGGAAAGACTAGAAGTCTACAGGATGGATGGATAGTACCACTGACAAAGTGAGTCATCAAGGTTTTTGAGTAAGTAGTGAAGCAGAAAATAGTGTTTAAGAAAAACCAGTTTGGAAGCTTTGTCCAAGATGGACGGGGGCAGGAATTGGGGGTTGGAGTGAGGAAGAGAAAGAGTCTAGTGTTCATGGAAAAAGGTGTAGTTGCTAGGCAGGAAGCTGTAGATCTCAGAGAAACATGAGACCCCAAATCTACAAGGTCTGACAATTAAGTTCTCATACCTGACATTGTGCTCTGATGTCAGCAGCACTGTACAAACAACTTAGTAGGGTTCTCACAGCTGTGTTCCTGCGACGTGTGGTGGTGTCTGCCTGAATGTTGTTCATCGTTGCATGTTTTTGTGTGGTGTGGCAAGAATGTCAAACCTTGAATTAGAGCAACAAACATACATAAATTTATTTCTTGTTAAACTTGGCAAGAGTGGAAATGAAATCAGGGACATGTTAGTCCAAGTTTATGGAGATAATGCTATGAAGAAAATGGCAGTGTACAAGTGGATTAAATATTTTCCTGAGGAAAGAAAATGTGTTACTGATAAAGAGAGGTCAGAGCAGTCAGTAATGAGCAGAGCTAATGAAAACATTGTAAAAATTTGTTTAATTGTGTGTCAAAATCAATGGCTGACTGTCAGAAGCACAGAAGATGAAATAAACATCAACAGAGCAACAATTAGGAAAATCTTAACTGAAAATCTTGGCCAAGACCTCATGGCTTTTGCATCACAACAATACACCAGCTCATATGGCACACTCTGTGAGGGAGTTTTTAGCCAGGAAACAAATAATTGTTTAGGAACATCATCCCTGCTCACCTGATCTGGCCCCCAGTGACTTTTTTCTTTACCTGAAGATAAAGGAAGACATTTTGACAACACTCAAGACATCAAGGGTAATATGATGACAGCTTTGATGGCCATTCCAGAATAAGAGTTCTAATACTGTTCTGAAGGGTGGACTAGGCACTGGCATAGTGCACAGCTTCCCAAAGGGAGTACTTCCAAGGTGACTGTAATGATATTCAGCAATGAGGTATGTAGCACATTCTCTACAATCAGTTTGGAAACTGACTTGGCAGGTCTCATAAGAACTAGACATTAGCCAAGAAAGGAACATTCACTCCTGAAGGTGACAGCTAAAAATCCTTGCACCCCAGGTGGGGCTAATCCTTGCACAGAGAACTTGTACCAGGACTGGAAGGAAACTGACAGCCCCAAGGGTCTCTCAACTGAAGAAAAGTCCCATTACTGCATAGGCACTGCCAGGCTTCCCTCAGCCATCTTCTGACCAATAGGCCAGGGATGACACAGAAGATCAGGCTGGGGCTGAACATCTGATCAGCAGATGGTTGGCCAATCAAGTCTATGAGGTGGCCAGTTGAGAAAATTCTTATCAAAGAGAGACAATGATAATTAACTGAAACCCTGGAAACTCAGAAGGGAATTGTGAGGAAACTGCCATTAGCTGGCCAGAAGAGCAGGTGCAGAGGGAATCAGAGCTGCACACAAGGCATGTACTGGAGCAGGTGTTCATGACCCATGCTGCTGAAAGACCACAGGATAATCTAGCCTCCACGGTTCCTTGGACCTCAAACCCCCTTCCTACCCATTCTTGAACACACAACATACAGCATAATGGTCATGACCACAGACTAGAGAGCAGAACCCATATGTCTGCTCTGCTACTTATTACCATCGGTTGTTTTGGAACCAGTTACTTGACCTCCATATCTCAGTTCCTTTATGTACAAAAGGGGGATATTAATAATAGCACCCACCTGATAGGGTCTCTAATGCCAGTGTTCTGATAGAAACTCAGGCATAGAGGGCAGACCTCCCATGTTGCTTATCCAGCTCCTGGTGGCCAGGGAGCTGTATTACACTAAAAGTCTACATTCTTTCATATGAAAGCTATAAATTAGTTATTATAGCCTAAGAATATGGGGCGGGGAGGGGGTAGATGGGTGGAGGGAGGGTGATTGGAGGGATCACCTCTATGGTTTGTCTTACGGGGTACAAGTGAATCTTTCTAAAAGTAGAGTATAAACATCTTAACACAATAACTAAGAAAATTGACATAAAGTCTATGTTAACCAGTTTGACGAAAATATTTCAAATTGTATATGAAAACACCACACTGTACCCCATGATTGCATTAATGTACATAGCTATCATTTAATAAAAAATATATACAAAAAAAGTCTACATTTTGAGATCCACAATCGGGACATACAGAAGGCCTGTACACCTTTATACGGAGGAGAATAGTGGTGACATGCCAAACAGCAGTTACATATGCATGCCTTCACTGTACACAGTTATGGCTATGTAAGAACACGTGGCTCTTTGCCATGGGTAACAAAGCCTAGACAAGTTTATCTTGTCCCATACCCACGGCCATGGGTGAGAAACCCCAATGTTGGTGCCTGCTGTGGGCACCCCGTTACCTCATGAATAAAAGCACTCAGGACCACAGATTGAAGGTACAAAATGCCTGCAAGAGGGGGGCTTCCCATATTCCAGGGAGTACCCGGAGCAACCTTTGCCATGGCCTTTTATTGAAGCATTATACAACAGGTGTGGGGGCCCACGCACAAGAGCTACACGCTTAATGATCACTACATGCTCTTTCGCCCCAGGCTCAACTCCCACCCTGCTGCACCACAAATATCCAATGTATAACACCTGCTTGCTAACAAGCAAGGGATCTTATCTCATTATCGCATGCATCTGTTTGAGGGCTTATCTCCACCAGCCAAACATCTCCATGCTGGCTAGGAGATTGTCCTGCTCCCAGTGCCTCCCTCAAGAGCCAGTGACCACTTCCAAAAGCTTGGTACAGGGTCTCCTACACTCCAAACCACTTTTGTCTATTCCTATAGGGTCAATGTGAGGATTAAATGAGTTAGTATATAAATATTTATTGTGGTGTCTGGCCAAAATGGTTCTATGTGTGTATGTTATTATCACCAGCACTTTTTTTTTCCAGACAGAGTCTCCCTATGTTGCCCTGGGTAGAGTGCCCTGGCACCACAGTTCACAGCAACCTCAAACTCTTGGGCTTAAGCGATTTTCTTGTGTCAGCCTCCCAAGTAGCTGGTACTACAGGCACCCACCACAACACCTGGATATATTTCTGTTGTTATTGTCATTATGGTTTAGCAGGCCCAAGCTGGGCTCGAACCCTCCAGTCTTGGGGTATGTGGCCAACGACCTAACCACTGAGCATGGGCGCCGAGCCATCACCAGCATTTTTTGCATCTCTAGCTCTTCTTACAGAAACTGGTGGTCACCCTTACTGCCCCACCCCACCCCTGCCATAACTTCCCCAGAAGCCTGGCTAATGATGGAGAATCCAATTTTCCTCATTTCTCTGTGTGTTCATGTAATAAATTTTCCTGTTATTTGAACTAACTTGAATGGTTCTCTTATTTTTGCAAAAGAAAGAGTTGCTACGATGTAAGCTGTGAATAAATCAGGTGTAAACTTGTGGATGTTGAGCGTGCAATAGTCCTTTGGCATCTTGGAAGGGACAATAAGGGAGCACAGGAGCCTCTAGAGCAATCATTCTCAACCTTCCTGATGCGGCGACCCTTTAATACAGTCCAAGGGGTCGCGACCTACAGGAACCACAGCATTTGAAAAGTTGAGAACCACTGCTCTAGACTTTGGCACTGCCTGGGGAGGGAACTGGAAGCCCTGCTCCTGGAGGGCAGAACACAGAGGTTCATCCAGCTGCCTTTGTCTTGAAGCTATCATGTTGTAGATCTATCTACTTCCTCTGCTGACTCTACATTCTAAAAGCAAGTAAGCTTCAAGTATTAAATAAAATTACCCTAGGGGAGGACCATTTTCACTTGCTGGCAGTTTTATTTTTCAGTGCAAGAAATGTAAATTGTCTTTCTGAATCCAAGTCATTCATGGGGAGTGTAGCCAGCCTTCAAGTATTCACCAGGACCCACCTGGGCATCAATTTCTGAATAAGGCAGTACAGTATAATGGTTAAGAACTCTTGAGGCCAGGTATGGTGGCTCACACATGTAGTCCCAGCACTTGAGGAGACTGAGTCAAGAGGATTCCTTGAGGCCAGGAGTTCAAGACCAGTGTGGGCAACATAGTAAGACCCTGTCTCCATAAAAAACAAAAAATAAAAGAGCTCTGAGTCAGACATGAATTAAAAATCTAGCTGTGTGATGTTAGCTAAGCAAATAATCAAAACTCAATAGGCCTCAGCTTTCTTAACTTTAAAAGTGAGATAATAAAAGGATCTAGCTGGGTGTAGTGGCATGAGCCTGTAATCCCAGCTTCTTGGGATGCGGGAGTATCACCTGAGCTCAGAAGCTCAGGACCCCTGGGCAATATGGCAAAACTCTGTCTCTTTAAAAAAAAAAAAAAAAAAAAAAGATATACCTCACAGAGTTACCGTGGTTAAGTGATAGAAAATGTGTAAAGCCCCCCAACAGCAGGCCAGGATCTTCATACACATATACAGGATAGGCTAATAGAGGCCAATAGTCATTTTTAAAGACCCAGCTAAAACCAATAAAAATAAACAGAAAAATATAATTCACTTTTTAGTAGAATCTCAGGTTTTGGAGTTTGGGATATGTTTTAAAATACAGGCACTTGTATGTGTCTATTTTATTTTTGGAATATATAACATTTTATATGAAATAAGGAATACTCCCAGGGAAAACAATACAATCTCCCTCCAATCCCTGGCTCTTGCTCTCCAAGATTTTTTTCATCAGATGAATTCTTAGCCTGGGCCTTAAGCACTCTGTGCCCTGTCCCATTGAGGTTACACTCAGGATAGTTCCCATCCTCCAAGAGGACAGAGTAGGGAAAAGATAGAACTTTGTAACTTATGTCTGAGCAGAGTAGACAGATAATGTTAAAGGTACTGTAAGTGAAGGGCATGATTACAAAGAATAAAATACAACATCAACAAAAACTAGAAAATAAAATGTGGTCACTCAATATAGTTAAGACAATACTTTTATTATGCATAGGATTTACAATAATCTCACCTTGGGACAACTGATAGCATTTTCCAAATTCTAAGCAACCATGTGTGAGCATACAGGCCTGTCCTTCCAGCACCAGGCCGGGGGATTTCCAACTGACCAATAGCCAGCTTCTAAACACCATGCCCACCCGTGGCCTCCCCAGCACCACCTAGCTTCCTGTCTCTCATAGAGCTGTCCACTCCAAATCTACTTATCTTCTCCAAATCCCTAATCGTTCCCTTCTTCCACCCCACTTCTCAGATGTCACATTTGGTCCAGCCCTAAGCAGTCTCAACTTTTTAGGCCAGTGGTTCTCAACCTGTGGGTTGCGAACTGTACTAAAGGGTAGTGGCATTATGAGAACCACTGCTTTAGGCTAAAGGTTATAGGTCATTCAACTTATACCCCTGACCTCCTGGGATTTTTTACACAGTACAAGGGTGCAGATGGTGCCATTTCTGCTCCCATATCTGAGCTCTTTATGATTCATTTGCTTCCACTATCTCATTTCTTTTTTTTTTCTTTTTTTTTTTTTTTTGTGTGGTTTTTTTGGCCAGGGCTGGGTTTGAACCCACCACCTCCCGCATGTAGGGCCTGTGCCTCACTCCTTTGAGCCACAGGCGCCGCCCACCACCATCTCATTTCTTAACCTCAGTCATCAATTGATGAGAAAGAAATTTTTCCACAGGGTTAAATGTGGTCCTTGAGTTGAGGTTTATGGCCATGCCTCCCCTAGGCCCTGCACCTTCATCTCAGAAATGGCACCACCAGGTTGAGGGAGGGAGGGAGTGGGCCAGAGGAGGGATAGCACACATCTGCTCATAAGGGCAATAAAGATATCCCACTGTTCCATGGTCATAGGGCACCAGTGAGTTCTCTGATGCTCCCTCTTCCTAAGATGGCCTTCCCTCATTTACCATACATGTTTGTCCTTTAGACCCATCCCCTCCAGCGAGCCATTACCGACTCATCCTCTCACTCCAGGCTGGACTATGCCTCCCTTCTCTGAGCACCACAGGGCCAAGGTCAGACCCCTGACACAGCATCCACCACACTGTGCTGTAACTTCCTCTGTATGTCTCATCTCTTCCCAGGAGTGCCATCAGATACAGAACAGGCATTTTTCTTTTTATTTTCACATCACCAGTGCCTACCACTTGGCTCATAGGTAGCACACAATAAATGTTTCTTGAGGATGTGAGTATATGAACCCAATAATTTTTGAAGAAAAGATGAAGGGAGGTGGGAGGTGAGATTCCTCACTTAAGGTCATACAATTGCTTGGTTACAAGGCTGATTCTAGAACTCAGGTCTTCTGACTCCAAATCCAATGCTCTCTCCTGAACACAGCTACCTACTTCTGTGCTTGGTGGGGATGTCAGTGAGAGGAGCTGGAAGCAGCCTGGATCCCCAGGTACGCTGGCCATTCATTGGTCACAGGGCAAGGGGCTTGATCAGCAAGCAGATTCAGGGTCAACCCTTGACCCTGGCTCCAAATCATTGTCTAAAATAGTCATTTCTATTCCAAGTCTTCAGGTGACTCAGCCAGGGATCAAGTCAACATAGCACTTCGTGTAAGGCCTGTACTTAGAGGAGGGTAACTGCACCCTGTCAGTAGCTAAGGGAGAAACTGGACCTCCGGCCCCAGAGCCCAAAGAAGGGAAAGACCCTCCTAGTGAAGGAGGCAGTGAAGGTGTAGATAGGCTCGCAGGTGACAGCATTGGCAAAGGTCACCCAGCCCACCTCATAGTCGAGAGACACCCGCACCTGCTGGGGCTGCTCCCTCAGCGCAAGCCTCATGGGGAAGGAGCCTAGAGCCGAGACAAAGCCCCAGGCCAGCCTCAGAGCCCACACCCCCTCCTCTGGCCGCAGTCGAAGCTCTCCCTTCCGCGACATGTCCTCACTCATCACCCCGATGGTGCAGCTGCCCCCATGGGCCAGGTCTACACTCACCACCCATGTGTGTTTCCCCCCTGTGAAGCCATCCTGGGCCAGAACACAGGTGGCCCGGTCAAAACGCTGAGGGCTGTCTGGCGAGTTCTGCCATTTGTAGGAGAACTGAGCACGCCGGTGGTCCTCAGACAAGAGGAGCTTGGGGTGGGAAGTCTGGGGGTCTAGAGAGATGTACACTGTGGGAAAAACCAAAAGGGACACAGACATCAGTATAGGAGGGCCTAAAATCTCCCCCTGGTGTCCCCTATAAGCACTATTGTTACCAACAACATGTGCAGTGCCTACATGGACCAGCAGTGTGGCATCACCTGGGAACTGGTTAGACATACGGCCTCTCAGAATCTGCATCCTAACAAGATGCCCAGTGATGCATGCACATGGTAAAGGCTGAGGAGCCTGCCTCAAGGAGGCAGCAGCTCTCATATGGGTCTGTGCCGTCCTCTGGACAGCTGTTTTGCTCACCACACCCTGGCTGGCTTCCAAAGCTATGAGTGCCTGCTGGGACCTGCTCCTGCTGCTACTCTTCACCCTCCCATCCCTGTGGCTCTGTCTCAGGAGGAGACAATTCCTCCATGAAACTTGGTGGTACCCCCCTGCCTCCCTCCCAGGGCACTTGCAACTCATCTATCTACTTTCCATTCCCGCAAGCTCTCTGACTCACTCACTCTGCCTTTGTTATTCTAAAACTCTCAGAGTCTGAGGACCAAAACCTTCTGTAGACCCCTGCATATTGTAACTTTTAGTATTCATAAACTAAAAAATTATCATGCATTTGGATACATCCATGGGTTAGTGAGCCTCTTCTAACAATTCCTTGACTCCCAGGGTCTTTGGCTGTTTCACTGGGAACAAATGCCCTGAAGGGGTCCATTCTATTCATTCCTTTTCCACCCACAGGCCATCCTCCTTCTGTCACCCCAATGACATCTTAGAGGAAGCAGGGGCTTCTGACAGTTCTAAGAATATGATTTTAAATCCAGATTAAAGTTCCCCTTATCCAGAAAGCATTCCCTGACAGACTTCATCCCATTCCAGTTTAATCTTTCTATTCACCCAAGATGCACAGACCAGGATGTGAGCTTCATACCACACATGCTGTAGATGACTGTGCCTGTCCCTTCTTTTTTTTTTTCTTTTGCAGTTTTTGGCTGGGGCTGGGTTTGAACCCACCACCTCCGGCATATGGGGTCAGCACCCTACTCCTTTGAGCCATAGGCGCTGCCCAAGCCTGTCCCTTCTTCATGGTTCTCCTGAGTGCCTTGCAAAGGCAGTGACATAGGTATACACTATATGTATACAGACACATATGTATATATATGGATGATGCATATACACACGCATGTGTGTACATATATGAATATTGTGGTGCCCAGTGCAGAACCCTGCGTAACTGTCTCTCCTTTTCAGGAATTCATCACTCTCTCTCATCCTGATGTAGCTGCTTACCCGGCTCATAGTCCAACTCAAAACGGAGTTTTTCTGTAAAGAAGAAATAAAATAGGATGACATTTCATTAGTCTCACAAAACTACAGAACTTTTAGTGATGAGGAAACTGAGGCACATAAGAGAGGAGGAACAAAAAGAAGGTGGGGGCTGAAAATCTCCACTTTGAACAAGTTCCAGGGGATCTGATGCTGCTGGGTGGGCCCCCACTCTGCAAACCACTGCTCTAGCTCTGAGCGGGCAGAGACTATATTTGCCTCTATCCACAGGATCCAGGACACAGTAAATGCTCCAGAAACATTTGCCTAATAAAGAGAGGAGTGGGTCCATTTATTTCTTGTCTGCTTGGAAATTATTGTGGGGGTAGTCAAAAGTGAGCCTTTGATTAGGTAAACTTTCCTTCACTGCCAGGCCACTGAGAATACTTCGAAGAAGTAGACTTATGGGGAAAAGTTCTTCTCAGGTGACACTCTTGTGGTTGGGTCATTGAGAAATAGGTGGCAGTAGGAGGTGATGACATAGAGCCACATTCCATTACCATCTGTCATTTCAAACTCTCCCCCTCCCTTTCCTACCACCATTCCCTATTCCAGAAAAGGGAAATGGGCACAGTTCCTACATGGGCAGTCCAACTCAGAGAGCTAGACCAACAGAAGGAAGGTGGGGGCGAGGAGAATGACATACCATAGGATAAATACTGTGACAGCTACTAATTAACAATGTTTATTATCAAAAATTTATTACATATTACAAATGTTGCCATGGGCTTTTTGACTTATTGAGAATGACAAATGTTGTTAATCAGTATCTTTTATATTATTTAATGCCAACTGATCAAATTTGTGTAATTATTTTTTAAATCAGTTCAATATTTTTTCCCAAAAATCTTTTTATATTTTTAGACAGAGTTTCACCTAATAACCCTCAATAGAGTGCCGGGACGTCACAGTTGACAACAACCTCCAGCTCCTGGGCTTAGGCAATTCTCCTGCTTCAGCCTCCCAAGTAGCTGAGACTATAGGCACCTGCTACAACACCCAGCTATTTTTGTTGTTGTTGTTGTTGCAGTTTGGCTGGGGTCAGGTTTGAACCCGCCACCCTTGGTATATGGGCCAGCGCCCTACTCACTGAGCCACAGGCACCGCCCCCAAAATCTTTACCTTTATTATCTCTCTTCATAATATTCTAACAGGCAGATTTTATAAGAATCTGCAAATAAGGAAATCAAGGCACCAGAAAGGGATAAACCTTGACACAACACCATTTGGCTATGGATCACAGAGGCCATTCCTAAACCCGGGCTTCATGCCCACCTGTGCTCTGTGGGGACCCGAGATTCTCTTACCCAGAAACATTTTCATCTCCCTCTGCAGTGGGAGGGCCTGCTGGGGGAAGTCCCGAATCTTCTGACCCAGCTCAGGGGACACAGCTTCTGGTTTCCGACACTTTCTGGTTTCACATCTAATGCACAAAAATGGTGGGGTCTGGGAATTAACCTCCTTAATGATGCCTTAAGTCAGCCTGTCATCTTGTTCTGCCACTTCCCATAGACCAGCGGTTCTCAACCTATGGGTTGTGACCCACGGGAACTATATTAAAGGGTCGTGGCATTAGGAAGGTTGAGAACCACTGCCATAGACAGATACAAATTCTGTAGCATTGCCCAAAGGTGCTATGTATGGATGAGTATTTACGGCTATACCTGAGAATGCACCTGTGTATGTGCAAGTTTCCATGTGAATTTATGTCCTTAATGTGAGAATGTTATACGTTTATATGGAATAACTAGGCATGTGGTCCATGTGTGTATACTTTGGTGAGAAAAGGGAAGAGAGGAACTATATCACCTACCTTATTAGCGTGCTTCTGATATCCTATGGGAGAGAGACAGAGGCATTCAGTTTCCAGTTTCTCCTTCCCATTTTTCTTAAGACTAAAAAATACCACATTCCTAGCCCTGGACAGAAAAAAGACATCAGATCTGTAAAGTCACAGTGTTAGAGTTTACTAGGCTTGGGGATCAGAGCACAATCATTTTATTTTATAGACCCAGGTAGTAAAGCAATCTGCCCCTGCTTGTTAGAGACAAAGATAAATCCCATACCAAGGTCTCTTGTTTCTCAGGCCTGAGGGTATCCCCCTAAATCATGGTGCCATTCTGATGCCTTGTTGAGACACCAATATTTCTCCTCCAGTGCAAGGAAGTGAAATAAATGAGGACAAACTTCCTGACCAGCCAATGCTAATATTTAGGTCATGGAGAAGGGTTTGGAAATATCATCTGACGTTTGTTTGCAAAGTACTTGATACTTAACTTTTTTCTTTTTCTTTTTCTTTTTTTTTTTTTTTAGAGACAGAGTCTCACTTTATCCCCCTCAGTAGAGTGCTGTGGCATTACAGCTCACAGCAACTCCAACTCCTGGGCTTAGGCAATTCTCTTGCCTCAGCCTCCCGAGGAGCTGGGACTACAGGCGCCCGCCACAACGCCCAGCTATCTTTTTGTTGTTGTTGTTGCAGCTTGGCCAGGGCCGGGTTTGAACCCACCACCCTCAGCATATGGGACCAGTGCCCTACTCATTGAACCACAGGCGCTGCCCAGTACTTGATACTTTCCAAAGTGCTACTTCAAATTCCATTTTACTATTGTATCCTCACAAAAGCTCTGTGAGATAGTTAAGGAAAGTATCTTCCCTATTTGATGGATGGTGGGATGAAGAAATGGAGACCAGAGAGCAAGGTATCCAGGGAACACTTGAGGAAGCATGGACCAGAATTGAATCCTGTGACCCACCTCCCATCTGGGACAACAGAGATGTGTGAGTGAAGGAGATAGGGCTTAGACAGGCACAGGTGCAATGGTCACAGTGAAGCAGGGTTCTGGGCTCACCGTCAGGAGCTCCCCTGCCGGCCTCTCATTCTTCTTTTCCAGTTCTTCAATCAGAGCACTAAACCGGCAGATCTCCCCAGCGACCAGGAAGTCAAACTCATCCTGTTGCTTTAAGATGTCTCCATCGAGGCTCTCCAGCTGCGCTAAGAGGATGCTCTGCTGTTCCTTCAGGAACCGGCTCAGGTGTGCAAATTCGGAAATCACCTGTTGTCTCTTAGTGGACACCTGAGTCTGAAGGGGCAAAAGGAGAGGGGTGAAGGAAGTTTTCAAGTTCATTTCTCCTCCTCTTCCTTTTTCTTCTTTTCCCTTACTTTGCTCCCATCTCCTTCCTAGTCTAGATCAAGATCCTCCAAAAATGGGTGGTAAAACCAGAACAACCCTCCACGCGCACACACACCCCTACACGCATGCACACACACGTCGGTGTTTCCTTTCCACTCACATTCCACTCTTGAAAGCTAGACTATACAGCATTACCTCAGCATCATCTGCTGGAGCTTCTAAGCGGGGTAGGACTCAGACACGGTGAAGGGGAGGTGGTGGGGACACTCTACCTCCTGCCTTTTGTGAAGTGCACACTTTGTGCATGGCCCTAAGCTACTTTACAGGCACAATCTCATTTAATCCTTGCTGCAGTTCAATGAGATTGTGACAATTTTTACTCTCCATTTTATAGATAAGTAAACTAAAGTTAGAGAATTGTAAGTTCATATAGTTAGTGTCAGAGTCAGGATTCAAGCTCAGAATGACTTCAACGCCCTATGTGTTTTGTTGCCTTGGTCAGGGACACAGCAGACCCTGAGGAAGGGGAGGGACTTAGAGAAGGAGTGACGACCTACCAGGAGGACTTGTATTCTTTTCTTTTCCCTTGACTGGATTTCTTGAATCTCTTCTCTTTCTTTTCTTAGACACTGAAGACATTTTTGTATTTGTTCCTGGGGAGAAGGAATATAAAATACCTAAGATGGAAAAAAATTATTTGTGCAGAGGTGTCACCTCATCCAACCCTCTACTTCCAGGAATGAAATGGCCCCCAGGAAAAGTGTCTCTCCCCTAGCTGACAATGCCTGACCCTTCTACACCCTGACAGCTTACTCTCTTTGGGTCTAATTCCTCTTGTTTTGTGCTCCAAAAATTTTGATCAGGGCTTTCTCCCTTTATCTTGTGACATTAGAGGTTGTGACTTGGTTTACCCATTTGAACCTTTCTTCGGGGTAAACATCCTAATTCATTTTGCTTGTTTTAAGTGATATCTGGAATCTGTCCTGAGTTTGATGTGCCCTTCACTGAAATTAGTCCAAGTTCCTGACATATCTCAAAGGGAACATGTGCAAATAACAACCCTCCTTTCTTACTAGAATCAGTAATCTGTGTATGAGGCCGGGGGTGGTGGCTCACCCCTGTAATCCCAATACTCTAGGAGGCCAAGGCTGGTGAATTGCTTGAGCGCACGAGTTTGAGACCAGCCTGAGCAAGAGGTAGACCCTGTCTGTAAAAAATAGCCAGGTGTTGTAGCAGGAGCCTGTAATCCCAGCTACTTGGGAGGCTGAGGCAAGAGTATCCCTTGAGCCCAAGAGTCTGAGGTTGCTGGGAGCTATGATGCCATGGCACTCTACAGGGGGTCAAAAAAAGTGAAACTCTGACTCAACAACAACAATAAAATCTGTGTATGATTCCAGAGGGGAGAAGACACTTGGATAACACAAAATTAATAGAATTGTTTTTAAAACTGTTTGTTCTAGAATAGAGTTAGAAGCAGGTAACATACATAAATGTCCATACATATATGTTCAAAAATACGTATAGAACTCTCAACATCAAATGCTAATTAACTAAGACGTCCACACATACTTGTATTATACTAAAATACAATCTATAAACAACTAAAACCAGCACACACTAATTTAATAACATAAAATGACATGCCACCCAAACATAAACTCTCCAGCAGTTACACTTAAAATATTCAGATACATACATACTCAGACCCCCACTCAAACACACCATACACACCTAAAAACATGAAAACATTAATGCACATACACACCATGTAATCATTCCTCCTTCCCGAAGACACACCTGATACAATGCACAGACACACACACTAATGTTTTGGCCACTTGTTCACTCAACTAGTATTTACTGAGCTCCCATTATCCTTTGGCCAACACAAAACACATCAAAAACATAAAACATAAACACAGGATGTTCCGTGCCTGAGTCTGTTGCCTGGGTAATCTTATTAGCAAGGAGAAAGAACTGGGCCTCAAACTGGCCTAAGTAATTCACAACTCTGCTCTGCTCCTCTTAGTCCAGTCCAGTCCCGCACCTGTCCTGGGATCCCTCTGTCCCCTCTCCTACCCTGTAGGGAGCCGCTGCATCCTCCAGGAAGCGCAGGGTGTGCGCCCTGTGCTCCCCGGCCTCCCGGCACAACACACACAGCTGCATCTCATCATCCTCACAGAAGAAGTAGATCTTCTCTCCATGCTCCTGGCAGATGTCGTCCTCTTCCGAGCCCAGCATGGACACCAGCTGGAGGCGCCCAATGTTCTCCACCACGTTGGCCAGCTGCCAGTTGGGCCGGAAGCTTCCAGGGCGGAAGGGCTCCTTGCAGAGAGGGCAGGTGGGGGACTCCTCCAGGTGTGGGCCTGGGATCTCACAGTACCGGGTAAGGCAGCTGCGGCAGAAGTTGTGGCCACAGTCGATGGTGACCGGCTCCCTGAGGGTGCCTTGGCAGATGGGGCAATTGACCTCTTCTGCCAGGCTGGTCACAGAGGCAGCTGAGGCCATGTTGGTGCTGCTAGGCCTGTGGCCTCCTCAAGGTCTCCCTCTTTGCTTGGTAGAGGAAGAAGGTCTGGGAAAACAGTGAGGACACACACCACACACTCACACACCTGTACGTGCTCATGGCCACACACAGGCACATCTTAAATACACACCAGTACCCGCATTCTCATACACACGGACAAGGCACCCACTCTGGCAGCCAGGGTTCTGTTGTCCTGCCAATAGCACAGGTGGAGAATCACAGAAGAGGAGCAGGACAAGGGGCTCACAATGTTCCAGAGATGACCTCAGTTACTCTCTGGACTGGTGACCATGATGGGACTTGATGTTCCTTTCTGTCCATCCAGAGACACAGTGGAAGGAAAGTGGTGATAGCTCCGCCATCCACTGTTGAAAGAGATGTTCTTTGGGAGACAGGAGGGAGACTGGGTAACAGAGTGGAGATGCCACCCAGCCTCCCTGCAGTGTGGCCAGCTGTCTCCGGGGAGATTGGAGGTATCAGCCAGCCCAGGGCTTGCCTGTCAGTGGGCAGGAGAGTGTGGGGACTCAGATAAGGTCCTTGTGCCCTGATACACATGGCATCACTAACTTCAATGGCAATCCCCCAACTGTCCTACCACAGCTTCAAAAGAGGTTGGAATATTCCCTGTTGGGGGGAGGTAACAGCCAGCATTTATTCATAATGATTACATGCCATACAATAATATAAGCTATTTAAATGTATGATCTAATTTATTTCCATTCTACACCATCAATGCTAGTAGGCTCTCCATTTTATAAATGAAAAAGCTGAGGCTCAGTTAGCTTATTTATATTTCCCAAGTAGGAAGGTGAGTGGCCATAACTTGCAGCCAGATCTACATGTCTTCTGAGCAATGCTGTCCAATAGAAATGCAATGTGCATTTAAATTTACAATTTAAAATGTCCTTTTAGCCATAGAGAAATTGTACAAAGAAATAGGTGAAATTAATTTAGTAATGCCTTTTATTTAGCCTTACATTTGCAAAATATTATCATTTCAAAATATGATCCACATAAAACATTATTAATATTTTATATCGTTTTTTATTTGTGTGTGGCATGGTCTTTGAAATCTGGTGTGCATTTTACATATATGGCACACCTTAATTCACACTGGCCACATTCCAATGCTCAGTGACCCCATGTGGCTGGTGCCTCATGTATTGGACAGTGTAGCTCCAAGTCTACACTCCAAGGGGGACATGAGGGTGGAAAGGGAAAGTGAGTAAAAAGGGAACAACAAGAGGGGTTGGGTTGATCACTCAGGCGAGGACAGAGGGAGGCCTGGTTTTATCAGCAGATGCAGGTGAGTGGATGAAGAACTGGAGTGCTGGATCTCAGTCCTGCTATGGCTTGTGCAGAAAGAGCACAGGGCGTAAAGCCAGGAGCCTGGGATCATCCCCAGTTATGAGGCTTTCTAGCTCTGTGACCTTTGGAAAGTCATTTTACCTTTCACTTTATAGTTCCTTCTCTGTGAAATGAAGGCAATGATACCTTCCTAGACGGTAGTTGGAATGAGATATAATAATATGAAAACACTAAACCCTAGATAAATATGATTGACACTTTATCTTTCTGGTTGTTTCCTAACATTCAGCAACATAAATCATTTAATTTTGATTTCTTGCCTTCTCCCACTTACAGTAAAAAAATAAAATTAAAGTCCATTGTTACCCAAACTCCAGCCGAGATTGTGGTGCTGGGTAGGGGGGTATTTAGGAGCACATGAAAAAGCCAGCATGAGCAGACGAGGTGGGCAGGAAAGGAGAGCAGAGGAGCAGGCCAAGTAAGCAGTCATCACATGGTGACGTGCAGTGTCTTAATGGCATCTCCGCCCCAAATTCTCCGGAAGTCGACACTTCCCACTCCAGTCTGGACTTTGATGCTCCGGGCACACCTCAAAGTCAGAAGTTTATGGCTCCCACCTGCTCAATCTGACAGGAAGTGTCTCCTCCCCATTTCTCCCCACCCACTGTGGACAAGAGATTCCCAGAAACGCCATCTCCCTGTGACCTCATGGTGTTCTCTGCTCCCCACCCCAGGGACAGAAGGAGTACACAATCAGCTTACTTGCCCACCACTGGGAAATTCCAGGTAATTCGAGATGCCCTGGAGTTTGGACCCACTCAGCTGATGGGTGGTGGCCAAGGGCTCTGCATGCAGAGCCCAGAGGTGGAGCAGGTTGCTTCCCTGGGCTGACATTCCTGCCTTCCTCTCTGTTGGCCTCCTGGTCCTTTCCTTCTGTGACTCATTTAAATGCAACTCAATTTCAGGAAAAGGAAATTCATGTGGACCAAGGCAAAGGCCTCAGTGGACAGCTGGGGAAGGCACTGTGATGCCCTCAACCCCCACCCTGCAGGTGGTCCGTGAGGGGGCCACCTGTCCTGCCTGCACAAGGCCCCTGGAGGATGCAGTGACCACTACCTGTGGACACATCTGCCAGCTCTGCCTCCTGCTGCCCTCCCAGATGGGAGCTCAGCCCTCAGGCAGGATCCTACTCTGCCCGCTCTACCAGGAGGAGAAGCAGTCAGAGGCCCCCATGGCCCCTGTCCCCCTAGGCCCGCTGGAGGAGACTTACTGTAAGGAGCACGGTGAGAAGATATACTTCTTCTGTGAAAAGGATGCTGAGTTCCTTTGTGTGTTCTGCCGGGAGAGTCCTTCCCACCAGGCTCACACTGTGGGGTTCCTTGATGAGGCCATTCAGCCCTACCGGGTAAGAAGCGGAGCTCTACCTTGGGCCTGTTTAGGGCGGGACAATGTTCGGTTGTGGGTAGAGAGAATGGGATAGGGACCTGGATGAAGGGCCTGGCTTCCATGTCAGGAGACCCCGAGGCAGAAAGACACTAGGAATACTCCCAGACTGAAAAGGGACATAGCTCCTCTTGGATATATAGGAGGTTATTGTCTCAGGGGGACTTTAGAGCAAGCCCTCAGAGGACCCCACAGTGATGAAGCCCAGAGAACTGCAGCTGTGGTTTTGCTCACTAAGGACAGACAGCCCTGGTGCAGAGTAGGATCTCCTGCAGGTTATAGACAGGATGAACTTGTTCTCCCAGGGCCTAGACTGGATATGGGATTAACAAGACCCTGATCTCTGGAGATCAGAGGAAAGAGAGGAGCAGACAAGGGCAACCAGCAAGGGCTGCTCTTGCTGAAAAGGGGAGGGTGGCAGTAGTCCAGCATTATAAGAATTTCCCACCTGGTCTTGGGGTCACTATCCATTCCTGCCTGCCTCTCAGATCTCTCTCTTATCATCTAGTCACTAGGTCTGGAAGTGGCTTTCTCAGGAACATCTTCAGAATCTTGAACTCTCTCCATAGCCAGGCCCTCCCCATCTCTCACCTCTATTTTGAAGTCTCTAGTGCATTCCCTGTCTCCATCTGTACCCTTTCCAGTTGCCCTCCAATCTGTTGGAGGGAGATCCTCTGAAAACACAAAGCCAATCCAATCATGTTGCTTCCCTTCTCAAAATCCCTCCATGGATTCCCTAGTGTCCAAAGAAAGTCCACTGTCTTAGCAGGCCACTCAGGCCCTTTGCAGTCAGGCTCCTGCCTTCCTGTCCACTTTTCTTTCTCAGCCTCCCTCCTCAGCACCATGTCTCCAGCCAGGCTGAGCTGCACCTGCTGCTGCTTATTTGTTCTGTTTCTAGTCCTTTTTACACAGTTTCTTCCTCCTAGAATGCTTTCTTCCCCACCTCCCATCCCTTTTTTCTGTTTTATCATTTCAATCAGTTTTAAGTATACAGTTCAGGAGCATTTCTGGCCAACTGGAAATCAATCTTTCAAGGCCCACTGTAAACGTGTTCTGGTTCCCTTAACCCTTCAGGCAGAACCATCCTTCTGATCTCACTGTTCACACACTATGACTATTACATTTTTCTATCTATATTTTAATCACTCATAACAGACTTCCACCTAAGATGGAGATATCTTTATCTTTGAATCCCTCAGCACTCAGTGGTGGGCCTGGAATGTGGTAGACAACTCACGTCTGTGAGTTGAATTATTAATGCACCTCTTTCTGCCCATTCTCCTCCCCATAGGATCGTCTCAGGAGTCGGCTAGAAGCTCTAATTGTGGAAAGAGATGAAATTGAGAACATAAAGTATCAAGAAGACCAGAAGCTTCAAGTGCTTCTGGTAAAGGCCACACTATTGGCCACTTTCTCCTTTGGGATTTTCTTAACAGACCCTGGGGAAGCCTGTTGGTTAGTGTCTGTTGCCTGGCTGGAAAGAACCAGCAAACTGTTCTCATTCACCTTCCTGTCATTGTACAAGGGCCTTTGGGATCTCAGAACATCAGCACTGGAAGTAGTTCTGACATCTTTCTAATTCAAGATCCATCTTATTTGCCATTTTTTACAGAATGGAAAAGTCTAGGAAAGTGATACTCCCAAGGCCACATGCCAAAGCCCAAGTTCATGATGAAATGACTAGCACCTGGGTCTCCTGACCCTTAGTCCATTGCTCTTCCTGCCCAAGTCTATCTACTTGAACACACCATCTGCAAATGGGAATCTTAGGATCAGAAGGTGTATATTCATGTCTGGATTCTAATCCTGACCACAAGGCTGACCTTGAGGACGGGGGCAGATGGTGTGGCTATATCTGGCTCCCTCTCACCTTTTTCTTCATGCTACACAATTATGAAGAAGGAAATTCAATGTGGAAATCTCTGGTACCTTGACCAAGGAGACGGAGTGTGGGTCCAGGAAGATCTCTCCAGCATCCCTTAACTCCTGTCAAAGTACCCATGGATACCCTGTACATGGTGACCTTCATGGCTAAGACCAATCTCACACTCTTCCACTAAGTTGCGTTGATTCTAATTCTAGAATCAACTAGATTGCGTTGAATCTTCCACTACTTGCGTTGAATCTAATTCTAACAACTTCCTTTTGCCTCAGTTGTTTTTTAAGAAATGACGACAGGCATTCTTACTCAATTCTATGAAGGCATGGTAGGGTTAAGATGGTATCATAGTTGCAGAAAGATTTTTTAAAAGTTAAACATGGCTCTTAGAGGATAATATGGCATTATTATTAGAATCTCTAGTTAAGAAAATAGCACAGCCTTCATCATTAGTAAGTTCACTTATGACCTATCTACTTTTCTATAAGGTGTCTTGGAACAAGTTGTTCCCTATCTCTCCTAATGAATAATAATATAGATGATCCTCCCAGAAGCTAGCTCTGAGCCCCTGTCTGTCCTACCCCTTGCAGGCTAAGATTGAAAACAAGAAGCAACAGATAGAAGCAGCTTTTGAGAGGCTGGAGCAGGACCTGAAGGAACAGCGGTGTCTCCTGCTGGCCAGGCTGAGAGAGCTAGAGAAGCAGATTTGGAAGGAGAAGAATGAGTACATCACAAAGGTCTCTGAGGAGGTTGCTCAGCTTGGAGCCCAGGTTACAGAGCTGGAGGAGAAGTGTCAGCAGCCAGCAAGCGAGCTTTTACAAGTGAGAGACACCCCACCACTTCATAGGATAGAGAAGGACTCCAGGGGAAAGGGGTGCCATGTGATGGGCTGGAGAGAGGCAGGAGAGGGAAGTGGAGATTATTTCTAAAGGAAAGGACTGATAGTTATCTGGCCCAGAGAGGTTATGGAGATATGGATCCAGAGGTCTTGGAGACTTATATGGTCCAGGCCATATACTGTGGTCATGCTAAGGGCTTTGGGATCAGACAGTCTTGGGTGTGAGTGTCAGCTCTTCTAATCATGTGTCTTGGGTAAATCTCTTGACCTCTTTAAACATGGGGATAATAATAGCAACCCTCTCCATAGGATTATCATAAAAATTATAAGAAATAATCCATATAAAATGCTTAGCAGGGTCCCTGGTACACAAAGAGAACTCAATAAATGGTGCCTGCTGTGGTTATTGTTATGTGATATCACATCAGACCCAGCTGACAACTCAAGGCTGACCCCTGTTTACCATTGTTTTTTTTTTTTTTTTTGAGACAGAGTCTCACTTTCCCCTCAGTAGAGTGCTGTGGCATCACAGCTCACAGCAACCTCCAACTCTTGGGCTTAAGCAATTCTCTTGCCTCAGCCTCCCAAGTAGCTGGGACTATAGGTGCCTGCCACAATGCCTGGCCTTTTTGTTGCAGTTGTCACTACTGTTTTAACTAGCCGGGGCCGGGTTCAAACCCTCCACCCTTGGTATATGGGCAGGCACCCTGCCCACTGAGCCACAGGCACCACCCTTTACCATCACTTTTTAAAGGTTAGAGGCAGTACCCATCCCCAAAACAAGGTTGAGACAGAGAAATCAGCATAAATTAACCTACCACAAAGTCCCAAATTAGTAAGAAAGCATGATGTAAAAGAGCAGTCTAATGAGTAGGTAATTAAATAGATATAACTCTCTAGAAGAAAATTTTGAACTGATATTTCAAGGAAGAAAGGATGTATAGAATCCCTGACAGGAGGACATGTGGAAACTAAGTGCATGTTCTTGTCTTCTTTTGTAGGATGTCAGAGTCAACCAGAGCAGGTAGGGCCCACTACCCAGTCCCGACTCCTTTATGCTCAATGCGGAGAGTGAAGGGGGAGGGGTTTTCACTGCCACCCACCTCCTATCCCCCAGAAAGGCAAAAGCACTCTGACAGTGAAGCCTCATTCACTCACACACACGTACACACATATACACATATGCAGTCCAAACTTATGGAAGGTTCATTTTTAACCTGATCAGTTAAAAATTCTTGGTATTATGACACATTTTTTTCTCTTACAAGTGAAGTTATACGCAATAATCATGTTTTAAGACTGGTCCAGGAACATCTATTTAATCTGTAAAATTATTAGTACCTAACACTATTTAAAATATAATCTGAAATGGAAATATTTTCTATAGAAAATAACAAGTATGGCTGGGTGTGGTGGCTCATGCCAAATCCTAGCATTCTGGGAGGCGAGGCGGGTGGATTGTCTGAGCTCAGGACTTTGAGACCAGCCTGAGCCAGAGCAAGACCTTGTCTCTAAAAATAGCCGGACATTGTGGCAGATGCCTATAGTCCTAGCTACATAGGAGACTGAGGCAAGAGAATCACTAGAGCCCAAGAGTTTGAGGTTGCTGTGAGTTGTGACCCCATGGCACTCTACCAGGGGCAACAAAGTGAGACTCTGTCTCAAAAAAAAAAAAAAAGAAAAGAAAATAATAGGCATGGAATCTGGGAAGACTAGTCTGTTCTTTCATTCATTTTCCCACTCTATTTCTCCTATTTCCTTCAGCATTTTCTAATGTTCCTATGAAAGGACAGCCACCAGGAGCTGGGAGGTATTATAAACACACACCCCTTCCCTTTCCTTTCTGCTGTAAGCCCTAGGCACTGCACTGAGATGAGAAGAGACATATAGCTAAGGAATGCTTAGCATGTGCTTGTGCCTACTGGTATGTAGGAAGTATAAAACCCCAGTGCCTACGAATCAGGAAGGCACACACACTTTTCAAAGAGATCTGTAAGGGAGTGAAAAGCTTGCTTAGGGTCATATAGCCAGTGCCTAACAAGGACTGAGCTGGAACCAAAATTAAGGGCTTTTTCATTGCAATCTATTTTTTCTTTTACCTTCCCCCCTTTCTCTTCTAGCCTCTTTTCCTTTATAAACAGCACACTGTTTCTCACTGTATTTCAGATAGAGGTAACTGATCTCTGCCCCTCTCAGCCTTCACAAACCCAAACATTCTCCTACAAAGCCTACATCCAGTTCTTAAAGCGTGACTACCACGATTTAGTTCCTTTTAGGTCTAATTAAAATGCCTCTTGCTTTAGTCACCATACATTTCCAGCAAAGGTAAAGAAATGATACTCAACCAAATTATTCACTGCAGACAGAAAAATCATTCCTTAACACGATTTTAGCCTCATTTGATCTATATCACCCAAACATTATTGTTGTAATTTGGACTTAGCTTGTTACCAACTTGTCTGCAGGTGTGAGATAAAGACTGTTGTGAGGACAAAGACCATTTCTCATGAACTTGTCAAGAAGATCCGCGATCTCCATAGGAAAACACTCGCCCTCCCAGAGATGATGAGGACATTCTCAGGTGAAGAGGAGGGGGCCACGGCTTTCCCCGCTCCCAATAGGTGCTCTTCTGCATTTCACCCATCTCCATCTTTCCCCACCTTTGAGATTGGCTCAAGACATTATCCCTCCCCAAAGTCTGCCCTCAGTGATCCCAGTTTACTCAGGGGCACCATTTCCTAGAGTATCTCCTCTGCTCCCTAAAGACAGGCACTGGACTGGGCGTCCAGCAACGTGAAGACTACTTCTGTTCCATTAGAACATACTAGAAACCAAGTCTTCTCCTGTCCCTGTCCTCATCCTGCCTTTAGAGGTGCCTGTAAGAAATAATAAGTCACAGATCTTTCTTTCTATTTCTGCTTCCCCCAGAAAACTTGGCGCATCATCTGGAGACAGATTCAGGTAAACAGTGGGGAACTGGGGGAGCTGTTCTTTCAGTCATCTATTCAATTCATGGCAGGAAACAGAGCAGTTAAATGCATGCATCCTTGAGCCAGAGTGCATGGGTTCCCTATTCTAGCTCTTGCTAAATATGAGACACTGGGGGAAATACTAAGCCTTTTTGTCCCATAGTTTCTTCATCAACAAAATGAAAAAAATAATAATAATAGTACTGCACCTACTCCATAAATAGCTGTAGCTGTGAGGATTAAATGAATTAATACATGCAAAGAGCTTAGTATAGTATCTGGCATATAGTAAATGCTCAGCTAATGTTAGTTGCTTGTAACCAGCATTGTGCTAGACTCTTTATAGACTTGAGTAAATACTGTATGATTTTTTTTAAAAAAGCACTTACTTCAAATTGGCCCTTCATTTAGAAATTGTTCTTACAAGTGTCACCTCATTCTGATATAAAAACAATGCTTCTCAAATTAAATGTGCTGAAAAAAATCTTGTTAAAAACACAGATTCTGATTTAGTGGGTCTGGGATGGAGCGCAACAATTTGCCTTTTTAACCGCCTCCCAGGAGACAGGGATGGATGCTGCTGGTCCACCCACCGCCCTTTGAGAGGCAAATCCTTACAGCACCACTTGCCAGTCAGGTAGAAGAGCTGTCATTGTCTGTCCTCATGGAACAGAAGGAGAAACTGAGGTTCTGAGAAGCCGGCCAGTGGCAGGCTGCACGCGGCAGTGCTCTTTCTGCCCCTACTCACATCACGTGGTTACCTGCTCTAGGGACGTTTTTGATTGGCTGCCTCAGCTGTTGATGTCCATGCTGTCCTCCCTCTAGAGGTCATCACTCTGGACCCTCAGACCGCCAGCCAGAGCCTAGTCCTCTCGAAAGACAGGAAGTCGGTGAGGTACACCCGGCAGAGGCGGAACCTGCGCGGCAGCCCCCTGCGCTTCGACGGCCTCCCGGCTGTGCTGGGCTCCCCGGGCTTCTCCTCGGGGAGCCACCGCTGGCAGGTGGAAGTACAGCTGGGCGACGGCGGCGGCTGCGTGGTGGGGGTGGCTGGGGAGCAGGTGAGGAAGAAAGGAGACATGGGTCTGAGCGCCAAGGAGGGCGTCTGGGCCGTGATCTTCTCGCACCAGCAGTGCTGGGCCAGCACCTTCCCCGGCACCGACCTGCCGCAGGGCGACATCCCGCGCGCCGTGGGCGTCGCCCTGGACTATGAGGCTGGGCAGGTGACCCTCCTCGATGCCCAGACCCAGGCACCTATCTTCACTTTCACCGCCTCTTTCTCAGGCAAGGTCTTCCCTTTCTTTGGCGTCTGGAAAAAAGGTTCCTGCCTGACTTTGAAAAGCTGAGGTAGAGTGGAGACCCGAGTGTCCTGAGACCCAGCTCCTCCCCTCGCCCTCAGAAAGTCCTTGGGCAACTCCTGATGGAGTGAGGCTGGAGTGAGGCCAGAGTGAGGCGGGAGGGCAGGTGATCTCAGACCTGGAACAGGACAGTGATGTGTGTGCTTATGTATCTTAACGCCTTTCAGCTCTCTAACGCCCCAGACCTGACCTTGACGCCCGGCCTTCTCTGCATGGGAAGAGGAGGACCAGAGGCAGTGGGGGTTGTGCCTTGGACATCAGCAAACCTGGGAGTCAGTGGGCTTTGGGGAGGGGGCTGGAATCTAAAATAAAATCTTTAAAGCTTAAAAATATTCATCATAGGAAAAACCAGGACCTCATTGGGCTTCCACAATAAAATCGACTTTTTACACACCAGGAGACTCCTTTTACACACCAGGAGACTCCTGTGCAGGGTTTAGGGCCTCTTCATCAGCCCTTTTTTTCTGCTCAGGTCATTTCTCTAGAGTTGTAGAGAATGTCCTAATAAACTGTGACCCGCAGACCTCTGCATTTCATGTGTCTAATCACTGCTGGTGAAGGTGAAGGGAAGGCTTAAATCCAGTGGAGTGTCTGTAGCAACAACTTGGGGCTAACAAGGGTTGAGGGGCTAGTAGGCTCCAACAGGGTGAGTCCTGGTCCTTCTATGGCCAAGACACAACCCTGCCCTTTCCTTTACACAGGACTTCCCTGCTGACAGTGGGACAGTCACCAGACATTACAAAAGGCTATGAGGTTAAAAAAATTGTTTTCAAAAATATGATATTCATATGATACATCTGTGAAATACATAGGACTTTTGTTTTTCTCATTCTGTGATGAAGAAAACTAGTCCACAATTAAATGAATTTAACTAACAGCTGGTCTGACCTGCTAAGGTAGAATCTACAGGTCCTGGTGCCCAGTCCCTCATTGCAGTTGTTAAGGTAAATTAAAAGCAAGCCTAACTCCATTTTGATATAATTCTTTCCCCTGAGAATCAGTGGAAAGGCAAAGCAGGCCTGATTCCATTCTGTTGTTTTGCTACATTTTATTGCTTTTAGAAAAAAACAGTTTTGCTTGTCTCCTCACCCGTTGCATAGTATTTAAAGTCTACCTGGTTAGAACTGTTAGAATTATTAGTATCGGCTCAGCGCCTATAGCTCAACCGGCTAAGGCGCCAGCCACATACACCTAAGGTGGCGGGTTCGAATCCCCAGCCCGGACCCGCCAAAAATTCTCAACCAAATCCTAGCCA
>NW_003852426.1:350937-353193 GCF_000181295.1 Otolemur garnettii
GTAGAGTGCTGTGGCATCACAGCTCACAGCAATCTCAAACTCTTGGGCTTAAGAGATTCTCTTGCCTCAGCCTCCCAAGTAGCTGGGACCACAGGCACCCGCCACAATGCCCAACTATTTTTTTGTTGCAGTTGTTTAGCTGGCCTGGGCTGGGTTTGAACCAGCCACCCTCACTGCATGTGGCTGGCACCATAACCACTTTGCTATGGGCACTGAGCCATGATATAGAAATGTTAACAGAGCAAATTTGATTCCACTTCACTGTTTACTCCTTTTCTGTTATATTCCATTACTTTCAAAACTGGTTCCTCTTGTTTGCCCTCCCATTGTATAACTGTGAATACATTCAACTAAAATTGTTAGTGATGTAAGTTACTGACTGCACTCATGATTATGTCCTTAATGCTTTTTATGATCATGCTGTTTATGACCTCCACCTGCGAGTCCTCCTCCCTACACTACCCTAGGACATTGTAGATTGTATTTGTTCTATAAAAAAGAATTACTAAGTGCTCTTGTGGTCATAGCTTTGTAAACTGACTAAGCTGCCTTACCCTCATGCTTTCCCCTAACTGCTGTTTTCACCTCTATAATTATGCTTGCTTGCCCCTTGGAAAAATTTTGCCTTATAAAAGTCAAAGCCTCAGACAAGTCGGGGATCTCTCAGAAACCCCAATTTGGGACACTGAGGCAGTTGCTGACTGGCTCTTCAATAAAAGGACTCCTCTTTAATTCAACTTGTCTGGTAATGTGGTCTTTGAGAGACTCCTGGGCATAACACAGTGACCTTTCCACCATGCTCAGACTTCCCAAACAAACAGATCCCAGTGGGGCTTTGTTTTGTTTACTACCCATTTAACTGATGTTTGAGACCACCTGGGCTTTTTCAGGTGAGCATGAAATAGACAAAACAAATGAACAGTAAGTCACAACATATTTCCAGGTCTCTGGTACTTCTAATTTTACAGATAATGTAAAATATCTGGTACAGATAATGTAGGAGTATGGATATGCACATTTGGAAGTTCTGTACCCAAATTACATTGCTCTGCATAAGAAAAGAAAGAGGCAGAGTCTAGTGTCTCTTACCTGCAATCCTAGCACTTTGGGAGGCCAAGGCGGGAGGATCTCTTGAGTTCAGGAATTCAAGACCAGCCCAGAGCTCTGAATAAAAGAGGTCTTCCTTTTGGAAGACCTTGTCTCTATTAATTTTAAAATTCAGGTGTGATGGCAGGAACCTGTGGTCCCAGCTACTCAAAAGGCTGAGGCAAGAAGATCACTTGAGCCCAGGAGTTGGAGGTTGCAGTGAGCTACGACACCTCTGCACTCTAATGTGGGTGACAGACCAAGATTCTGCCTCAAAAATAAATAAATAAAGGAAAAGAAAAGAGAAATGTAGAAGCCTAAGGGGAAGGTTTAGAAATAGCTAAGACCCTATGGTGCCAGGATGAGAACAGGGAGCTGCCTAGAAGAAAAGCAGAAGAGAAGAATCCATTTGGTGGCACAGCCGGAGTCTAAAGATGTAAAACCAGGCTCTATCTCCCCTACAGGATCCTCAATCCAACTTCCATTTCTTTTAATGTTTTGTAAGCATTGCTTATGAAGGAAATTAGAAATATTTTTATCCCAAAATATGGCATTTTGACATGATGGATTGACTGAAGAAGGCTCAAGATCACTCTAACCTCCCCCACCCACCATCAACCACTGTAAACTCTCCCCAGATCATTGAAATTTCTTTATTTGCCTGTGACGTCCAGATCTAGGAGAGCAATTGCCCCTTCCTCTTCTTCCAGTAAGACCAGCAGTGTGTTCACGCCTGTAATCCCAGAACTTTAGGAGACCGAGGTGGGCAGATCTCCTGAGCTAATGAGTTTGAGACCAGCCTGACCTAGAGCAAGACCCCACCTCTAAAAATAGCCAGGCATTATTGCATGTGCCTATGATCCCAGCTACTCAGTAGGCTGAGGCAAGAGAATCACTTGAGCCAAGGAGTCTGAGGTTGCTGTAAGCTATGACACCACAGCACACTACAGGGGGGGGGGGTGAAAAAGTAAGACTATGTCTCAAAAACAAAACAAAACAAAAACCAGTGATGTGATCATACCTCAACAGACTCTCTTTAAGAAAATAATGTTGTGGGCTTGGCGCCTCTGGCTAAAGCGGCTAAGGCGCCAGCCACATACACCTAAGGTGGCGGGTTCGAATCCCCACCCGGGGCCCGCCAAACAACAATGATGGCTGCAACCAAAAAAT
>NW_003852426.1:353515-358962 GCF_000181295.1 Otolemur garnettii
AAAAAAAAAAAAAAGAAGATAATGTCATAGGCTGGGAGCAGTGGCTCATGCCTATAATCCTAGCACTCTGAGAGTCCAAGGCAAGAGATCACTTGAGCTTGTAAGTTTGAGATCAGCCTGAGCAAGAGTTGAAAGGTTCAAATGATGGCACCCAGAGACAAAGCCACAGCAGGACAGGGGAAGTTTAGGTCAGCTTTAATGAAAGAGGAGATGACCCACCTGGGCAGTGCAAAAATGGCATCTACATCCAGGGACAGTTAGAGATCACTTTTATAAGGAGCAGTAGAGAGTGGGCAAATTCTACAGCTTTCTTGTCAGGTTAGGGTCTTTGGGGCCCAACTTCTCAGGGAGTGGCCTAGCCAGATCCTTTGTGTCTTTGTCTTAGGAACAGAGGAGGAGGAAAAGGGGAAAGGATGGGGGTGTGTGTGTGTGTGTGTGTATGTGTGTGTCTGTGTTAGGCCCCCAACAAGAGTGAGACCCCATCTTTACTAAAAATTAAAAAAAAGAAAAAAAATTAGCTGATTGTTGTGGTATGCACCTCTAGTCCCAGCTACTCAGGAGGCTGAGGCAGGAGGATCAATGGAACCCAGGAGTTTTGTTACCGGATAAAGAGGGCCTAGCTGCCTATCCCTGTCAGCCAATATGCAGAGCTAGGAACAGATCCACCAAACTTTATTTGTCAGAAGACCAAGATTCTGGAGAACAGTGAGAGTAGCCTCTCCAAGACGGTTCTGTTCTTCCATTTCCAAAATTACAGTTTTATAAATTTCAAAGTGAAGACCATTTTAACCTTTATCTTAAACAATAATCAGTAAAACCCATGAATCTTAGTAAAAAATAATCAGTATAACTCATGGCCCCAAACAACATTCTAATTCAAAAGTTAATCTCCTCTGGCAGCACCCATAGCCCAGTGGGTAGAGCCCCAGCCACATGCACCATGGCTGGTGGGTTCAAAACCAGCTCGGGCCTGCTAAAAAACAAAAGAATAGCCCGGTGTTGTTGTGGGTGCCTGTTGTCCCAGCTACTCGGGAGGCTGAGGCAAGAGAATCACATGAGCCCAGGAGTTTGCCATGAGCTGCCACAGCACAGCACTCTACCGAGGGCAACAGAGTAAGACTCTGTCTCAATTAAGAAAAAAAAAAAGTTAATCTCCCCAATCAATCCATCTAGACTACTCAAGATAGGCATTTTTAGGGTGGGAGCTAAATTTACAAAAAGTAAGAATGGGAGACAGGGGGTGAAGGTCAGCAGGACCTAAACCAATTAGGCCAGCTATGTCATGTCTGCCTTAGCCTGACAGATTCCATCTTATTCTCACCATGTGTACTTTCAGTTTGAGGCTGCAGTGAGCTGTGATGATGCCACTGCATCTTACCAGGGGACAAAGTGAGACACTGTCTCTAAATAAATAAATAAATAGATTAATCTAATGAGCATACATACAATCTTGAACTTAGTGAAAATAGTCTTTTTGAACACTCAGAAAGTATTTAAGGGAAAAAAATGGCCAAGATCTACATATAAAAGCAAAACAATATTGCTGACAAAGTAAAATATTACATGCCCCATATTCTACTTGTTTGTAGTTTTCTTTCCTTTTCTTCTACCATGTTTAGATTTTTTAAGCTTCTAGCCTGTGCTTTTCTTTTGCTCCTAACCAAGAGAATTCCTGTACTTAGTCTTGGGAATGTTGTCTCTCCCAAATAGCAAGGGGTGAAGAGAATGTCAGAAAGGAAGAAGGAGTGATGTTCTTTTCTCCTGCTTGTTCTGATAAAGTGTTTAGTGAAGAGTATTAACAAGAGCATCACCGTTTTGAATACAGAGTTGTGTGGCATAACCTTAACTACCCTGTTCTGTTTCCTGCTGTCATAAAATTGTTCTTGCATATGTTATTTGTAATAAAAGATTCTTTCATGATTCCTCAACTTCAGCTATTATGACTATGTTCCGTAGAATCTGGTAAGACTTTTGGTCTGTAAAGTATTTTCTTTGTTAAATGATTTTCTTTCTTAATAATAATTGCTCTGATAATATATTTGATAAACATGTTTTCCAAAGGTATAAATGCTTATAAGACTTCCTGCTTATTAGTAAGAGCTTAGAAAAATACCTGCCTCTCCCCCATGCAAAATGGCATAATAAAGTCATGATTGGCAGAGTTCTTTTTTGAAAAAAGATGTGTCAAAGTGATTTTATCTTATCATGCAGACAATGATCTCTGACCACAATGTAATAAAATTAAAAATTAAAAATAAAGATAATTTTAAAACCCTATATACATTTGCAAACACACTCCTCAATTATTCACAGAACAAAGAGGAAATCATGACAATTTTAAAAATATTAGCACTGAAAGACAAGAAACATCAAAAGTGCTTGATGTGGCTTGGCGCCCATAGCTCAGGGATTAGAGCACCAGCCACATTCACTGGAGCTGGCGGGTTCAAACCTGGCCTGGGCCTGCTAAACAACAATGACAACTACAACAAAAAAATAGCTGGGCGTTATGGCAGGCATCTGGAGTCCCAGCTACTTGGGAGGCTGAGGCAAGAGAATTACTTTAATCCAAGAGTTTAAGGTTGCTGTGAGCTGTGTGATGCCACAGCACTCTACTGAGGTTGATAAAGTGAGACTCTGTCTCTACAAAAAAAAAAGAAAAAAGAAAAGATTATTCAAAACAGAAAATCTTTGGTGATTGATCAAGAAAAAATAAAAATTACAAATAGGCGTGGTGTGGGGGCTCACATCTGTAATTCTAGCACTCTGGGAGGCCAAGGAGGGAAGACTGCTTGAGGTCAAGAGTTTGAGACCAGCCTGAGCAAGAGCAAGACCCCATCTCTACTAAAAATAGAAAACTTAGGCAGGGTACAGTGGCTTACGCCTGTAATCCCAGCATTCTGGGAGGTCAAAGTGGGTGGACTGCCTGAGCTCACAGGTTCAAGACCAGCCTGAACAAGAGCAAGACCCCATCTCTACAAATAGCTGGACATTGCGGTGGATGCCTGTAGTCTCAGCTACTCAGGAGGCTACGGCAAGAGAATCGCTTGAGCCCAAGAGTTTGAGGTTGCTGTGAGCTGTGATGTCACAGCACTCTACTGAGGGCTACAAGGTGAGACTCTGAAATAAATAAATAAATGAATATTTTTAAAAATAGAAAAATGAGCTGGGTAAGGTGGGAAGTGCCTGAAGTCTCAGCTACTCAGGAGGTTAAGGCAGGAGGATCACTTGAACCCGGGAGTTTGAGGTTGCTATGAGCATGGCACTCTAGCTGGGAGACAGAGTCAGACTCTGTCTTAAAACAAACAAAAAAAATTACAAATAAACAATGTTAGAAGTGAAAAACAAGACAAAACTTTACTGTGAAGAACTTTGTCAATAACTTTGAAAACAGAGATATATTAAATAATTTTATGTAATATTTATGTTATATTTAACATACCCAAACTGACTCCCGATGACATGGAAAATCTGAAGAGATATATAACCATTTATTAATTAAATCAAATGAAAAATTAAAATTTTAAGCCCTCTTTTCCTGTCCTCCCCCAAGAAAAATAAATAAAAGATCACGCCCTCAAAAAAAAAAAAGAAAGAAAATCCTTAACACAACTGAAATATTACAGAAAGCAGGGAATCCTTCCCAAATTATTTGATAAGCCTAATATAAACTTGGTACTAACACTACATGTAAAGAAAAGAGCTCTTTTGGCCAATTTTATTATGAACATAAACATAAAAATCCTAAATTAATAAACAGAATCAAATAGAAAAATATTAAATGAGTTTTCTCAGGAATATAAAATTGATTTAACATAAAAATTCATTAATGTCACTCATTAGAAGTTTAAAGGAAGGAAAAATAATTTGATATCACTCAATACCCATTCCTAATGAAAACACTTAAACTAGAAATTGAATTTTCTGATCCTATAAAGAATATACTACAAAATCATACCTTGAACACAAAATTTAACATACTGAATTCTAACTAAAAAATAAAAGCATCCCTTAAAAATCAGAAACAAGACAATGATGCCATCACTGTCTCTATTCAATCCTGCACAATAGGTCCTAGGTACTTATTTTGCCATGTATAATATATACTTTTTATTTTCTTTTAGTTTTATTTATTTAGTTATTTTGAGACAGAGTCTCACTATGTCACCCTCAGTAGAGTGCTGTGACATCACAGCTCACAGCAACCTCAAACTCTTGGGCTCAAGTGATCCCCTTGCCTCACTCAGCCTCCCAAGTAGCTGGGACTACAGGCACCCGCTGCAACACCCACCTATTTTCTGTTGCAGTTGTCATTGTTGTTTAGCAGGCCCAGGCCGGGCCATGTATGTGGCTGGTTCCCTACTCACTGAGCTACGAGCGCTGAGCCAATATATACTTTTTAGTCTAATTCGTTTTTTATTTTTTTGAGACAGAGTCTCTCTTGGTAGCCCTTGGTAGAATGCCATGGTATCACAGCTCACAGTAACCTCAAACTCTTGGGCTCAAGTGATCCCCTTGCCTCACTCAGCCTCCCAAGTAGCTGGGACTACATGTGCCCGCCACAATGCCTGGCTATTTTCAGAGACAAGGTCTCAGTCTGACTCAGGCTGGTCTTGAACTGCTGAGCTCTAGCAATTGTCCTGCCTCAGCCTCCCAGAGTTCTAGGATTACAGGTGTGAGCCACTGTGCCTAGCTGTTAGCCTAAATTTTTAAGGGAAAAAGTAAGGATGGGAATTATACTTGAGTTCACTATTTGTTACTGGTACATAAAATTTCTTGTACCTTGTAATCTGTTCTTGTGTTTTGTAACCATTTATTACATAAAATTTCTTATATCATAATATGTTACAAAATAAATGCCAAAATTTCTTTATACATGTAATACAAAAAACAAGTACCTAAATATAAACAAATACAATTTTGAATTAAAAATGAAAATGGGCTAGGCACCTGTAGCTCAGGGGCTAGGGCGCCAGCCACATACACTGGAGCTGGCGGGTTCAAACAGCCCGGGCCTGCCAAACAACAATGACAATTACAACAAAAAAATAGCCAGGCACTGTGGTGGGTGCCTGTAGTCCCAGCTACTGGAGAGGCTGAGGCAAGAGAATTGCTTAAGCCCAAGAGTTTTAGATTGCTGTGAGCTGTGATGCCATAGTACTCTACCGAGGACAACATAATAAGACTCTGTCTCAGGCTCGGTGCCTCTGGCTCAAGCGGCTAAGGCACCAGCCACATACACCTGAGCTGGCGGGTTCAAATCCAGCCCAGGCTGCCAAACAACAATGATGGCTGCAACCAAAAAATAGCTGGGTGTTGTGGCAGGCACCTGTAGTCCCAGCTACTTGGGAGGCAGAGGCAGGAGAAATGTTTGAGCCCAAGAGTTGGAGGTTGCTGTGAGCTGTGATGCCACAGCACTCTACCCAGGGCAACAGCTTGAGGCTCTG
>NW_003852426.1:359008-363016 GCF_000181295.1 Otolemur garnettii
AAAGAAAGAAAGAAAGAAAGAAAGAAAGAAAGAAAGAAAGAAAGAGAGAGAGAAAGAAAAGAAATAAAGAAACAAAGAAAGAAAATGAAAGGCAGTGCCTGTGGCTCAAAGGAGTAGGACGCCAGCCCCATATGCTGGAGGTGGCGGGTTCAAACCCAGCCCCAGCCAAAAATTGCAAAAAAAAAAACAAACCAAGAGCTGTGATTAATTACAAAATAAATTTTAAAAAAAAGAAAATGAAAGATTTTTATTCGTGAATGCCTGGGCCTAAAACGTGGGTGCGCATTATACACTGGAACACATTATATATATCAAAATACAGTAATTAAAGAAAGAGAAATTAGAAGTATAGGCTCGGCACCTGTAGCTCAGTGACTAGGGCGCCAGCCACATACACCAGAGCTGGTGGCTTTGAACCTGGCCTGGGCCTGCCAAACAACAATGACAACTACAAAAAAAAAAAAAAAAATAGCCAGGCATTGTGGCAAGCCTCTGGAGTCCCAGCTACTTGGGAGGCTAAGGCAAAAGAATCACTTAAGCCCAAGAGTTTGAGGTTGCTGTGAGCTGTGATGCCATAGCACTCTACCAAGGGCAACATAATAAGATTCTGTCAGAAAGTGAAAGGAAAGGGAGTATAAATATTGAGATGAAGAAAACAGATCTTTCACAAATTGTATCACCATACATGCTCTCCAAGCTCTCTCCACTCCATCCTCTTCATCACACCCCTCAGGAAACTACCTGAATAATCAACATCTTATCTTACTATATCTTAGGGGCCTTGAATTTAATACAAATACCTTTAGCCTAGGCTTTAAGGACCTTCTTTCCCTACTCTCCCCTCAATAGGTGTGTAACAATACAGTCCTCTGGTTCCACCAATAAATAGCCTTCCCCAGCAGCATCTCATTTCCTCCCTTCCTCTTCCTCCCCCAACTACCCACATAGTGATTTTCTGTCACTGTCATGATTCATAAGGAGTAATTGAAGAGAGTTTAATGGAAGGGCTATTTAGAAAAAATGTGTGTAGGGTTAAGGCAAACCAACAAAAAATGATGAAGCATTCTTGGCCTGACAAGAGTCACCAGCTCTCACCCTAAAAAGGCAAGTGAAGGAACAGTACTGACCCTGGACAGAGCTGTAGCCCAACAGACTCTGTAGTGTAAGATAGGAGAGAGTAGCATCAACTAACCCATGGCCCAAGAGGGCACGGGAACAATTGTTCTCTCTCTATTCTGGCCCTGTTATCTCTCACAGGTGCCACCTGTTGGCTAAACCCAATTAGAAGTCAGAAGGCAAGAAAACCTGGCTGATATATCCCATAGAAGCCATCTTTGTAGAATACGGAGAAGCATGGAAAGAAAGTACCTGCTGTGGCAAACATACACTATCCAATACATCGCATACTCTCCCTATCTAGTGTCCCAATGATTAGTACCCCTTTTCAACTAAACTTCTATTTACTTAATTTAATTTAATTTCTTATAGACAGATCTTGCTGTGTTACCCAGGCTAGAATGCAGCTGCATGATCTTAGCTCACTGCAACCTCTAACTCCAGGGCTCAAGTGATCCTCCTGCCTCAGCCTCTCAAATGGCTAGAACTACAGGTATGCACCCCCATATCTAGATAGTTTTAAATTGTATTTATTATTATTGTTTCAGGTTAATTTGAGGGCACAAAGAATTAGGTTACAATGTTTGCATTTGTTAGGTAGTGCCTCTTATAATTGTGTCCCACCCCTAAAAGGTGTGCCGTACACCCTAACATTGTGCCCATTAAGTAGGAGCACATACATCCCCCTCCTTCCTCCCCTCTCCCTTGTTTTACCACCCCCCCACCTTGAATTGATTTGAGTTTTTCTCTTATGTGGATGTGTATTAGATCATCTACTAGCTTCATATTAGTGTTGACTACATTGGATTCTTACGATACTTTACTAAGAAGAATGTGTTCAATTCTATCCAGGTTAATACAAAAGATGTATCCAGGTGCAGTGGCTCAGGCCTGTAATTTTAGCACTCTGCACTCAAGGAGGCTCAGGTGAATGGATTGCTTAAGCTCAGGAGCTTGAGACCAGCCTGAGCCAGAGTGTGACCCCATCTCTAAAAATAGCCAGGCATTGTAGTGGGTGCCAGTAGTCCCAGCTACTCGGGAGGCTGAAGCAAGAGAATCACTTGATCCCAAGAGTTTGAGGTTGCTGTGAGCTGTAAGCTGTGACACCACAGCACTCTACCGAGGGTGACAAAATAAGACTCTCTCTCTCTCTCTCAAAAAAAGTAAAGTCTCCATCTTTTTTATTTTATTTTCAGTTTTTGGCCAGGGCCAGTTTGAAGTCACCTCTGGTATATGTCACTTTTGGAGCCACAGGTGCCACCCTTATTATTATTATTATTTTTAGAGACAGAGTCTCACTTTGTCACCCTCAGTAGAATGCTATGGCAAGATCACAGCAACCTCCAGCTCTTGGGCTTAGGCAATTCTCTTGCCTGAGCCTCCCGAGTAGCTGGGACTATAGGCGCCTACCACAACACTCAGCTATTTTTTTGTTGCAGTTTGGCCGGCGCTGGGTTTGAACCCACCACACTCGGTATACGGGGCTGGCGCCCTACTCATTGAGCCACAGGCACCACCCTCCATCTTTTTAAATGGCTGAATAGTATTCCATTGTATACATATACCACAGTTTGTTAATGGGTTAGTGGGCATTTACATTGTTTCCACTTTTGGCATTATAAATTAAGCTGTAATAAACAATCTAGTGCAAATGTCCTTATGATAAAATTATTTTTTTCCTTCTGGGTAGATTCCTAGTAATGGGATTGCAGGATCAAACGGGAGGTCTAATTTGAGTTCTTTGAGAATTCTCCATACATCCTTCCAAAGACGTTGTATTAGTTTGCCATCCCAACAGTGTAAAAGTATTCCCTTCTCACCACATCCACGCCAGCATTTGCAGCTATGAGACTTTGTAATGTGGGCTATTCTCACTGGGGTTAGATGATATCTCAGGGTGGTTTTGATTTGCATTTTTATGATGATTAAAGACAATGAGAATTTTTTCAAATGTTTGTTAGTCATTCGTCTGTTTTCCTCAGGGAAGTTTCCATTGATATCTCCCTTGTTGATTTTCTGTCTAAATGATATGTCTAATGCTGAGAGTGGGGTGTTAAAGTCCCCCACATTATTGTATTGCAGTCTATCTCTCTTTAGCTCTGTTAACATTTGCCTTCTGAACCAGTGCTCCAGTGTTGGTATGTATACATTTAAAACTGTTAAATCCTCTTGCTGGACTGAATATTTTATTTATTATTACTCTTTGTTTTTGTTTGGAAAAAGGTCTCACTCTGTTACCCAGGCTAGAGTGCAATGATGTGAGTATAACTCACTATAACTTTGAACTCCTGGGCACAAGTTATCCTCACCTGCCTTAGTGCCCCAAGTAGCTAGATTAGAGTTACTTGACACTGTGTCTAGTTAAGTTTTTAAGTTTGTGTAGAGATGGTAGTTTCACTATGTTGCCCAGGCTGGTCTTGAACTCCTGCTCTCAAGTGATCCTCTCATTTTGGGCCTCACAATGTTACTCATTGTTCCCAGCATTTTTTACTATCTTTGACTTAAATTTGTTTTGTTTAAAGTAAGTACAGCTTCTTTTTGGTGTCTGTTTGTATGGAATACTTTTCCTCATCCCTTCACTTTCAGTGTATATTTGTCTTTAGTGGTGAGTTTCTTGTAAACAGCATATAGGTGGATCATGCTTTTTTTTTTTTTCTTTCAGTTTTTGGCCGGGGCTGGGTTTGAACCCACCACCTCTGGTATATGGGGCCAGCGCCCCACTCCTTTGAGCCACAGGTGCTGCCCTTTTTTGTTTTTTGTTTTTTGAGACACAGCCTCAAGCTGTCGCCCTGGATAGAGTGCTGTGGCATCACAGCTCACAGCAACCTCCAACTCCTGAGCTCAAGCAATTCTCCTGCCTCCACCTCCCAAGTAGCTGGGACTACAGACACC
>NW_003852426.1:363674-373768 GCF_000181295.1 Otolemur garnettii
AGTCTCCTGCCTCAGCCTCCCAAGTAGCTGGGACTACAGGCGCCCGCCACAACGCCCAGCTATTTTTTGGTTGCAGCCGTCGTTGTTTGGCCGGCCAGGGCTGGAGCTGGGGATTCAAACCCGCCACCTTAGGTGTATGTGGCTGGCGCCTTAGCCGCTTGAGCCACAGGCGCTGAGCCAGTTCTACTATTCTTAATTGGCAGGGTGGGTTTTTTTCTTTCAGTACTTTGAATATATCATCCCATTCTTTTCCAGCCTATTAGATTTCTGCTTTAAAGTCCACTGTTACTCTGATGGGTTTTTAAATAGATGCGTAGGTGCTTTACTCTTGCTATTTTAGGATTCTTTGACTTTAGACAGTCTAATTATAATGTGCTGTGGAGAAAGCCTTTTTGCATTGTATCTGCCTAGGGTATGTGGAGCCTCTTGTATCTGAATGTCTAAATCTCTTATGAGATATTTTAAGTTTTTATCTATTATTTTGTTAAGTAGATTTTCTAATCCCTTAATTTTCTTTTCACTCTTTGGGATACCAATAATTTGTATATTTGGTAACTTTTATTGTCCCAAATGTCACAAAGTCTTAGATCATTTCTTTTTTATTTTTGTCTGACTGGTTTATTTCAAAAGTCCTGTCTTAAAGCCCTGAGATTGTTTCTTCTGCTTTATCTAGTCTATTTTATTTATTTATTTATTTTTGAGATGGAGTCTTACTTTGTTGCCCTCAATAGAATGGTGTCACAGCTCACAGCAACCTCAAATTCTCAGGCTTAAGCAATTCTCTTGCCTCAGCCTCCCAAGTAGCTAGGACTCCAGGCACTAGCCACCCCACCTGGCTATTTTTTTTTTTTTTAGAGACAGGGTCCCCCTCTGCCTCAGGCTGGTCTCAAACTTGTGAGCTCAGGCAACACATCTGCCTTGGCCTGCCAGAGTGTTAGAATTACAGGCATGAGATACCTCGCCCAGCCTTTATCTATTGTCACAGCTTTCAAATGTATCTTATATTTCCTTCAATAATTTTTTCTATTCTAGAATTTGTATTTGGTTGTTGTTTTTTTTAATCTATCTTTTTGGTAAATTTCTCTTTCTATCCTGAATTTTCTGGTTTCTTGGTATTGTTTTTTCAGAATTACCTTGTGTATCACTGGCTTTCCTTAAAATCAGTATTTTGAATTTTTTTTTGAGACAGTCTCACTATGTCACCCTCAGTAGAGTACTATGTCACAGCACACAGCAACCTCAAACTCTTGGGCTCAAGCAATTCTCTTGTCTCAGCCTCCCAAGTAGCTGGGACTATAGGTACCCACCACAACGCCTGGCTATTTTTTGTTGTAGTTGTATTGTTGGTTAGCTGGCCCGGGCTAGGCTTGGGGCCAGGTTCAAACCTGCCAACTTCGGTGTATGTGGCTGGTGCCATAACCACTATGCTACAGGTGCCAAGCCTGTATTTTGAATTGATATAAGATTTTGTTAATTTCTTGATTGGAATCTGTAGCTGGAAAATTGGCTTCCTTTGTTTATGTCATATTTCCTTGGTTTTTTTCCTGCATCCTTACATTGATAGCTGAGCATCTGGTGTAACAGTCACGTCTTCTTAGTTTTCGAAATTGTTTTTGTAGAGGATTTTGTCGGTGTATGTTGAAATGTATACACATTAGCTGAGTAGGACACTCTGGCTTTGATTGTGAGTACTTACAGTAGTGTGATCTCTGTATGACTTCAGCAGTATACAGGATCAGTATCTTGTTATTTTCTCAGTGGCTTAGGGTACAATTATTAGTGGAAGCTTTGGGGTGAAGTTTTGCTGGGGACTAGGATGGCAAGTGGGCCAATCTTCAGACCCTAGTGCTGGCAGCAGTGGGCTGAGTGGG
Organism: Otolemur garnettii; assembly: GCF_000181295.1. NCBI lineage: Eukaryota > Metazoa > Chordata > Mammalia > Primates > Galagidae > Otolemur > Otolemur garnettii. Next base: position 365,546 of record NW_003852426.1, read on the forward strand.
CTTGTTCTCAGACCCCAGAGCAGCTTTCACTGGCACCACTGTGAATGGTTCTTGGAAGGCCAATTCTTGGTCCTCCAGGTGATTTTCTTGCAAGCTGTTATTAGCATAAGCAGGCCGGACTTTTGAGTGGGTTCTCAGGCTCCTGTGCGCAGCTGATGTTATGTGGGTAATGGCAATAGTGATAGTGGAACAACCTACTGGAACCCAAGTGCTCTGTACTGGTGTTGATGTTGGTTGTGATTTGGTTGGGTGGGGAAATCCTCTAGCCCTCTGGCCCCTGGTATTACATCCATGCTGGCAGCAACAAGCAGAGGCACAGGGGTGCCCAGGTCACTGGCAGAGTGCTCAGATGTGAGCTGTGGTGGCTGTATATAAGCCTGCCCCAGAAGAGAGCAGGGGCCATCTCAGCTGAATAGTGTGCATGGGCAACTAGTATGCGGAGCGCAATTTGCTTACTTTTGTCTCAACAGCAACCTGTAGCAGTGGTTGAAATTGTCCTGGGGTTTGGGGGAGCACCTGGTTTCCCCTCTTCCTTTTTGTCCAGTAGCAGCAGTAGAGGTTGCATCAGTCCAGTTTCAAAGCAGGACACCACACCCCTAGCATCCAGATTCTCAGCATGGCACTATGCAAAAACTACTCTGGGCTTGGATGCCTGTGGAACTCCACGTGAATACCCTTACTACAGCAAGGCTGATGTGTGATCTCTAGGCAGTTCTCTGTTAGGGTTGAGGCCCAAGGCATTCTCCTGTAGCTAAGATTATATTAGGTTAGGAATGAAATGTCCAATTTCCTTAAGTACTAAGTTTGACAGTTGGCATCTCTGACATTTCACTTTCATACTTCTGTTTTATTTTTATTGTTAAGGTACATTCTCATTTTTTTTTCAAACACATGGCATAGCTTGTGATTATCTGTCAAAAAAATTTTTACAGAAATTTTTGTGAAACTATGGATAATTTGTGGGGGTTTTGGGGGTGGGGCTGTTTTTGTGAGAGTCTCACTTTGTCAACCCTGGTATAGTGCCGTGGTGTCACAGCTCACAGCAACCTCAAACTCTTCCTTCCTGAGTAGCTGGGACTACAGGTACTCATCACAAAGCCCGGCAGAGACCAAGTCTCACTCTTGCTCAGGCTAGTGTCAAACTCTGAGCTCAAGCAATCCACCTGCCTTGGCCTCCCAGTGTGCTAGGATTACAGGTGGGAGCCACCACACCTGGCCTTGTGTTATTCTTGCATATGAGTTCTGTTGTGGAACCAATGCAGTGCAAACAGCTCAAATTATCAAGGAAATGTTTGGGAAGCATGTTGCTAATGAGTGTGGGACTCCAAACACTCTAGAATTTGAACAACGTGGAATCCAAGTGAAAAATTCAAGCAAATTTTGCCTAAAATCTGAATGCTTTTGGAATCTGAATGCCCAGTATGTCGTGCATCCATTTCCCCAATGCTCAGGACACCTATACACTTTGTTCAGTTAATTGTCAGAAGCTGTAGTGAAAGCATCTTGTGTGACTTTCGCTGCTAATTTTATGTTTTTAATGCCTGTCTTGTGTGTTTCAGCTAGGGTGCCAGCCACATACACCAGAGCTGGTGGGTTCAAACCCAGCCTGGACCTGCCAAATAATCACAACTGCAACCAAAAAAAAAAAAAAATAGCCAGGCATTGTGGTGGGCGCCTGTAGTCCCAGCTACTGAGGAGGCTGAGCCAAGAGAATCACTTAAGCCCAGGAGTTTGAGGTTGCTGTGAGCTGTGATGTCACAACTCTACTGAGGGTGACATAGTGAGACTGTCTCAAACAACAACGAAAAAGTGTGGAAGAGATGGAAAAACTCCTCTCAGTTTGGACTAATGAAAAACAGCTGGCTGGTGATGTGATTTCTGAAATAATTTGTGAGAAAGCCAAGGCCCTCCCGATGATTTAGTGAAAGGTATGCCTGATACTAGTGCTCATAAGGAGTTTAAAGCTAGTAGGGAGTGGTTCGAGAACTTTTTTAAAAAAGGACTGCAATCCACAGTGTTGTTATGTGTGGAGAGATTGCAGTTCTAATCTGGAAGCAGCAGAAAAGTTTGTAGTTTAAGGAGTTTGTGAATAGTGAGGAGTATGTTTCAAACCAAGTGTTCAATTGTGATGAAACAGGCTTTTATATTTTTGGGTATTAATATTTTTTTATTTACATTTTTATTCAAATATTTTTAATATTTTACCTCAAAGTTCAATTTATTGTTAAAGTCATTTTGAAAGTTTGAATTTAAGTTCAGATTCCAAGGTACTACTGTACATTGTTCTGGTGATTTTTAATCTTGAAAATGAGCCATGTGGGTGACCTAAGACTAAGGTTGATAATGATAAGCTGAAACTTGTTCATGGAAGTGAATCCATCTCAATGTATACATGAATTAGCAGCAAGGTTTGACATTACTATTCCAACAACTTTGAAGCACTTGAAACAAATCAGTGAGGTAAAGAAGCTGGATAGGGCCAGGTACAGTGGCTCATGCCTGTAATTCTAGCACTCTGGGAGGCCAAGATGGGTGGATCACCTGAGCTCATGAGTTCAAGACTGGCCTGAGCAAGAGTGAGATCCCAGCTCTAAAAACAGCTGGGCATTGTGGCAGGTGCCTGTAGTCCTAGCGACTCCCAGCTACTTGGGAGGCTAAGGCAAGGGGATCACCTGACCCCAAGAGTTTGAGGTTGTTGTGAGCTGTGGTGCCACAGCACTCTACTGAGGGTGACATTTTTCACACTCTATCACACACACACAAAAAAAGCTGGAGATGGGTGCTCCATGAATCTAACAAGTGTGAGAAGACTAATTGTCTCAAAGCTTGCCTTTCTTTGCTGTTACAATACAAAGATGAACCATTTCTATACTATATTGTTACATATCATGAAAAAAATGGATTTTTTTTTTTTTTTTGAGATAGCGCCTCACTTTGTTGCCCCTGGTAGAGTCCCCTGGCATCACAGCTCACAGCATGCTCAAATTCTTGGGCTTAAGCAATTCTCTTGCCTCAGCCTCCCAAGTAGCTGGGAGAACAGGCACCCGCCACAATGTCCAGATGTTTTTAGAGATGAGGTCTCGCTCTGGCTCAGGCTGGTCTTGAACTTGTGTGCTCAGGCAATCCACCCACCTTGGCCTCCCAGAGTGCTAAGATTACAAGCATGAGCCACCGTGCCCAGCCAATTCTTTTTGACTATCACAAGTATGCAGGACAATAGTTGGATAAAGATGAAATGCCAAAACACAGTCCAAAGCCAAAAATTCATCAAAAAAAGCTAATGGCATCTGTTTGGTGATCTAGCACTGGTAGTATCCACTACAGCTTCATGACACCTGGTCCATCAATTACTATGATTGTTTAATGCAACCAACTGGATGAAATGATGAGGATGCTTGCAATTAAGCAGCCAAGACTGGCCAACAGAGACAGGCCAAACCTCTTTCAAGACAATGCTTGCCCACATGTCACACAAACAATGCTGCTCAAACTATAGAGGATGAAATTGGAAACTGTCATTTACTATATTCACTAGACTTCCCACCAACTGACTACCACTTCTTCCAAGCTTTGGAACATTTCTTGCAAGGAAAAATACTCAATTCTGAACAAGCTGTGGAAAATGTCTTTTGCAATTTCATCACCACTCACACTCCAGGCTTCTTTGCTACTAGCATAAACAAGCTACCATTAAGATGGCAAAACTATGTTGTTGGTTTGGGCTCATACTTTAATTGTACTGGTTCCTGAGATATAATAAACTTTTGATTCATGATTGAACATTTCATATTTAAATAACCCAAATGAAAATCCAAGGAGGGAGTGTGGAGTCCTGGGTGTTTTCTTCTTTCACCCTTTTCTCACATCCAGAGCTTTTCCCAGCTGCCAGCCAACCAAATCACCTCTCTTCGTTCTCCTTACTTGCTTTGGTGCTCCTCATCATTTCTCTGTTGAATTCCAGTGTTTTCTCTTAGACAATCTATTCAAAGTGTGAACATCTACTTACTATTTTGGTTCCTCTCCATAGAGGAAGAACGTACTAGCTTCATCTAGTCAGCCATCTTGACTTCTTCCTTCTTCCAACTAGATACCATTAAAATGTAATTACATTTTATTTTTGTCTGTTGCAGTTTTAAACATACTATACATTTTGTATTTGCTCTGTTTATTTTTATTATCTCTCTCCTCTAGAACATAAGATCCTACAGAAAAGGAACTTTAAAAAAAAAATGCATTCCAAGTTGCCAAGAACAATGCCTGGCAAATAATAGGTACTCAATATTTGCTTACTGAATTGCAGCATTACTCCTCTGGTTATAACACTTCAGTAGTACTTAGGAAAAAAATCCAAACTTTTAAGCATAGTCCATAAAACCCCACGTGATTTGTCTCTGCTTTCCTCTCCACCTTCGTCTCTATGGCTTTGCTCGCTCATAACCACATTCTAGACACGATCTTTCTGCACCCAGCTTGTCCCTGTCTTAGAACTTTGCCATTCTTTCTGGCTGGTGTGATCTTAGACTTCTCTCACCATTCAGATTTCAACTTCAAAGCCATCTTCTCAAAGAATCCCTTTCTGATCACCCATCATAAAGTAGATACCAGGTCATTATCTGTCACAGTCCTATTTTAGTTCTTTGCATAGTGCTAATTATTATTTTATTATTTTAACTTATTGCTTGTCACTCTCCACTCTAATAAAAATTCCATAAGTGCAGGAACTTTGTTAACCTTATCACTGTTGTAACACAGGAACCTCCTGGCATATCATAGGTACTCAATAAATGAATTGAGGCTGGAGATAATAGATTTGAGAGAACAGAGAAAATGAAGCAGATAATTCATCAAGAAATAATTCAGGCTCGGCGCCTATGGCTCAAGTGGCTAAGGCGCCAGCCACGTACACCCAAGGTGGCAGGTTCAAATCTGGCCTGCCAAACAACAATGACGGCTGCAACCAAAAATTAGCCGGGCGTTGTGGCGGGCGCCTGTGGTCCCAGCTACTTGGGAGGCTGAGGCAGGAGACTCGCTTGAGCCCAGGAGTGGGAGGTTGCTGTGAGCTGAGATGCCACGGCACTCTACCCAGGGGGACAGCTTGAGGCTCCTGTCTCAAAAAAAAAAAAAAGGAAATAATTCAATAAAATTTCCCAGAATTGAAAAGTTATTAATTTGTAGAACAAAAAAATCCACTGAATTAATCAGCACAATGGGGGAATAAGCACAAAAGCACATCAAGAAATCTAAGTGTAAGAACATAGATAAGACTCAAAAACTTCCAGTGAAAAGATAACACAGATAAACTACATACCAGAATTGGAAATAAGAGTGTCACAAAAATTCCAACACCAACAATGGAAGCTGGAAGGCAGTAGAACAATACCTTTGAAATTTCCAAAGGAAAACTGTTCCTAACCAAGAATTCTATACCTAATGAACCTATTAAATAAGTATAAAAGTGGGATAAAAATATTTCCAGATATTCATGATTTTAAAAATTCAACTTCCATGCACCATTTCTCAGGAAGCCACTGGATAATGTCTCACCAAAGAGAAATAAACTAAGAGGAAAAACATAGAATAAGAAATAGAAACAATGCAGGAACCCCAGAATGATGGAGATCTAGGAAGCTATGCTCAGGTGAAGCAGCAGCCATTCCAGATTTATGGTTGGATTTCAGAAGAGATTAAACGTTAAGACAAAATTGGTAACACTACTTGGTGACTTAACATCTTGAGATTATGGACAACTGCTAAAAAGTTTAGGATATAGGAAATGAAACAAAATGGGAGGGAGGCAATTATTAACTCCATGGAAAACATGCAGAAAGAAAAAATAATCATGACCACATGCATACCCAGGTGTAGCCATCTTTTACATACATAGTAATAACCATACTGAATACTTACTTAATGTTAGGACCACATTGCAAGGATGAAGACAGGAAAGAGAGTCTTTTGTGAGTGTATGCTAAGGGACAGACAGCAGAGGGCTAAACCTTCTTTCTCCACAGCAGGAAATCAGAGGATAAGGCCCCAAACGCAAACTATTTAGAAAAAATAAAGGTGAACACCAAAATAGCCTACCAAAAAGGATGAAAAATGGGACAGGGAAATGTTTTTGTTTTTGTTTTTGTTTTTGAGACAGAGTCTCACTATGTTGCCCTCAGTACAGTGCTGTGGCGTCACAGCACACAACAACCTCCAACTCTCGGGCCTAAGCAAGTCTCTTGCCTCAGCCTCCCAAGTAGCTGGGACTACAGGCACCCACCACAATGCCTGGCCATTTTCTTGCTACAGTTATCATTGTTGTTCAGCTGGCCCAGGCCGGGTTCTAACCTGCCAGCCCCGGTGTATGTGGCCAGTGCCCTAACTGAGCTAGAGGCACCAAGCCAGAAATGTTTTTTTATAATAAGCTTTGTAGAAATAATTGCCTATATGTGCAAGTATAGTTCATTAAAAAACTAAAACATATGAATATAAAAAATACAGACCTTAGATGAGTCCACAAATGAGAGTACACGGAGGAAATATGTTCTTTGCTTCTAGCACAAGCTTAGAGGCAGTTTTATACAATATTCCTTTTCCATCTTTAAAATGGTAATTTTGAAATATCAGGACAAGAAATGGTTAAACAGTTGACATGTTAGTAGGCAAGACTGAATCTTTGTAGATTTTATTTCCTTTGGGACACTGCTCATTTTGTGAGGTAGGATTTTAGGTGTGCCATGCTGGACATCACCCCTGTCAAGGAGGCTCATCATATGCTCTAAGATGCAGGACCTCAGCTCAGGGGCACCACTGCAGGAGAAAGAAGGTAAAGCCACACAATGGCTGGTCTGTGTCCCATGGGAGGCTCTTTTTGGGGACTTCCAGAAATGACAGCATGTGTGTAAACAGAAGACAGAAAGCCGAGTTCTAGACATATATGCAGAAGAAAAATCCTAGGCTACTGCTATCAATGGAACCTCTTTGTATCCAGTTGAGAAGGTCTAGTTACATCTGAGTTATATATATACACACACATCTATCTCCAGGCTATTCATTCAACAAGTCTTTATTGAGCACCTACTCTGTGCTCAGCACTGCACTAGGTGTCATGAAGAATACAAGATATGGTGTCCTCCCTCTAGGACAGTGGTTCTCAACCTTCCTAATGTCATGACCCTTTAATACAGTTCCTGTGGGTCGTGACTGAGTGGTCATGAGAACCACTGCTCTAGGAGCTTACAGAACTACAGGCAGAGATAAGATGTACATGTGACTCAGGCAGCATGTAACACGTACCAAGTGGGCAACTCCTGAGACAATGTGGTGACTAAGAGACCAGTGAGACCCAGAGCCACTAGAGCAGTCACTTAAAGGACAGGGGAAGAGTTAAAACTTTGATTAGCAGGGGATCAGCAGAGTACTTGGAATGGTTAAGGACAAGACTAGGAGATCAACTTGGTGGAGCAGGGAGCTCACCTGTCCAGAGGCCAGGCCATGGATTTGGTTTGTGGGCAACAAGGAGATGCCTCACTCCCTCTGACACCACCACTGTCTTCCTTTCCTCTCCCCACACTGCCCTGGCTTTCTATCCCTACTCCCTCTTAGGAAAGCAGAACCAGGATGCTGAGGAAGACAAGAGACAGAAGCTGAATACCCTCCTGGAGGCAGAGATTTTGTTCCTGTAGATATTTACCATGGTGTTCCTAGATGTGCTGATCAAAATCACTATGTACTAGACTTTTTTAAAACTCCTCTCGAAAGGAGCAATCCAGAGATAATTTACTGATCAGTGATCATAGCTGTTACCCCAAAGCCACCTGTATCTAGATCCTTCCCCCAAGACCATAGATGGTTCCAGCGAGTCCCCCTGCCTCCTTGGCTATGGAAATCTCATACACTTGGCCTTGGTTTCAGAGAAACATGAACTCTACTCTGGACCTCATGAGATGATTTCTACTGGTATTCTAGGCCTTAAAGGGTCCCAGAAGTTCAGTTAATTTTCCCTGTTTAATTTTCAGTATATTCACATATGCTTAACTCTGAGTTGGAATGGGAGAGTAGCTCTGTTTAAAATACCAGGGAAGGTGAGCAACAGAGTAGATTTGGGCAAGGGGGAACCTTTGGGGATAGCAAAATGGTCTTAGACATAATTGACTGGTCTTTCCCAGGCCTTGCTAAACTGGGCAAGAAAATGCTGCCTCAGCTCCTTATTCAACAAAGAAAGTGCGGGGGGGG
>NW_003852426.1:373811-380670 GCF_000181295.1 Otolemur garnettii
GACATTGATCTATAGGGAAAAAGCCCTCATTGTCTCTAGAGTCAGAAGTTCCGACAGGAAATCAGCAGGTGGGAAAAGAGTCCAATTAGAGCAACAGCACTGAGTGAGGTCTCTGGGTCACAGCAATGGGGAGATGACCGTCAGTGGATATGGGGTCCCTCCTCCCACCTGTTCCAGGTGCTCAGGCCAGGGACCCCTTTCTCCTAGTCAGAGAGATCTGGAATTCCAGATAAGTGAAGCATCTGTGAATGTGAGGCTGGGGCAGTTGTTGGAGCTTAAGGTCTCAGCAGGAGGCGCGTTCCTGGCCACTTGAGCCACAGGAAGGGGACCAGGCGACGGGTGAAGGTGGCAGTGAAAGTATAGATGAGTTCCTGTGACTCTGCATTGGTGAAAGTTACAGTCCCCCCTTCATAATCCAGGGCAATGCCCACTCTCCGGGGCCGCAGTGCAGGGAAGAGCTCAGCCTCAGGGTTGGTGTTGGCCCAGATACCAGAGGAGGAGAGGCGCAGAGCCCACACCCCATCCTCCGGCCGCAGGGAGAGGTCTCCCTTTCTCTTCACAGAGTCTCTGGCCACCCCCACCATGCAGCTTTCCAGAATGTCATCCTCTTCCTCTTCTTCTTCCTCCTCTTCATCACCCAATGACTCCTCATCCTCGTCTGTTTCCCAGTCATCGTATCCATCCCCATAGCCAGCCTCCTCTTCCTCCTCCTCCTCTTCCCCTTCTTCCTCCTCATCCCCCTCCTCTTCATCTTCAGACCAGCCCTCCCTCTCCACCTCCACTTCCCAGTAGACTTTGCCCCAGGTGAAGCCCTTGCTGCCCAGCACACCTGGCTCACAGTCAAATTGCTGGGGGTGCAGGTAGGCACTCTTGTACAGGCTGGTGTAGGTCACACACTTCCAGTCCTCTGACAGCTGCAGGTACCCACTGGCCGACTGTGGGTCCAGGGTGACACTCACTGTGGGGACAAGGAAAGAAGTAACAGCATCGATGTTTTTCTTTTTAAGTTATAGAGAATAAAGTTTATTCTGACAAACAAAATTAAAGTAGCATCCCTTAATCAGTAACATAACATCCTTAATTTGGAGTTAAGCAAGACATATTTTCTTGCTCTCCCACATGTTTCATTAAATCACCATATTTAAACTGCCTTATAAAACTGATGCTAAAATAACTCTACTGTTTTTGCATACAATGACTCCAAATGAAACTTTTTAATAAGCTTCTTCTATCTCTGAGTCCACACCATCATCAATACCATTCAAGTATAGATGACTAGCCCGACATATCTGTTCCATTTTCTTCATAATCTGGAAAGAAATCCTCTTTTTATTTCTTTCTTTTTTTTTTGAGACCTAGTCTCAAGCTGTCACCCTGGGTAGAGTGCTGTCGCATCACAGCTCACAGCAACCTCCAACTCTTGGGCTTAAGCGATTCCCTTGCCTCACCCTCCCAAGTAGCTGGAACTACAGGCACCCACCACAATGCCCAGCTATTTTTTGTTCCAGTTGTCATTGTTGTTTAGCTGGCCTGGGCTATGTTCGAACTTGCCAGCCTCGGGGTGTATGTGGCTGATGCCCTAGCCGCTGAGCTACAAGCACTGAGCCAAAATCCTCTTTTTCAAGTAATTCTTGTTATTCCTCTTGGTAAAAGTAACACCATCAGTACAAACTGTTGGTTCAGTTATATACTAGTGAGGATCATTTTTGGGAATTGCTTCTTTGCTGAAATCCTACAATCTTCCAAAGCATCTGTTTTACATCTCTGCTGTAGTTTGCATCTAGGACATTTTCAATTATCTGAATATTCTTCCATAGGAGTTTTTTCTTTTTTCTTCCAAGTACTTTTCAAAACTGATCCTGTTGACTTCAGTAAGTTTACTGCACAAATTAAGGTGTCATTCATAGGATTAGAAAAGAAGGTATTCTGCAACTTCAGACCAGCCTGAAGAATATCTGTTCCTAGGCCAGGCATGGTGGCTCATGCCTATAATCCTAGCACTCTGGGAGGCCAAGGAGGGTGGATTGCTTGAGCTCCTGAGTTCAAGACCAGCCTGAGTGAAAAGCAAAACCTCATCTCTACTAAAAATAGAAAAACTGAGGAAAGAGAATCACTTGAGCCCCAGAGTTGGAGGTTGCTGTGAGCTATGGCACCACAGCACTCTACCCAGGGTGAGAGCTTCAGACTCTGTCTCAAAAAAAAAAAAAAAAAAGAAAAGAAAAGAATATCTGTTCTTGTAACCTATCCACTTATTATTTTGGTTAAGATAAAGTTCTCCCACGGAGTACATATGAAGAAATTGTTTATGAATAACTTCATCCCCTTGATCTTTAACTTCATATTCAGTCCAACATCTCTGGAGTAGAAACTGGTAGAAGGTATCACCTGTGAGCTACTTGCCTGGTAGCTTTTGTAACCTAACCATCATGGTGTCCACAAACTGTTCAGTTTCAAAACTGCTAGACTGCTCTGCTGTGTAAGACAATTCAAAAAACTCTTGAACACATTCCAATAGAACAGTATAATCCTCACAACCACCCTAATAGAATTCTGTATAATTAGAGGAATACCTTGATACATAATATTCTGGGGGATTCACAGATAGCTCAGACATTATTAATACAGGGGCTATAACCACAACCACCTACGGTTTAGCCATTGCTGACTCCAAGTTCTGCTGTAAGATTTTATCATGTGAACCTAGGTGGAGTTCTCAGGGGCTGGACCCACTCCATAATTCTCAGATCAAGTGTGAGAGTGGACTGGTAGGACACCACCAGTCTCCACAATCCAAGGGGTGCCATTCACATCTTGGTCTATATGAATGGTGCCCCTGAGTGATATACAATAAACAACCTTAGGCTACCACTTCTGTTTGCTCAGAATGTAGGAGCCATGAGGCCAGGCAAATGAGAGGAAGCTCAAGTACAGACAGGGAAAGGGCTGGTGGTAGGACCCACGAGGATAGAATAACCAGACACAGGGCAGAGAAGGGTCAGACTAGCAAGAGGAGATCTCTATTCCAAACTAAAGAGTAGACTGAACAGAAAATGCAAGGAGGGAGGGAGCTTCTGGTTTGCAGATGGAAAATTCTTCCTGGTACAAAAGGGGCTCTCTGGGAGCCAGGGAGGAATGAGGGGAGGGAATTTTCTGTATTTGATATACTTATGGGAACGACCCTTTGGACACTCACCTGTCTTATATTCCAAGTCTCTCAGCAGCTTCCCTGAGGAGAACAAAGGACAGCAATGACCCTCAAGCCCAGAAAATTAATGGGCCCATTTCTTTCTCAGGTGGTATTAATTTCCTGATAGGGCTCTGTCCCCCAGACAACAAAAAAACCCTCTGAAGAGGTTAGAGAATATGATATAAAGGATCTTCTCTCTAGGCGGTAGCCCCACTGTGATTCCCAGCTTAATGATCTCCCCAACCCTTACCTTGGAATTCTCTCAGGCCTCGCTGCAGGGAGAGGACTTTATCTGAGAATTCTCCTGTCCTTTTTTTAACTACTCGAGTGATGGGTTTCCCAATCCAGAACTTCTTCCGTGGATACCTGAGAAGATGGCAGATTTAACAACCTGTTGTTTAGCTCTTCTTACTTTTCTTCATACTTATCTCTCAATCCTCACAACAATTTGCAGTAGGTGGGAAAAATATGATTTCCAAACAAGTAGTAGAAAAGCAGGCACCCAAAACACCAGCTAAGATCGGACTTAAGACCATCAGCAGACTCAACTGCCACAGCTCTTTGTCTACTGAGCCACAATTCTACTCTCTCTACTCTGTCCCACCTCAAACAAGGATGGTCAGTCAAGGAGCCAGGGTTACAGAGAACTTTCTCAGGTATAGAGCAAGTTTCCAGTTCTTGAGAATTCTGTTCCTACTTCCCAGAAGGGCATCAGGATAAATCATGCCATGGGAACCTCTGGAACCATACCATGCCCTATTAATTCAAATGACCCTGGTCAGGAAGAGGTGAGGAAACACAAACACAGAGGAATGAGGCACACTATGGGGACAAAATGCTTTTTTACCTGATTAGGAAGTCTCTAGTGTCCTCCTGGAAGGGAAGAAAGCACAAGCATCAATGTGAATCAAATAAGACTTAAATTCTTATGCACCAAACTGCATTAGAGGCGGATGATCAGTGAACAAAACAAATGTGACCCCTTCCTTATGGGGCTGACATTCTAGAGAGAGCACTGGATAAAAAAAGAAAACAAAGCCACTAGGGGTGGGGAACAAAGAGCCTATTGGGGAGACACTTGTGCTAAGAACACAAGAAAGTACCGGCCAGGTAAAGAGTGGTAAGAAGGTGAAACAGGAAGGGGTTAGTGAAAGAAGCAGGGGCCAGATCATGCAGGGCTGGATTTGCATGGTGAGGAGTTTGAAATTTGTTCCACAGACAGTGGATAGCCACTAAAGGATTTCAAGCAAGGGAATGATATCCACGATCTGCTTTCCATGTTGTGGAGATTGCTAAGTATCCTCCAGAATCCATTCTCCCCTTCTTTTTAAGAATGGAACCCCTGGAATGATAAATGATCAGATGGTCACACCAAGGAAGACTTTATTTTCCAGATTCCCTGCAACCAGTTCTGATCATGTGACTAAGTTCCAGCCAAGGGAAAGCAACTACAATTTCTGGGGCTTATCCTATAAAAAAAATGGCTTTCTACTTTCTCTTTTCCCTCTGGCTGAATTTTGGACATGGCGATGGTAAACCTGGCCTTGATCACATCCCTAGAAGTTAGTGGAAGTAACTCAGTTCCCTGGGTGAGCATCCAGATAGAAACCATGACAGCTCTAGACCCCACCGCCTGCCACCTCTGAACTGTTACAGAGCTAGAAATAAGCAGCATCTCAAAGAATCCCTTCACAAGTCACCCTGTCCTAGCTGGGACCAGGAAGGATGTACCAGGAAGAATGTTCCAGCTGTTTTGTTTAAGACACTCTACAGAAGCTAGCCAAAATCCTAAGTGACCAATCACTTGGCTGACTAGTAGAGAATGGATTAAGTGAGGTAACACAAGGGCAGGCCAGTCTGGAGGCTGTTGCTGCAGACCAGAGGAAAGATAAAGATGTCCTAAACTAGGTGGCAATGGAGACAAAAGACAGAAGCAGCGCATCCCAGCTATGTTTTTGAGACAGATTCAACTGGACATATTGGTCAAGGATAATCAAGGGCAGGTCATGGCTTGAGTAGACGGGAAGATGGTGGTGCTATCTGTGTAACAGGGAAGACAGGGTAGAGCAGGGTGAGTGTGCAGGGATTGAGATGCTGCTTAGATTTCCTTTTGTGAGTCAAAAGCCTCAAAAATACTCTGTACTAATTGATTTTTGCCTTCCTTTCACTGGTTCCACAGATACTTATTTCTTTTCTTTTTTTTTTGAGACAGAATCTCATTATTTCGCCCTCGGTAGAATACGTGGCATCACAGCTCACAGCAACCTCATACTCTTGGGCTTAAGGGAGTCTCTTTTCTCAGCCTCCCAAGTAGCTAGGACATCAAGCACCCGCCACAATGCCCGGCTATTTTTTTGTTGCAGTTGTCATTGTTGTTTACCTGGCCTGGGTGGGATTCGAACCCACCAGCCTCAGGGCATGTGGCTGGTGCCATAACCACTGTACTATGGGCGCCAAGCCTGGCTCCACAGATATTTATTAAGTGCTTCCTATGTACCAGGCACTAATCTAGACAGCAGTGAAAAAAAAAATAAAGAGATACACAAATCCTTACCTTCATAGAGCTGACATTCTACCAAGGGGAAACAGACAAAAAACAATCAATGTAACAAATGCATCATATTATGTGAATGATAAGCACTATGAAAAAAAAGAGAGTTAAGTAGAATGAAGGGGGAGGGAGCAGGTTGGCATCCTTAACAGGGGTGAGATTTGGGAATCTAATAGAATCACCAAATTGTGGCTGCTGCTGATGGCTTCAGAAAGTTTAGGGAGAACTGCAGGCTTTGCTCCTCAGGAGATAAGAAACCAGAGCTACATCCTGCCCCCTACCATAAAGCAACTGCCCAGAGCCTGGTTGCAAGTTTCTGGCAAATCCCTCTAATGTGCCCATCAAAACAAGGCCAAGGCAGCATCAGGGAACAGGGTAACAAGGCAGGCAAATAGCTTTGCTGAGAAAGGTAGCATAAAAAAGCAAATAAATAGAGCAGTAGCTGGGGTGGGGGCTGGGGACTCAACCAGGCATATTTCCTGAAATGAGAGCTGCTAGAACAGAAAGAGAGAGAATCACATAGGAGAAAGAGGATCCTCTAAGGGTTAAAGATTGTGAGCAGCCCAGAGAGAGTGGGGTCCAGAGCAGGGATGGACCCTGCTAAGAGAAGGGGCAGGAAGACTGAGGAGTCCCTATGTAACCACACAAAGGGCCTCTGCCTAAGGCTCTCAGAGGAATGCTCTCACCGGTGAGACTCCTGGAGCCATCATGAAACAGAAGATCAGAGCAGAGTAGCAAGGCTGGGACAATTTCTCTTAGCAACATGAGGCATGGGACATGCCTGGGTATTAACAGATAGCATCAGGAGAGTTCTTCATAGGAGTGGGTAGTGGGAGGGGCAGAGCTGCAGGCCTGCCACTTGACCATGCAGGGCTCAGCCAGAGCTCACCAGGGGAGGATGCATGCAGTCTCTCACTGAGCCTCTCCTATCACCCGATCCCTTTAACATCTCCTTGATGCTTCTAGCCCAGAAATCTTTCTTTCCTTTTCTATTCACCTTCATCAAAAGGCCTCTTCTGGGCTCGGCACCTATAGCTCAACTGGCTAAGGCGCCAGCCACGTACACCTAAGGTGGCGGGTTCGAATCCCCAGCCCGGACCCGCCAAACAACAATGACGGCT
>NW_003852426.1:381188-394352 GCF_000181295.1 Otolemur garnettii
CAGTCTCACCTTGTTACCCCTGGTAGAGTACCATGGCATCACAGCTCACAGCAATCTCAGACTCTTGGGCTCAAGTGATTCTCTTGTCTCAGCCTTCCAGTAGCTGGGACTACAGGCACCTGCCACATCTGGCTATTTTTAGAGACAGAGTCTCGCTCTAGCTCAAGCTGGTCTCAACCTTGGCCTCCCAGAGTGCTGGGATTATAGGCATGAGCCATCACGCCCAGCCCCTTGTTTTGCATATTTTGTCCTGCTGTTTCTCCCTCCCACCTGTATTTCTCTGGTAGATTTTTGGACCCTATTTTGGGTCTTTCCTACTGTCCTTTAACAGCCAAATAATCTCTGGGCAAATATTAATAATAATTAAGGAATTAGTGGGCTGGTACTCGTGCAGCAAAATCAAACTTTGTAACAAACACACAAAACCCAACAGTTCCATTCTTCTGCATATGAATATCTGGTTTTCCCAGTATGTTCTTGACAACTTTGTCAAAAACCAGTTGGCTATAAATATATAGATTTATTTCTGGGTTCTCTATTTTGTTCCATTGGTCTATGTGTCTATGTTTTTCTTTTCTTTTTTTTTTTTTGAGACAGAATCTCACTTTGTTGCCCTTAGTAGAATGCCATGAAGTCATAGCTCACAGCAACCTCAAACTCTTAGGCTCAGCTGATCCTCTTGCCTCAGCTTCCCAAGTAGCTGGGACTAGAGATACCTGCCACAATGCCTGGCTATTTTTAGAGACAAAGTCTCACTCTGGCTCAAGCTGGTCTTGAATCTGTGAGTTCAGGCAACCCACACACCATGGCCTCACAAGTATATGTGTCTATTTATATATCAATATAATATTGCTCTAGGTACTACAGCTTTGTAGTGTATTTTGAAGTAAGGCAGTATGATGACTCTAGCTTTGTTATTTTTGCTCAGGATGGCTTTTGTTATTTGGCCTCTTTTTTGGTTCCATTGTGAATTTTAGAATGTCTTTTTTTAAATCAGTGTTTTGTAGTTTTTATTGTAGAAGTCTTTCACCTTCTTTAGTAAATTCAACTCTAAGTATTTCAGTTATTTTTTTTAGTAGTGACTATAAATGGGATTGCTATCTCAATTTCTTTTTCAGCTAGTTGGTTACTGGTTTATGGCACTACTGATTTTTGCATGTTGATAGTGTATTTGACAACTTTACTGAATTTGCTTTTTAGTTCTGAGTTTCCTGGTAGAGAATTTAAGTTTTTCTCTATATAAATACAGGCAGTATTAAAAACATATGGAGGTTTCTCAAAAAAACTATAACTATGGCTCAGTGCCTGTAGCTCAGCAGTTAGGGCACTGGCCACATACACTGGGGCTAGTGGGTTTCAACCCAACCAGGGCCTGCTAAACAACAATGACAAAAACAACAACAACAAAATAGCTGGGCATTGTGGCAGATGCCTATAGTCTCAGATACTTGGGACACTGAGGCAAGAGAATCACTTAAGCCTAAGAGTTTGAGGTTGCTGTGAGCTGTGACGCCACAGCACTTTACCAAGGGCAACACAGTGAGACTCTGTCTCAAAAAAACTACAACTAGAACTACCATATAATCCAAAAATCCCACTATTAGCTATTTATCCATAGGAAAGGAAATCAGTGTATCAAAGGGATTCCTGCACACCCATGTTTATTGCAACACTATTCACAACAGCTAAGACAGAGAACCAACCTTAGTGTCCACCAACAAGTGGATAAAGAAAATAAAGTATAGAGCAGTGCCTGTGGCTCAGTGGGTAGGGCACCAGCCCCCCATACAGAGGGTGGCAGGTTCGAATCCGGCCCCAGCCAAACTGCAACAAAAAAATAGCCAGGCGTCGTGGTGGGTGCCTGTAGTCCCAGCTACTCGGGAGGCTGAAGCAAGAGAATCGCCTAAGCCCAGGAGTTGGAGGTTGCTGTGAGCTGTGACACCAGGGTACTCTACCGAGGGCAACATAGTAGGACTCTGTCTCAAAAAAAAACCAAACAAAACCAAAAGGAGGTAGGGAGGTAGGGAGGGAGGAAGGAAGAAGAAGGAAGGAAAGAAGGAAATCACCAACAAAAAAGCTAGAAAACAGGATTTTTTTTTTTTTTGACAGAGTCTCACTTTGTCACCCTCAGTAGAGTGACATGACGTCTCAGCTCACAGCAACCTCAAACTCTTGGGCTCAAGTGATTCTCTTGCCTCAGCCTCCTGAGTAGCTGGGACTACAGGAGCCAGCTATATTTAGAGATGAGGTCTCACTCTAGCTAAGGCTGATCTGAAAGTCGTGAGCTCAGGCAATCCACACCCACCTCAGTCTCCCACAGTGAAGATAGGGTTTTGAATGTTCACAACACAAATGCTAAAACGTTTGAGGTGACAGATAAGCTAATTACTGATTTGATCATTATGCATCATATACATAGATCAAAATTACTCTTATCCCTAAATCTGTACAATTATTATTGTCTCAACTAAAAATAAATGAGAAAAGACAAATAAAAAAAACCCACTAGTAGCCCAACATTTCCTGCACTGGTTTTAAGCAAACACCCATTTTTCTCTCCTTTCCCTCTACCTCACTGAAGCTCTCCCAAGGACAGCTTCAATTTGAGTGCTGAGTCACTGAAGGCAGAACCTTTGCTTTGAGGGCAAGTTCTCTGGGTGGATTATGAAAAGGTGCCCCTCAAAGCAGACACAACTGGTTTAAGCCCCCACCTTAGCCTCTGCACTGCACAACTGCACATCCACACAAGGTGCTAGCCTGGGGAGAAGAAGGGTGTGCATCCTTGAAAGGGAAGGAGAGGAGGGAAAAAGCCAAAAGAGAGGCAGCAAGTAGCCCAGTTAAAGAGTCTGATGAGAGAAATGTGAGGGAGCAGGAGAACATCCGGAGGAAAGTAGACCAGACAGATATTCTGGACAAAATGAAAGAAAAGACAAACAAGAATCTGGGAGTTAGGACAAGTGTTCTCAAGCTTATGCCTGATTCCTGACCTATCCCATATCCTGGGACAAATCCCTTCCACTCTCTGGACATCAGTGTCTTCATCAGTAAGGGATGGATTGGAAAAGCCTAAAATCCCTGCCAGTCTTCATTCAGTGCATCTGTAACACAATCGTAAGAGGCAGGCAGAGGCCACCCCCTTATGCAGTCTGTGCTGGCACACATACTGGAGAAATTTGCCATCTCTCCCCACTTCACTATCACTTTGCCCTGCTCTGGCCTGCGACCCCACTTACCTACAGATTGTGGGTGTTTCTGCCCCTGACAGTCTCAGCCACCCCCAACAGTGCAAGTCGGGGAAGACCATCAGATAGACCCTCCTCTCCTAGCCTGTGAAGGCAGGAAGAGCAAACCCTCCAACCCTCCAAAGCCTCCTGAATCCTGTTCAGGGCAGTGTGGTCCTTGAGAGGCTCCAGGGGAGGGAGATGGGGTGTTACCTCAGCTTCACTGTGTGTTCTCCAACCCAAACCCCTCCTTTCTCAGCATCAAAGCCCTTCTCCAGGAGGCATTCCAAGGCATCTTGCCTGTTCTCAATATCACTCTCTGTGGGCAATTCCACGCACCATCCCAGAGAAAACCTGACCATCCCCTGACCTCCTCCAGACCCTCCAGGTCTTTGAGAGGAGCCACCAGTCCACTTTCTCTCAGCCACCCCCAACTAAGACACCATAAAAAGCCTCCACAAGACAGATGTCTGCCAGTGACTTGCTATATGGCATTGATGAAAATGAAGGACAATAAGATTAGCAATCTTGGCTTGGCACCTGTGGCTCAAGTGGCTAAGGCACCAGCCACATACACCTAAGGTGACGGATTCGAATCCAGCCTGAGCCCGCCAAAAAACAATGACGGCTGCAACCAAAAAATAGCTGGGCATTGTGGCGGGCGCCTGTGGTCCCAGCTACTTGGGAGGCTGAGGCAGAAGACTCGCTTGAGTCCAGGAGTTGGAGGTTGCTGTGAGCTGTGATGCCACAGCACTCTACCCAGGGGGGTGGCTTGAGGCTCTGTCTCAAAAAAAAAAAAAAAAAAAAGATTAGCAACCTTCCCTCCATTTTTACCACATTGAAACTTAGTATTTTAAACATTTTTTGTAGATAATTTATTTTCTTTCTTTCTTTTTTTTTTTTTAAAGACAGAGTCTCACTTTGTTGCTCTGGGTAGAGTGCCGTGGTGTCACAGCTCACAGCAACCTGCAGCTCTTGGGCTTAGGAGATTCTCTTGCTTCAGTCTCCTGAGTAGCTGGGACTACAGGAGCCTGCCACAATGCCCAGTTATTTTTTGTTGTTGTTGCAGTTTGGCCAGGGCCAGGTTTGGACCCAGTATGTGTGGCTGGTGCCATACTCACTGAGCTACAGGCGCCACCCGATAATTTATTTTCCTTTTTTTTTTCTTTTTTGAGACAGAGTCTCAAGCTGTCACCCTTGGTAGAATGTCACAGTGTCATAGCTCACAGCAACCTCCAACTCTTCAGTTCAAGCAATCCTCTCGCCTCAGTTTTTCTATTTTTAGTAGAAAAAATACTTTTTGTTCAAGCTGATCTCGAACCCATGAGCTCAAGCTATCTACCCACCTCCTCCTCCCTGAGTGCTAGGATAACAGGCAAGAGCGACCGCACCTGGCAGATAATTTATTTTTTGAAGTGACATTATCAGTTACTTCATTTTATGCTTATGTAATTTTTTAAAGAAGTGGAGAGGTTAAGGATTATCACCCCCATACTTTAGAGGACAAAACAGGCCTCAAGAGGAAGTGACTCTCTCAAGGTCCTACAATAGGATATCAGGGCTGGGACCCACTGCCCTGGAGGGCTCTCACCTGCATGAGCTCTGCAGCAGGTTGCTGCGCCTTGCCCTCCAGTTCGGAGATGACCAGCGTCAGCCGAGCAAGCTCCCCGACGCCCCGGGTCTTGAACTTCTCACTGCCCTCTGTGAGCTCCTGCTCCAGCTTTGTCAACTGGTCCAGCAGATGCTGCTCCCGCTCCCTCAGGAACTGATGGCCCTGCTCGAACTCAGCCACGATGCACTGCCTCTGATCCTGGAGCTTCTTCTGGAGGGAGAGGAAGGGGAGAAGAGCTGACACCTCCATCTGTGGAGTACCAGGACCTAGAGGGACACCAGGACGGCTCCTTTTCTTTGTTATTCCCATTCTATTCCCATTTGGGAATTCTGCAGCATTTGGGGTGTTTGGGGTGGGAGGAGCTATCGAGGGCTCCTGGTTCACCCCTCCTTTTCTCAAAGTGGAGAGAAGTGAATGCATTCAGTACACTCAGCTGCTGCATAATCAGGACCCTGACTCTGCCTGCCTGTTCAGCCAGAATCTGCTCTAGGCAAACCAGCATATTCCAGTGACCCTGGAGGAACTTTACAGGTCTCACTCACAAGCCAACACACTTTTCCCTCCTAGGAAAATCTCTGTGTCACCTCTTCCAGAAAGCTTTACTAAATTAATGTTGTACAAGCCTGATCAATAGTACCCCATTATTAGGTCTAAAATATCTATGTGAACCCCATCCCTGCCATATAAGACTATACCCTACTTCCTCAGGGTAGGACCATGTCCTCTCCTGCCTCCAGCTCTCCCTACCCACACTGGGGTCTGCTTGCAGTTCTTAGTTCCCCAGTTGACTGATGCTGGGTTGGAGGCATCCATGCACAACAAGGCCTAGAGATGCTCCCTAGACTTGGGCTGTCTCTGCCTTTATCTTTCTTTCTCCTTGGACCTAATTACTCACTAATTAGCCAATATGCCTACACTGCCCACCTTCCCAAGAAACAGACTCCCCCAGAAAGTTGGAACCCAATTATGATTCCAACTAACTACCCAATATGCCTCCACTGCCCACCTTCCCAACAGAGTCCCCCAGAGAGTTGGAACCACCTTATCAGTTTTTTCCCCCTCTGATGTTCTCCTCTAATCAAGCAGACAACTTGCTGCCGGGTTAATAACTACAGTTGCCCCTCGGTGGTATCAATAGGCAATTGATTCCAGGACCTTCTTTCCCTAAGGATACAAAAATCTGAGGATATGATGGGCGTGGTCACTCATTCCTGTAATTCTAGTACTCTGGGAGGCCAAGGCAGGTGGATTGCCTGAGCTCACATGTTTGAGACCAGGCTGAGCAAGAGCGAGACCTTGTCTGTAAAAGTAGCTGGGTGTTGGGGCAGGCACTGGTAGTCCCAGATACTTGGGAGGGAGAGGCAAGAGAACTGTTTGTATCCAAGAATTGGAGGTTGCTGTGAGCTATGACATTATGTCTACCAAGGGTGACAAAATTAAATAAATAAATAAATAAAAATCTGAGGACACTCAAGTCCCTGATACAAAATGCCACAGTTATTTACATATGGCCTATGCACAGCCTCCTATATTCTTTAAAATTCAGGGGTGCCCAGCTTTTTCTTCTCTGCTGCAAACTGGAAGAATACCAGTGGTTGGGCCACATATTAAATACACAAACACTAACAAAAGTTGATTAGAACACAAAAAAGGTCCATGCATACTTTTTGTGATATCCAACACTACCGATAAGCAAAAAAAGTCCTCACAAAGTCAGCATGCAGCCTTCAGCCTACAAGGTGGACACCCTGGTATCATTTCCAGATTGCTCATAATACCTAGTACAGTGAAAATGCTACACATGTATGTAAATACTTGCTATATTATATGTTTAGAGAATAATGACAAGAAGGAATACATATGTTCAATAGAGATGTTTTCCTCTTTCTGAACGTTTCCAGTCTGCAGTTGGTTGAATGCATGGGTGCAGAGCCCACGGATATGAAGGGTCAACCTCACAGGCAACCATGGGCAGGGCCCAGGCCTCACTAGACAAGGCACTACAAAGAGCTGATCAGGCCTACCTTGCCCCCCCACACCCCCCCGCTCAGTTCTTACCCTAAAGCCAGCTCCCTCTGGCCAAACCCTCTGGCTTCCATCAACTCTTAGGAAATCATATCTTTCTCTCCCTCTTAAGAATAGGCCTCCTCAGTACCCTGCAGAAGAATACCAGCTGCCAGACACAGACTCTGTAGCTGAGGTGAGGGCCACAAAGAAAGGAAGGGACCCTGAATGACTTCAAGGCAACTCCTCACTTCTCAAGATGAGAAATAGGCCCAAGGCCACACAACTCAGATGTACCGAGCTTGGGCTAAAATACAGGCCAGCCACTGCCAGCCTGATGTCCCTCCTCCCTGTGAGGGGCTCCTAGAAACACCTCCCAGCAGCCATCTACTTACCCAAGCTCTAAATGGGCAACCACTTCAGAGCTTCCTCTAACAGCCTTGCTTACCAGTGCAGCCAGGATATCAGCTTCTCCCTTGGCCTGAAAGCCCTGAATTTTTTCTCTGTCTCTTCTTAAGGTACTCAGGTGGTTAAGGATTTTTTCCTGTGGAAAGATAAGCAGTAGAGAAAATGGAAAGATAAGGTGGATACTCTCGGCTGGGGCAGAAGGGTGGACTCAGGTCATTGGAGGAGCAGCCCAAGGAAGGCAGCAGGGCATCCACAGGGGTGCGAGGGCTTACCCTGTGGGGCTGGGCAGCCTTCTCCATCAGCACGGCTGTGTGAGGCCTGTGTTCCCGGGACTCCCGGCATATCACACACAATAGCTTCCCATCATCCTCGCAGTAGTAATGCAGCTTCTCCCGGTGCCGCTCACACAACTTCACATCCTGTTGCTCCCGGGCCACTTCTCCCGGCTGCCTGCCCTTGTCTACCTTCAGCCGCTCGATGTTCTCCACCAAGCTGGCCAGCTGCCACACAGGTCGGATGTTCTCCTTCTTAAAGGGCTTCTTACAGAGTGGGCACACAGGGCGGCCCCCTGAGACAGGGCGAACATCAGTGGTGCAGCTCCGGCAGAAGACGTGGCCGCAGTCAATGGTCACAGGATCTCGCAGGTAATCAAGGCAGATGGAGCAGGTCACCTCTTCTTCTAGGCTCCGCAGAGGGGCTGATGTGGCCATGGTGCCCTTAGCTCAGAGGGGTCTCCGTTCACTTGTGGGGACTTCTCCTTGGAGACCAGACACAAAGTTAAGGGCAGGCACAGCAAAGGGGCAGAGGTGGCAGTTTTGCATAGGGCTGTCGGCCCCTGCACTCAACCTACAGACATCACCTGCTCCTACAAGGCTCCCACAATGTCAGAATCAAAGGGACCTTACTGATCTAGTCCAACCTCCCCTCATTTTACAGATAAGGAAATCAAAGCCAGGAGAGCGCAGCTTGGTAGAATGAAGAGTAGCACTGCTACTCACTCGTACCTTGCTGCTGGGAAAGCAGTCCTGTTAACATCCTTTCCTGCCTTCTGTTGGAAAAATCACTCTAATGTACCAATTGTCAAAGAATAATCGATCACTACCTGCTAGAAACCACCATAATAAATACGTAAAAACACAGTGTCTACCTTGTACATGGTACTCCCTTGTACCAGATGCATAACCAGTCATGGGGGTCATGAATCAAAAGACTCTTTAAGTTTGCTCCTGTAGACTTCAGGTTTCAACAACCAAGAGCACTAAAGCTCTTGAGTATAATAAATACGTAAAAACACAATGTCTACCTTGTACATGGTACTCCCTTAGTTGTGTAGTACACAAGATGCACAACCAGTCATGGGTGGGTCAAAGAATCAAAAGTCTCTTTTAGTTTGCTCCTGTAGACTTCAGGTTTCAACAACCAAGAGCACTGAGATTCTTTACCAAAACTCAAGGAGCATAAAGAGGCTAACTACTGATACTACATACTTTCTTTAATGTGTTTCCCTCGACTATTATGTAGCTTTGTTTTTCTTTTTTGTTTTTTTTTGGTTTTTTTGAGACAGAATCTCTCTATGTCATCCTGGGTAGAGTGCTATGGTATCACAACTCACAGCAACCTCAAACTCTTGGGCTTAAGCGATTCTCTCACCTCAGCCTCCCAAGTAGCTGAGACTACAGGTGTCTACCACAACACCCAGGCTATTTTGTTGTTGTTGTTGTTGTTATTGTTGTTTAAGAGGCACAGGCTGGGTTCGAACCCACCAGCCCTGGTGTATGTGGCCGGCACTCTAACAACTGAGCAATGGGCACCAAGCCTGTTCTGTAGCTTTGGTTTGGTTTACTTCCCTTTTTTTTTTTTTTTTGGAGACAGAGCCTCAAGCTGTCCCCCTGGGTAGAGTGCAGTGGCATCACAGCTCACAGCAACTTCCAACTCCTGGGCTCAAGCGAGTCTCCTGCCTCAGCCTCCCAAGTAGCTGGGACTATAGGCGCCTGCCACAATGCACAGCTATTTTTTGGGTGTAGCCTTCATTGTGGTTTGGTGGGCCTGGGCTGGATTTGAACTCGCCAGCTCAGGTGTATGTGGCTGGCGCCTTAGCTACTTGAGCCACAGGCGCCGAGCCTGGTTTACTTCCCTTAACAGCTGGACTCTAAATTCAGTGCCCCAAATAAGCAGAGGCTCACCACAATAAACTCATTCTCAACTGCAACTCCTCCATCTAGCTTAGCTCAGCAGGGAAACCAACATGGAAGAACTTAGGTGGCTGTGGCTGTGATGCACTAAGGAGGCCTTTGCCCTTATAGGGAGCATAGAAGCTAAGCAGATAAAGGACTCTGCTCCTGGTTACCTTTGCAGCCCAGACCTACTGCCTGTCTGAGGTTATAAGCCTCAGCATATCTGACCCAAGAGCAACCCCTGACTATAACAATAGAAGTAATTTAAGTGTAGAACCTCAGTTTATTCATCTATAAAATGGGAAGACTAATATCTTCAAGAGTTTCTAAGCAGGTCATGTGAAAGAATTCTGTTCAAAGTGCTAAACCTGGTACACAGAAAGAAATCCAGGAAAATCTAGAACCTTTCCCAAATCCAGTGAGTGTTCAAATCACAAAGAGTTGAAATGAAAGTGATAGCAAGAGAGGAAGTAAGCAAAAGCAGACACAGTGACACCCATGCCACAGAGTTAAAGTAAAGAAGATCCTCACAGGGCAGAGCATGGGGGATTTGCTCTGCCATAGATCCATGGAAGGCACAGAACATACTGGGAAGACAGCCAGCAGGGCACAGGGGCAACTGCCAGGCTGGAAGGAAGCAACTGGAACCGCAGGCAAATCAACACTTTAATGATTACTTATGGTGAAAGTCCATTACAACAGAGTTCAGTGGCTTTTGTCATTAGTGATATTAACGAGGCAGAAATAAAACCTTCAGTCTATAACACCCAAGAGAAGACAAAACAGGAATGTAATGTCTACTCCTAATGTAATAATATATAAAAAGCACTTTATAAAGTGAAAGGACTATACAGATTTAAGGATTATAGTGCTAAGCTGAGTGCAGTGGTTTACGCCAGCACTTTGGAAGGCTGAGGTGAACAGGTCGCCCAAGCTCACAGGTTCAAGACCCCATCTCTAAAAGTAGCCAGGCATTGTGGCAGGCACCAGTAGCCCCAGCTACTCAGGAGGCTGAGGCAAGAGAATAGTTGAGCCCAAGAGTTAGAGATTGCTGTGAGCTATTATGCCAGGGCACTCTGCCGGGGGCGACAAAGTAAGACTCTGTCTCAAACAAAAAAAGGGAGGGGGTGGCACCTGTGGCTCAAAGGAGTGGGGCACTGGCCCCATATACTGGAGGTGGCAGGTTCAAACCCAGCCCTGGCCAAAAACTGAAAAAAAAAAAAAAGGATTATAGTGCCATAATAAATTCCAATGGGAAACACTACTGCATCTAGATATGTGTGACTTTAAGAGATGCGGAAACAGGCTCAGTACCCGTAGAAGAGTGGTTACAGCACCAGCCACATACACCAAGGCTGGCAGGTATGAACCCAGCCCAGGCCAACTAAACAACAAAGACAACTACAATAAAAAATAGACAGGCATTATGGTGGGCACCTGTAGTCCCACCTACTTGGGAGGCTGAGGCAAGAGAATCACTTAAGCCCAAGAGTTTGAGGTTTCTATGAGCTATGACACCATGGCACTCTACCGAGGGTGAAACAGTAAAACTCTCTCTCAAAAAAAGAGAGATGTGAAAACATGTATTCAAATCTCAAATGAAAGGATTAAGAATGCAACTATTACATGAAGGTAATATGGAGCTGTTGAGATGTTAGAAATGCTACAAATGAATTGCTCGGCTCAACTCTCTGGTTTTGCTGTTGAGGAGGTAAGGCTGGCCCAGCACACTATCATGCCACTTTGTTGAATGGGCTGGAAGTTTAAAAGCTGAGTTTTGTTTTGTTGTTGTTTGGGGACAGCATTTCTTTTTTTAAATTGAGACAGAGTCTCACTTTGTCACCCTCAATAGAGTGATATTGCATCATAGCTCACAGCAACCTCAAACTCTTGGGCTCAAGTGATTCTCTTGCCTCAGCCTCCCAAGTAGCTGGGACTACAGGTACCTGCCACAATGCCTGGCTATTGTTTTGTTTGTTTGTTTGTTTGTTTGTTTAGCAGGCCCGGGCCAGGTTTGAACCTACCAGCCCCAGAGCACGTGACTGGCACTGTAACCACTGAACTATGGGCACCCAGCCTGGGAACAGCATATATTATCTGTGGGGTGAGGAAAGAATTTTGCAATTTCCTAGAAGAATAAAAGAACTATGAAGAGCTCGCCCACAGGTCCCCTTCCACACAAAATAAGACACCATCATGACTTGGAGCTGACATTAGTCTGGGCTCAATGCTGAGCTTCAGTGGTCTTTAAACCTGCTAAAACTATATTAAAAATGTGATGTATATACTAGATGAAGAAAATTGTCTAGGAGATCACAGAAGAACACTAGCTAATAAGGACAAGAACGATAACAGAATTAGAAAATATTTTTTCAACTGCCATTATAATAGCACAAGGATCAACAAATGCTAAAACCATTAGGTAAAAGGTTTGGGGGGCCAGGATAG
Organism: Otolemur garnettii; assembly: GCF_000181295.1. Classification (NCBI taxonomy): domain Eukaryota; kingdom Metazoa; phylum Chordata; class Mammalia; order Primates; family Galagidae; genus Otolemur; species Otolemur garnettii. The sequence continues at coordinate 393,056 of NW_003852426.1, forward strand.
TCCCTGTGGCGCTGAAGTACCACCTAATGGATTATTTCCTAATGCACCTTGACGAGGAGAGATCTAGTTGTCACCTCAACCAAAAGACCAAACCCTCCTTTACTAACATAGGAGAAAAGTAGCACATGCTTCCTGGTACACCACCATACGAATTACACGGCATTACCTATGAAATGTTAATGCTAGAAATGTTTGACTTGGCCAGGTATGGTGGCTCATGTCTGTAATCCTAGCACTATGCACTCTGGGAGGCTGAGGCAGATAGATTGCTTGAGCTCAAAAGTCCGAGACCAGCCTGAGCCAGAGTGTGATCCAGTCTCTAAAAATAGGTAGGCATTGTGGAGGGCACCTGTAGTCTCAGCTATTCAGGAGGCTAAGGCAAAAGGATCACTTCAGCCCAAGAGTTTGAGGTTGCTGTGAGCTATCATGCCATGGCACTCTACACAGGGCAACAAAGTGAGTCTCTGTCTCAGAAAAAAAAAAAAAAAACACACAAATAAATAAATATTTGACTTGAATGCATTTACTCAAGCCTTTAAATCTAATTTCCAGTTTACAGAAAATATGAAGGGTAAAGGAACATTTTGCAGTATGGTACAAATGAAAAACTGCTGAGAGGGGAGTTAAATCACACCATGGGGAAACAATCAGATAAATCCAGAATGTGGGACATTCCACAAAACAACTGGCCTGGTCTTTTATAAAGTCAATGTCATAAAAGATTGAAAAAGGATTGTTCTTGATTCTAAAAGACTAAAGAGAAATAATAACCAAATGCAATGTGTGAACTGTGATTTGATTCTGGAGGCCCTGGTGTTTTTTAAAAAGGCTAAAAAATATTCTAGGGATTATTACCATGTTTCCCTGAAAATAAGATCTACCCAAAAAATAAGCCCTAGCAGGATTTCTATATATTTGTTAAATATAAGCCCTACCTCGATAATAAGACCTAGTGATGGGCGTGGCTATACAGCGTATCTGCATAGACACACTATGTAGTAAGGAAGACTGGAACACCTTTTATCTGCCACAGCTCCTTTCTCTGAGCCGAGCCATTGGCACTTGCGCAGGTATGCCTATGGCTAACACGGCATCCTACTGCACACATGCAAATGGCTAGGGGAAAGGAGTTCACACATCACTTGCACCAGCCCCACCAACAAGGTCAGCTCCCCCTGTCAGGTTCCAGAAGAAGATGATTTAACTGTATTTGAATAAATGTAGATTGTTGTATTATACTTAATAAAAATAACACATCCCCTGAAAATGAGCCCTAGTGTATCTTCTTAAGAAAAAA
>NW_003852426.1:395590-410006 GCF_000181295.1 Otolemur garnettii
AAAAAAAAAAAAAAAAAAAGGTCAAATTGGGCAGCACCTGTGGCTCAGTGAGTAGGGCACCAGCCCCGTATACCAAAGGTGGTGGGTTTGAACCTGGCCCAAGTGTTGTGGTGGGTGCCTGTAGTCCCAGCTATTCAGGAGGCTGAGGCAAGAGAATCGCCTAAGCCCAAGAGCTGGAGGTTGCTGTGAACTGTGACACCACAGCACTCAGGGCGACAAAGTGAGACTCTGTCTCTTAAAAAAAAAAATGCTTAAATTGGCACCATAATCCCAGCCACTTGAGAGGCTAAGGCACAAGTCATTTGGGCCCAAATGCTTGAGGTTGCTGTGAGCTGTGATGCCACAGCACTCTACCAAGGACAACATAGTGAGACTCTGTCTCAAAAAATAATAATAATAATGGTTAAATCACTGATACAGAGATCACAGTGCCTGACACTTTGTAGAAAGAAGCTCAACGCACTTTTGAACAAATTAATGGAATTAGAAGAACTGATGTCAATTATAATTGTATAGAACCATTTGTTTTGGGGAGTCTGCCTTAACTAGACAAATGAAACACAGTACCACTTCTATATTCAGTAACATTCCTTGGTTATGCAGACTCTATCTTAACATATTATGGCAGGTATATTGAAAGATGATTTACTGTAGAACTGCTAAATGCAGATAAAACCCAAGGTATTAAGTCCATGGGCTGAACAATTCAAGTTCAAGTTTGAGCTCTGGAACCTAATAATCAGATAATTAGCAACTTCTTGGCAATGCCATTTATTTAGGACTCATCATATCTGCCATTTATATCTCTTAAGATATGTCATACACGGGATACTCTCCTGAGGAAACTGAGGCTCAGTGGAGTTAAGCAACTTCCCCAAGAGCACAAGGCTAGAAAGCAGTGTCTGGTGCCAAGACCTCTGCCCAACCCATTACACTCTCTTCTCTATCCAAATACACTGTAAAATGGGGTCTAATACCAGCTTCTTTGTTAGGAAGCTCAGATGAGGTCATCTACATGGAAGGGCTTTGTAAGCTGAGTAGTGCTGACAAAAGAAAAGGGGCATATATTCTGCTGATACAGACTGAAAGCACCCCAGCCTTAGCTATGACAAACTTTAACACATGAGGTGAACAATAAAGACCTCCCATTGGATAGCAGTTTTCTTTTTAGTGATGGAAAGAAGATCTCAAGATTTCAGAATTATGGGAAGTAAGGGTGAGTATGAAACATGGGCAAACTAGGATAACTGCTCCCTTTCCCCATATGTAACTCTGCCAGAGCCCATGCAAACCTGCACCCTCTCCAAAATCTCCCCCCAATTTAGCACACTCCCCTATGACTTTGCCCTTTCTATTATTTATGCCTTCAGTATATTGCCCCTGCTTAGCTCAATTATGTTCTACAATAAGGGGCAAAACCATTACTCTCCTCTCCATTCCTGCCTCTTGGGCAGACAGAAACCATGAAAAGTCAGAGCCAGACAAAATCTTAGAGATGACACAGTCCATCCTTTCCTAATTTACCCAGAAGTGAATTCTGAAACTAGAAGAAATCACCTGTGAATTGCCTTGCATTAGAAGTCCTAGTCCCGTGTGGGAACCCATTTAAGGGCTCTTGGGGCTCTAGATCAGGGGTCCTCAAACTTTTTAAACAGGGGGCAAGTTCACTGTCCCTCAGACTGCTGGAGGGCCGGACTGAGGGCCCCAGGAAGCGTCAGCTGCTAAGCAGGACAGGCAGCAGCAGCAAAAACACCCAGTGGGCCAAATAAATGTCCATAGTTTGAGGACGCCTGCTCTAGATTAAACTCTATTTCTTAATGTAAAATAAACAAACTGAGGCCAGGTATGGGAGCTCATACCTATAATCCTAGCACTCTGGGAGGCCGAGGCAGGTGGATTGCCTCAGCTTACACGTCTGAGGCAAAGTGAGTCCTCATCTCTAAAAATAACTGGGCTGGGCGGCACCTGTGGCTCAAGGGAGTAGGGTGCCGGCCCCATATACTGGAGGTGGTGGGTTCAAAACCAGACCCAGCCAAAAGCTGCAAAAAATAAAAATAAATAAAAATAGCTGGGTGTTGTGCCAGGCAACTGAACTCCCAGCTACTTGGGAAGCTGAGGCAAGAGAACCACTTGAGCCCAAGAGTTTGAGCTTGCTGTGAACTATGACACCATGGCACTCTTCTGAGGGTGACAAAGTGAGAGTCTATCTCCAAAAAATAAATAAATGAATGAATAAATAATAAAATAAAATAAGCAAATTCTCCTAGAAGTTTTCCATGAGATACTTCTAACAAATCTAAAGAGAACAGAATTCAGGGCAAAAAAGCAAGTGACCTGGATGTGCATACTAGAGGAGTGGGTGCACTCTTGCTGACCAGGCCAGAGGCCAGGACTTCCCAAATTTTACAACCCTGGTTGTGGCTGTGAGCTGGGCACCAGCCTATCCCAGGAGATCCCAGTGCCCACAGACAGTGCATTCCTGTGATCACATGTGGGTAACCTTCCCCCCTACAATCAAGCATTTGTGTTGTCCTGAGGCACAGTGAAGGCAATGGAAACCACCAGGGCCAGACCCCTGACATGCTCTGAACAGTGGAAATCCCCTCAGGGCTCAGAGAGGAGCAAGAGGCAGCAGCCCACTAGAAGGCAAATGGGGAAAGGCTGTGAAGGCCCTTGTCCTATGACTGACCCACCAGGGGAGTCAGTTCTCCATGCTTGTGCCTGGTTATTAGTCTGATGCTGAATCACGAACCAAGCTCTCTCTTGCCTAACACACTCCTAAGTGTCCTTTGGTCCTTTGGGAGGCTTGGGTGGGGTGGGGGGGATTGTTTTCTAGACAGGGTGTCATTTTGTCACCCTCAGTAGAGTGTGTGATGTCATAGCTCAGAGCAACCTCAAACTCTTGGGCTTAAGCAATTCTCCTGTCTCAGCCTCCAGAGTAGCTGGGACTATCGGTGCCCATCATGATGCCCAGCTATTTTTAGAGACAGGGTCTCGCTCTTGCTCAGGCTCATTTCCGAACTCCTGAGCTCAAATGATCTGCCTGCCTTGGCTTCCCAGAATGCAGGATTATAGGCATGAGCCACTGCATCCAGCCCTTGTCCTTTGGTGCTTTGTTCCAGAGGATATAAGAAAGAATCCTTTATCATCTTACAGAATGGTTGCAAATCCTGACTGTGTGTAAGAACCACCTGGGGAGGCTTCAAACCATACCCAGATCAACTGAATCAGAATCTCTGAAGGTGGCCCGGGTTTGATAGTTAAAAAAACAAACTACACAGGTGATTCTAATATCTCACCAAGCCTACAACCCTAGCCAAATCCCCTTATTTATAGCCAAGGTAAATGAGAGCCAGAGCCTCAGCTTCATTTGCCCAGTGGCAAAGCTGGCTGGCAGTAGGCCAGCTGAGGTAGGCAGTAGCCAGTGAGGTAGGGTGAGGAACCCCTCCCATCTCAACTCCTTCCACTCCACTACAACACTACACTTTGCCTGAAAGATGAACTTTCCCTCACCCCTAAGGATGATGTGGAGGGTGAGCCTCACAGGCACAGGAAACCCAACTGCCCAAGAGAGACAGGGTAGTGATAAGTCTGAGGAACGACTGGCCAGATGTAGAGTGTGGCAGGGCAGACTGTTGGGGCTTGAGCAGAGGGAGGGTGGAGAAGTAGGAGGAAACAGATTATGCAAGACTCTGTGGCCCATGTTAAGAATTCTGGACTTTGGCCAGCATGGTGGCTCACACCTGTAATACTAGCACTCTGGGATGTCAAGGCAGGTAGAATGCTCAAACTCAGAAGTTCAAGACCAAACTGAGCAAAAGATTCCATCTCTACTAAGAATAGAAAAAACTAGCCAGGCATGGTGGCACGCGTCAGTTCCTGCTACTCAGGAGGCTGAGGCAAAAGGATTGCTTAAACCCAGGAGTTTGAGGTTGCTGTAAGCTATGATGATACCATGGCACTCTATCCAGGGTGACAGAGGGAGACTGGGTCTTAAAAAAAAAAAGAATTTTGGACTTTATCCTAACAGCCCTGAGAAGCGCTAAATATAAAGCACTGAGGTTACAGCAGGAAACAAAAATGGCAAAATCCTTACCACAGCTTACATCTAGTGACATAATTGAGGAATCCTTTAGGAGCTAAAATCAGATCCAACTAGGGCGATTATCAAAACTTCAAGGGTTTCCTGATTCACCTAAACGTCTCCTTTGCTCCCTCAGTGATCCAGCCATCCTGGCCTTCCTTTTGTCCCTCAAATACTCTTGCTTCTGTGTTAAAATGCCAATCTGCTCATGTAACCACCCTAATTAAACCCTTCAATGGCTTTCTGGTGCTCCAAGATTAAAGCCAAAACACCTTCCCTTCCTCAGTGAGGCTGCAGATAATCATGGCCCAGCCCTTGTCTCCACGCTCATTTCTGGCCACTCCCCACCTCAAATTTGATCTGAACCCCACAGCCAAACTGAATCCCTCCATGCTTTAAAGTGCCATGCTCTTTTCTACCCAAGCTCCTTGAAAATGCTATTTCCTCTACCTAGAACACTTTACCATGTAGCAAACTCCTTTTCCAGCTTGAAGGCCACCTCTGGCAAACCTTTCCTGAGCTGTCAAGACTAGGACCACACATGCTCTCCCTCTTACATTCCCAAAGCACCCCACCCCAACCGGTACTTCTCCGCACTTATGAGTCCTCAATTACTAGTATAATTACTCACTTAAGACCCGCTTTTCCCACCAAATGAGAACAGTGACTGTGTCTTATGCCCAGAATGTAGCACAATATTTGGCAAAGAGCAGACAGTAAAAATTGGTTTAGTAAACAAATAAAACACAGACACAGAATACTCAATGCAAAGACGATGCTTCCTAGATTTCTGAAGGAATGCAAGCAACCTTAGCCACTTGTCTTTTCTCTCCAGCAAGATGGCAAATTACTAGAGAGAAGTAATTTCTTTTTTTTTTTTTTTTTTTTAGACAGAGCCTCAAGCTATCCCCCTGGGTAGAGTGCCATGGCATCACAGCTCACAGCAACCTCCAACTCCTGGGCTCAAGTGAGTCTCCTGCCTCAGCCTCCCAAGTAGCTGGAACCACAGGCACCCGCCACAACGCCCGGCCATTTTTTTTTGGTTGCAGCCATCATTGTTGTTTGGCCGCCCCGGGCTGGAGATTCGAACCTGCCACCTTAGGTGTATGTGGCTGGCGCCTTAGCCGCTTGAGCCACAGGTGCCAAGCCAAGAGAAGTAATTTCTTTATACTTCCTGTAGCAGCAGGAACAGTGGGCTGTACATCATCCTCAGGGCACCATGACCCAAGGCTTGACTCTAGGAACTTATAAAAACCAAGAGGGAAGAAAAGGCTGTGTCTGAAAGATGGTTGTGGAATAAGTTATAATGGTGATAATCACTTCTTCCCTTTTCTTTAGTTTTAGACCTAGGTATACATCCATAAATAATATAGTTTATTTTTTCAGGTTTTTATTTTTTTCTTGAGACAGGGACTCATTCTGTCACCCTGGCTGGAGTGCAGTGACATCATCATAATTCACTGCATCCTCAAGTGATACTCCTGCCTCAGCCTCCCAAGTAGCTGATTAGTGATCAGCTAATTTTTCTATTTTTCATAGAGATGAAGTCTCACTCTTGCTCAGACTGGTCTGGAATTCCTGGCCTCAAGCAAACTTCCTGCCTTTGGATTGTAGGCCTGAGCCACCATGTCAGGCTTTTTTCCATGCTTTGAGCCTCAAATGAAAGGAATCATACTGCATGTATTTGGAGGGCCAAGGGAGCTATCCACATCACGACATTTGTGAGGTTCAAGTGATTGTGAGCTAATTTTATTTCCATTGTTTTTTTCTGTTTGTTTTTGGTTTTGTTTCTTTTTTTTTGAGATGAGTCTCACTTTGTATGTAGCCCTCAGAAGAGTGCTGTGGTATCATAACTCACAGCAAACTCAAACTCTTGGGCTTAAACCATTCTCTTGCCTCAGCCTCCCAAGTAGCTAGCACTATAAGTGCCCACCACAATGCCCAGCTATTTTAAGAGATAAGGTCTCGCTCTGGCTCAGGCTGGTCTCGAACCTGTGAGCTCAGGCAATCTACCCACCTTGGCTTCCTAGAGTGCTAGGATTACAGGTATGAGCCACTGTACCCAGCCCTATTTCCAATGCTCTTCTATAACTGTTATGATTCTTTAATGTAGTATACTTCTAATGGCCATCTGGGTTGTTTCTAGTTCAAAACAATTACAAACACTACTTCTGTGAATATTTTTGCACACATGTCCTAGCACACATAGGCAGGAAGATGCATCTTCAATTTGACTAGATCAGGCCAAACTCTTTCCAAATTGACTACACTGCTGTATGCTCTCCCCTGCAGGCTACCAGCACTCATGCTGCTCCACTGCCTTGCCAAAACCTGTATTGTTGGCTTTAAAATTTTTGCCAATCTGGCATATGGAAAATAGAATCACATTGTGTGTGTATAACTCTAATATAACCAGCATAAGAGAGGCCCAGTAACAGGCCAAGGAATCCTACAGCAGCTGACCAGATATTGTGCTATAAATGTTTATGTTTTGGAGAAAGGGAGTGGTGGGATAGATTCTGCCTAGATTCCCTTCTTCCTTCCTTTGGTATCTTCATAGATCAGTGGTTCTCAACCTGTGAGTTGTGACCCCTTTGGACTGTATTAAAGGTTTGCAGCATTAGGAAGGTTGAAAACCACTGTCATAGATGTTAGTGAGATGGAGATATTCTAACCACTCATATCCAGGAGAAGGAGCAATCAGCTAGGGAGTTACTGTTTTTGCATCAAATGTAAGACACCCATGACATCACACTTTACTATCTCTGAGGTGTGACTGACGACATGTCATAGCTTAATTGGCAAAATGTTTTTTCCATATGGAACATAAAATAAGGACACATAAAATAATTGATGGTGCTATAGTGTCAGTGTATCTCCCCCGAAGTTCACATGTTGGAAACTTAGGGGCCTTTAAGAGGTGACTGGGTCATGAGGGAATGGAGTGCCTTTCCTAGAGTCAGCTGTTATAAAAGCCAGCCCAGCTTGCTGTTAATGGTCTGTCTTGCTTGCTGACTTTCACCTTCCACCATGGGATGACCCTTCCAGATGCTGGCACAACACTCGTGGACTTTCCAGTTTCCAGAACTATGAGCTGAGAAAACATGTATTGTTTACAATTTACCAATTCTGTTGTATTCTGTTATAGCAAATAAGAAACAGATTAAGACAAACGGCATTGTAGATTTGGAGAGACGTGGCATACCTCCTACAAAGGACCACCAGGATCATTTTCTGAGCACACAGGATCTCATCCTGTTATTCTCCTGCTTCAAAACACCTAGCTGGCTGGACACAGTGACTCACATCTGTAATTCTAGCACTCTGAGAGATGAGGTAGGAGGATTCCTTGAGCTAAGGCAGGGGTCCTCAAACTTTTTAAACAGGGGGTCAGTTTACTGTTCCTCAGACCGTTGGAGGGCCAGACTGTGGGCCCCGGGACGAGTCAGCAGCTAAGCAGGACAGGCAGTGGTGGCAAAAACACCCGGCAGGCTGGATAAATGTCCTAGGTGGGCCACATGTAGCCCGCAGGCCATAGTTTGAGGACGCCTGAGCTAAGGAGTTCTAGAAAACCCTGAGCAAGAGCCTCATCTCTCCCCTAAAAATAGAAAAATTAGCTGAGAGTGGTGGCATGCACCTGTAGTCGCAGCTACTTAGAAGGCTGAGGCAAGGGGATCACTTGAGTCTAGGAGTTTGAGGCTTCAGTGAGCTATGACACCGCCACTGCACTCTAGCCAGGGCAACAGAGAGAGAGAGACAGAAAGAGACAGAGACACACACATTCTGTCCCAAGGGAAAAAAACTTCTAGCTGAGGTCAAAACTGCATAGGAGGGCCCCCACAATCTGACCCCAGCTTATTTATCCAGCCCCTGAAAAAGTAAGTCTGCCTCACTCTAGCTAATTCTCCAGCTGTTAGATGCACTGAGCCAGGAAGACAACATCTCCTTCACCTTGCCACTCTTCATGTGTGCCTTTATACATGTTCTTCTCTCAGGCCCAGCTCATCACTGAAGGCTTCGTCTCTTACCTGTGAAGTCCTTCCTGTGCCTATCCTACCTCCGAATTGAATGAATTCTTCCCCTGGTTAGCTCCTGCAGCTCTGCATACACTGCATTTCTACAATAGCAGTATCACACTGCTTCATACAGTAGCTCCTCCCTTATCTGCTAGACATATGCTCTAAGATCCCCAGTGGATGCCTGAAACAGCAGATAATACCAAGCCCTGTATGTAACTATGTTCTTTCCCATACATACACACCTGTAATAAAGTTTAACTTATAAATCAGGTATAGTAAGAGATTAACAATAGCTAGAGGCTCGGCGCCTGTGGCTCAAGCGGCTAAGGCGCCAGCCACATACACCTAAGGTGGCGGGTTCGAAACCCCAGCCGGGACCCGCCAAACAACAATGATGGCTGCAACCAAAAAAAAAATGGCCAGGCGTTGTGGCGGGCGCCTGTAGTCCCAGCTACTTGGGAGGCTGAGGCAGGAGACTCGCTTGAGCCCAGGAGTTGGAGGTTGCTATGAGCGTGATGCCATGGCACTCTACCCAGGGGGCAGCTTGAGACTCCGTCTCAAAAAAAACAATAGCTAGAACAATTGTAACAATATGCTATAATAAAAGTTGTACAAATGTGGTGTCTCTCAAAATATCTTATTGTACTGTACTCACCCTTCTTGTGTTGAAGGGACAGCAGTATGACACAAACTTTTATCATACTACTCAGAACAGCATGCAATTTAAAACTTACAAATTGTTTATTTATAGATGTTTCCATTTAATATCTTTGAACCAGTATTGACCATGGGTAACTAAAACCACGGAAAAGGAAAACACAGATAAAAGGGGACTACTGTTTACAGGTACCTAAAAATTAGAGAGAGTGATGTGTGTGTATGTATCAGGGTGTCCATAAAGTTTGTGTGCAATTTAAACTATTAAACTATTTTTTGTTTGTTTGTTTTGAGACAGAATCTCACTATGTTGCCCTCAGTAGAGTTCCATAGTATCACAGCTCACAGCAACCTCCAACTCTTCGGCTTAAGTGATTCTCTTGCCTCAGCCTCCCAAGCAGCTGGGACTACAAAAACGCCTGGCTATTTTTTTGTTGCAATTGTTTAGCTGGCCGGGGCTGAGTTCGAACCCGCCACCTTTGGTGTCTGTGGCTGGTGCCATAACCACTGTGCTATGGCACCAAGCCTTAAACTATTTTAAATTGCACGCAAACTTTATGGACACCCTGTATATATAAAAGGGACTACTATAACTAATATTTTTACCTATCTCTCCCCACAACAAAAATGTGAATCCAAGGGCCATACCTCATTGATCTTTACCTCCAGAATCTGGCACAAAGTAAGGGGTTCTGTGTTAGTAGAATTAATGTCATCCTCTGATTCCGGAGCCCCGTCATCCTTTCCATTCTCTCCCCTCTCACCACACACTCCTTTCCCACTTTACAATTCTGCTTTAGCATTAGGCTGCCTGAGTTCTCCTTCAATTAGACATTCTTGGCCATGAACATTACCCAGATCTCCCCCTACCTAGCTCCACAAACACATAATTTTGAGGGGAAGGTCAACATTCCATTTCTACTAAGGGCTGGGCACAGATGCTCACGCCTATAATCCTAGCACTTTGGAAGCCCAAATAGAGGAACACTTGAGGACAGGACTTCAAGAACAAACTGACAAGTTCTAATTCATTTTGATACCAGCCTAAAATGCTCTTGTTTACCAAAACTAACCCCTCTCCATTCTCCATGTCTTGTCTATTCTGATTCTAAAAGTTCAAGCCTGAAGTCACCCCAAAAAGCCTCAATCCAACCAAACCTCTTCTGAGGTTTGCAGTGTCTTCTGTGATGGTCAGATCCAGTCTGAGTCCAGTTTTGTTTTGTTTTGTTTTTTTTGAGACAGAGCCTCAAGCTGTCCCCCTGGGTAGAGTGCTGTGACATCACAGCTCACAGCAACCTCCAACTTCTGGGCTCAAGCGAGTCTCCTGCCTCAGCCTCCCAAGTAGCTGGGACCACAGGCCCCTGCCACAATGCCTGGCTATTTTTTGGTTGCACCCATCATTGTTGTTTAGCGGGCCTGGGATGGATTTGAACCCGCCACCTTAAGTGTATGTGGCTGGCGCCTTAGCCACTTGAGCCACAGGCGCCAAGCCTGAGTCCAGTTTCTTACTATACTGCAGGAAGTGACATTTAAGAAGTCACCCACTGCCCTGGGACTCAGTTTCTTTACTTCTTTTTTTTTTGAGACAGAGTCTCACTTTGTTGTCCTCAGTAGAGTGCCGTAGCATCATAGCTCACTGCAACCTCAAACTCTTGTGCTCAAGTGATTCTCTTGCTTCAGCCTCCAAAGTAGCTGGGACTACAGGACCCACCACAACGCCCAGCTAATTTTAGAGACAGGGTCTTGCTCTTGCTCAGGCTGGTTTTGAACCCGTGAGCTCAGGCAATCCACCTGCCTTGGCCTCCCAGAGTGCTAGGATTACAGGCATGAGCCACTGTGCCCAGCCAGTTTCTTTACTTCTTAACAAAGAGAAAATGCTATCTGAAGTTCAAGCAAGGTCACATAAGTAAAAGCATTTCAACAAGAAAATGCTATATAAAAATACAGGCTAGGAAGGAGCACATGAGCCAATGTGAAAGAGTTCTCAATGGCCAAAGCTGAAATAATTTGAGCAACAAAATAAAGTAATACTAGATTATAACCCAAAGCATAAAATAAATATCCCTGAGTCTACACTGATATAAATAACTGAATAAACTATTATTCATCAATAATTATTAATTATTTATATAATTTATAATTATTATTTATAAATAACTGAATAAATTAATGGGGGGAAAGAGAGAAATCTTCTGTACACAGTAATTCCAAATAATATGTGTAGATACTTGCCCTTAAAGAGAGGAAAGGTAACTCCCACTCCTTAGGAATAGGCTGCACATGGTGACTGCCTGCCAAAGAGTACAGTATCGGCTCGGCGCCTGTGGCTCAAGTGCCTAACGCACCAGCCACATACACCTAAGGTGGCAGGTTTGAATCCAGCCCGGCCCGCCAAACAACAATGATGGCTGCAACCAAAAAAAAAAAAAATAGCCGGGCATTGTGGCCGGTGCCTGTGGTCCCAGCTACTTGGGAGGTGGAGGCAGAAGATGTGGTCCCAGCTACTTGGGAGGTGGAGGCAGGAGACTCGCTTGAGCCCAGGAGTTGGAGGCTGCTGTGAGCTGTGATGTCACAGCGCTCTACCCAGGGGGATAGCTTGAGGTTCTGTCTCAAAAAAAAAAAAACAAAGAGTACAGTATGCAAAGAGTAGAAAATAGAGTAACTTTATAGTGGAAAAACCTGGCAAACCCTATTTCAGCCAAGTGATCAAGATCTGCTTAAGATCAAGATCAAGATCAACTTAAGCCAAGTTGACAGTATGTGCACTTGAATGGTATGATTAACGGGCAATCTACCTCTGTGGTCTTCTTCTCAATAATGCTTAAGCCCAGTCTTAGGAGAAAAACACCAGACAAGTTTCAATAGAGGGGCATCCTATAATGTATATGTCCAGTTTTCTTCAAAACTGTCAAAGTCCTCAAATGAATTAAATTCTGAACTGCTACAGCCAAGAGAAGCATAAGGAGATATGACAACTAAATGTAATGTGGTAAACCTGGATATGATCAAGAAACAAAAAAGTACTTGGGTTAAAAACTACAGAAATCTTAGCCAGGCATTGTGGCGGGTGCCTGTAGTTCCAGCTACTTGGAAGGCTGAGGCAAGAGAATCGCTTGAGCCCAAGAGTTGGAGGTCACTGTGAGCTGTGACACCATAGCACTCTACAGAAGGCAACATAGTAAGACTCTGTCTCAAAAAAATAAAAAAAAAACCTACAGAAATCTTGCAAGACCAAGGACTTTGGTCAATAATAATGTAACAATTTAGGTTCATTTATTGCAACAAGTGTACCACACTGATGTAAGATGTTCATAATTGGGGAAATAGTTTGGGGGACATAGGAACTCAGTACTATCATCTCAATTTTTCTGTAAATCTAAAATTGTTCTAAAAATAAATATTTAAGGAATAAAGACCCAGATTTGGGAACATAAAGTCTATTTTTTTAAACAGTGATTTTTTTTTTAACTTGGAAAAAAATATGCTAGGGTTATGATTTTCAGCTAACAGTTAAAACAGGAGGTTCAGGCATGCATGAAAAATGTCATTCTCCCCACTTTTGGTGCACACACAAATCATGGGGTCAAAATCTGGAATCTACTGGGAATTTGCAAGTGTTTCCCTTCCATTTATTCTGCAAAGTTAGATTTACACTCTTTTCCTAAGGTCAAATAGGAAAAAAAATCGGCAGGAAAAATGCTAATGGCTGGAGGAGGGAGCGAATGCACAGCTCCAAGTATACGTGGCTAAACCGGTTTACTCCGACGAATTAAAAAAATAAAAAAGAGGAAAAGAAAGAAATCATGACTTCACGACTTTGGTCATGGCGCTGGACTGGCAGTCTATCTACCAGGCTCCAAGCAACCGGACCGTCATCCAGGCCCCGCTTACTTCTGGTTCTGGAAACCAGAATGTATCCGAATCTGAGCTAGACAACGGAAAGCGAGGAAACCCAAGAGGAAGGGGAGAATGGTGGGTCAAGCAAGCAGGAGACAGGGCTCCCAGGGAAGAAGCGGCGAACTTGGCCCCTCTCCGAGCCCACTGGGGTGCCTGGCCCTGTTCCGCCCCCGGGCCCCACGGCCGCCTTTGGTTGCCCCAAAGCTGGGGCCCGTGTGTGAGACTGGTGCTGCTGCATCTCTCATTGAACACCCCCTACTCACCGGTCCCGAGCTCCGGGCCGCGAATCCGGGGCTAAGGCCCCTCCTAGCTCGCGCCGGTCTGTTCCGGGTCCCGCTCCTCCACTAGAAACCAACGCGTCAGCTCGTACCCGCCCGGTAATCTCCCGGCTCTTCGGGGCCCTTCGCCGAGATTTCTCCGGACCAGCCCCGGGATTGGCCCCTGCCAAACTCAGCCTTCCAATGGGAACCTTAGCCTCCTTTTCGTCACTGATCACTGGGCAAATCCCCAGGCAGCCGCCGGAGGTGGGGCAGCAGGGGCTGAGAAAAGGAAACTGAAATCAGGTGCGGCCGAGCCTTTGCCCGAGCCGCAGCCGGAGTTTGGCGCGTAATCCGGGTGATCTGTTACAGGCTCTACGAGAGCTAAATTCTGAGGTCTAATGAAGCCCCTATCTAGGTAGGACTGTGGGGTGCAAGAATGTCCTCTCCTCCACTGCCCAACTCCCGCCTCGCGCTGGATCAGGGTCTCAGGGCACTTTGAGACGAAATGGCTCTGTCCAGGTGCTCAACACTATGACTTCCTGCCCCCAAAGTGGCCTAAATTTGCTTCTAGGACAAGGCAGGATTTTAGCAAGGAAACATTTTCAGGGGCCTATTTACAAATATTATCTACCACTTCCTAGGTAAAATAATGTTAAACCAGGCAGGCATTGTCACCCTTCTACAGAAAGAAAAATATGAGGTTCTGGGAGCTTAAAGGTCTGGGCCCCGCTCAGTGGGGCTGTTCCTGCTTCTTGGCACTAAACTTAGAAAACACTAAGGCTGCAAAGCGGCCAGGACTCTGGCCCCCGGGGTCCTTAGTGGGGAATATAAGAGGCTCTGGCGCGCCCGGCCGCCCACTGGCTTGGAAGCTGGAGGCGTAGAAGCTTAGCTGGGGGCCCAGCCTGCGCTCGCCTCCTGCTTTGCCTGCAGCCGCCGCACCTGGTCCAATCGCGGGGTCATCCACTGTGCTGCCATTAGTATTTCCCAGGCACCGCAGCGTGAAAATCCTCCAGTCTTTGCAGGATAGGCGGGCAGCTACTGCGTTAAAGCTCCTGTACTGGGGAAGACATGGCCAAGGCTCTTCGGGTCTGGCAGTACGCTACTCCTACGGGTGGAGATCTAGCTGGGGACACAGGCCGCCTTCCCAGGCAGGGGTGAGGGAGTGGACTGCAGTTTGGGAGGTATCCATGGTCCTAGACCCTAAAACCTGTCCAGCCTCAGTCCCTCCCCCGCTGGAGGTGGAGAAATTCGGAGCGAATACTCGGGGTTAGCCAGTGATGGAGGAGGTGAGGAATACAGAGGAAATCCACGCCCACATTTTACATCCTGCCTCTGTCTCTGCCCACTTCCTGGTCATTTTTCCCATCGCCCAGCGGTACAACTGGCGTTGTCCCTCTTAGGGGAAGGGGTCGCACCTCACCTACTGGCACGACTCTCCTGAGCCTGTGTTCTGGATGTGTTCTCAGCACATCACCTAGACTCTTTTTTTTTTTTTTTTT
>NW_003852426.1:410244-411367 GCF_000181295.1 Otolemur garnettii
GGTGTATGTGGCTGGCGCCTTAGCCACTTGAGCCACAGGTGCCGATCCTAGACTCTTCTTATAACTGCTCTCCTAGTTAAGAGAAGAAAGTGTGTTTAAGATGCTACTTAAATAATTTCATGCTACTACGCCTTATCTCCTTGTCTGGAGGAGATTCTTGACTCTTTCGCGGGCCATTCTGTGGATGCTCCAGCTGTAAACACCCCAACCCCGCCCCTTAACATTTTCTGATATCTTCCCAGCACACTTAGAGGGACATGGAAGGCTCTTGCAGGGCCTGGGGGAACAGGCATGATGATAGATAAAAAAGAGTGACATAAAATTAATAGAAGACAATGCAATTAGTGCCCCAAACTCACAGTGGATGAAGTACCATTGCATAGTACATCAAAAAAAAATTGGACAAATTGTGGTATATGTACACCATGAAATACTAGGTAGCCATAAAAAGAAAAAGATAGAGACTTCGCATCTTTTATGTTTACCTAGGTGGAGCTGGAACATATTCTTAGCAAACTATCTCAAGAATGGGAAAAAAGGACGGTGCCTGTAGCTCAGTGAGTAGGGCACTGGCCCCGTATACCAAGGGTGTTGGGTTCAAACCTGGACTCTGCCAAACTGAAACAACAACAGCAACAACAACAACAAAATAGCTGGGCGTTGTGGCAGGCGCCTGTAGTCCCAGCTACTCGGGAGGCTGAAGCAAGAAAATTGGCTAAGCCCTAGAGCTGGAGGTTGCTGTGAGCTGTGATGCCACAGTACTCTACCCAGGGCAACAAAGTGAGACTCTGTCTCTTAAAAAAAAGAAAAAAAAAATGGGAAAAAAGTATCCAATGTACTCAATACTACTATGAAATCAACATATAATCACCTACACATTCATATGAATGGTAAAACATAACTACAGTCCAGAAAGTAGACGGGAAAAGGAGAGAGAAGGGAGGGGAGGGGGATGGGCAGGAGAAAGGAAGGTATTTGGGGGGACCTCACCTAACGTGCATAATGCAATGGTACATTTCAAAACTATTAAGAAAAGATGATGGCTTGGCGCCTATAGCTCAACCAGCTAAGGCGCCAGCCACCTACACCTAAGGTGGCGGGTTCGAATCCCCAGCCCGGACCC
>NW_003852426.1:412306-415344 GCF_000181295.1 Otolemur garnettii
AGGCTCGGCGCCTGTGGCTCAAGTGGCTAAGGCACCAGCCACATATACCTAAGGTGGTGGGTTCAAATCCAGCCCAGGCCCTCCAAACAACAATGATGGCTACAACCAAAAAACAGCCGAGCATTGTGATGGATGCCTGTGGTCCCAGCTACTTGGGAGGCTGAGGCAGGAGACTCACTTGAGCGCAGGAGTTGGAGGTTGCTGTGAGCTGTGATGCCATAGTACTCTACCCAGGATGACAGCTTGAGGCTCTCTCTCAAAAAAAAAAGAAAAGTTTAGGTTGGGCATGATGGCTCACGCCTCTAATCGTAGCCCTCTGAGAGACTGAGGTGGGTGGATTGCTTAAGCTCAGGAGTTTGAGACCAGCCTGAGCAAGAGCAAGACCTTATTCCCTACTAAAAATAGATTGTGTTGGCCCTGTAGTCCCAACTACTCGGGAGGCTGAGACAAGCGAATCATCTAAGTTCTGGAGCTGGAGGTTGTTGTGAGCTGTGACACCAGGGCACTCCACCAAGGGTGACAAAGTGAGATTCTGTCTCTTAAAAAAAAAAAAAAAAGAGTTTGAGGATGCTGTGAGCTATGATGCCAGGGCACTCTACCTGGGGCCACAGCATGACACTCTGTCTAAAAGAAAAAGAAAAAAAAATTTATGCACAAAATCTTTAAAAATGAATAATGTCATGTAACTCGTCATCAAGACTGTGAATATAATAAGGGTCAAGGAATTAAATCATCACCAATTCCAGGAATTCCTTAAAAGCATCGATGCCATGGCACTCTACCCAGGGCAACAAACTGAAACTCTGTCTCAAAAAAAAAAAAAAACAAATTTGGGCCAAAAGTTGACAATAAAAATTGACTTACAGATACAGCATTTTTAATGGATTTAACTGCTCATTTAAATGAATTAAACATGTTTGTCTTCAAAATGAAAACAAACTTACCAACATAATGTTTCAAACCATAGCAAAAAATTGTATGTGTATCTTTTCGTTTTTAAATGACGTATGCATCTTTATTCCACTTTATTTTGTTTTGTTTTTTTTTTGAGACAGAGCCTCAAGCTGAGCCCCTGGGTAGAGTGTCATGGCTTCACTGCTCACAGGAACCTCCAACTCCTGGGCTCAAGCGAGTCTCCTGCCTCAGTCTGCCAAGTAGCTGGGACCACAGATGCCCGCCACAACGCCTGGCTGTTTTTTGTTGCAGCCATTATTGTTGTTTGGCGGGTCTGGGCTGGATTCAAACCTGCCACCTTAGGTGTATGTGGCTGGCGCCTTAGCCGCTTGAGCCACAGGCACCGAGCCCCACTTTATTCTGAATACAGTGCCTTATTATTATTATTATTTTTGAGATGGAGCCTCAAGCTGTTGCCCTGGGTAGAGTGCTGTGGCATCATCACAGCTCACAGCAACCTCAAACTCATGGGTTTAAGCAATTCTCTTGCCTCAGCCTCCCAAGCTGTTGGGACTACAGGTGCCCGCCACCATGCCCAGCTATTTTTGGGTTGTAGTGGTCATTGTTGTTTGGCAGACCCAGGCTGGATTCGAACCCACCAACTCTGGTGTATGTGGCTGCCACCTTAGCTGCTTGAGCTACATACATCGAGCCCAGTGTCTTCATGTTTAAACACGTTCCGGCCCTCACCCCCACCTCAGAAAAAAGAAAAAAAGAAGAAGAAAAGAAAAGAAAATATGAGCTCAGCACCTGTGGCTCAAGTGGTTAAGGCACCAGCCACATACACCTGAGCTGGTAGGTTTGAATCCAGCCCAGGCCTGTCAAACAACAATCACAGCTGCAACCAAAAAACAGCCGGGCATTGTGGCAGGCACCTGTAGTCCCAGCTACTTGGGAGGCGGAGGCAGGAGACTTGCTTGAGCCCAGGAGGGTGCTGTGAGCTGTGATGCTACGGCACTCTACCCAGAGCGACAGCTTGAGGCTCTGTCTCAAAAAAAAAAAGAAAGGAAAAGAAAATATGAGGGAAAGGATTCCTTATTGTTTACTTTTGGTTTGGCCTTCTGGCTCCAATCTACTTTTCCTATCCTACCTATTTTTCCTCTATTGGACTACAAGAACCCTTAATTCCAGCCAGGCCAGTTTATTTATCCTCCTCCTGACACAACCTTTGGGCTTGTGGTCTGCCTAAAATATTCTTCTCTTGGCCAGTCACAATGTCTCACACCTGTAATCCCAGCACTTTGGGAAGCCGAGGTGGACAGATCACCTGAGCTCACATGTTTGAGACCAACCTGAGCTAGAGGGAGACCCCCACCTCTAAAAATAGCTCGGTGTTGTGGTGGGCGCCTATAGTCTCAGCTATTTAGGAGGCTGAGGCAAGAGAATCGCTTGAGCCCAAGAGTTTGAGGTTGCTATAAGCTATGATGCCAGGACACTACCAGGGGTGACAAAATGAGATTCTGTCTCAAAAAAAAAAAATACATAAAATACAATATTCTTCTCTCTACCTAAAAATGATCTACCCTGAGATCCCAGTTTACAGTCCCATTCTGCCCTTTCTGCCATGTGAGGACACAGAATGAAGGTGCCTTCTATGAAGCAGAGAATGAGCCCTCACCAGACACCTAATCTGCTGGTGCCTTGATCTTGGACTTCTCAACCATCAGAATTTCAGGCAATAAATTTTTGTTCTTTAGAAATTACCTGATCTAAAACATCTTGTTATAATAGCATGAATGGACTAAGGCAGATTTGAAATTCAAATCTTTGCCTTACCATTTCAACCCTTAGAGATAACTTCTCCTTTATAGCTGCCTTGTTTCCTCTAACAGCCCTGTGAGTGTCTTACACAAAGGTGATGCTTATTTAATATATCTCTGGTTCTCAGGATCATGGGCACAATACTCCATGTTCCACAGTCTTATAAGAATGCACTGGTTTATTAACTTGGGTATGTTTATACAAGTTCAGTAGGCCCCCATGTTACAGTAGAGACAGCCAGGGTGAAGTTTCCTTTTCTTTCAGAGCTTGGCGCCTGAGATTCCTTTGGATACACTGATACCTTATGGATTCATATAGCTCTG
>NW_003852426.1:416429-430944 GCF_000181295.1 Otolemur garnettii
AAAAAAAAAAAAAGAAACAGCACTGTGTTTTTTTTGTTGTTGTTGTAGTTGTCACTCTACTGAAGAGATTTGGAGATAATTTGGAGTAACCTTAAAAGATTTGGAGAATATTCTCCTAAGTAAAGAATCACAAGAATGGAAAATCAAGCATACCACATACTCAATATTAAATTGGAACCAGCAGATTAACAACTACCGGCCCACATAAGAGAAAAACTCAATTAGTTTCAAGAAAGGATGGGGGAGGGTTTGGCAAGTTTCTACCCAAAGGGAACAATGCATGAGTGTAAGGCACACTTCCTGGGTGAAGGAAAGAACCACAACTTGGAATTTGCCTTACAAATGCAAACAAAGTAACATAAAAATCATGTATACCCTCATATTAATCTGAAATAAAAACTAAAATGAAATTAAAATAAGTGCCAAAGAAATATTTATGCCAAAAACAAAAAGCACTTCTGACATTTAAATAAATACATAAACACACAAAAATACTTTAGTTATAACATACATGAATATCTTCAATATTTGTTCCTCAGCCATTTCAGGTTTATTCAACTCCATTTCAACAAATAAACACAAATCAATACATTCACAAAAAATAAAAATAAAAAACGTTTTCTTGGGGTTTAAATAATTTAAATACGTGGGCCGGGTACAGTGGCTTACACCTGTAATCCCAGCACTTGGGAGGCTGAGGAGGATGGAATACTTGAGCTCAGGAATTCAAGACCAGCCTGAACAAGAGCAAGACCCCATCTCTAAAAAAATAACCAAGCATTGTGGCGGGTACCTGTAGTCCCAGCTACTTAAGAGACTTAAGCAAGATTCTGAAGAGTTTGATGTTGCTGTGAGCTGTGATACTACATCACTCTACTGAGGGAGACAAAGTAAGACTCTGTGTCAAAAAAAAAAAAAAGGCTCAGCACTCATATCTCAGTGGTTAGGGCACTGGCCACATGCACCAGGGCTGGCAAGTTCAAGCCCAGATGGGCCTGCTAAAAAAAAACAACAATGACAACTACAACAAAAAAAGAGCCAGGCATTGTGGCAGGAGCCTGTAATCCCAACTATTTGGGAAGCTTAGGCAAGAGAATTGCTTGAGCCCAGGAGTTTAAGGTTGCTGTGAACTATGACGCCACAGCACCCTAGCAAGGGCCACATAGTGAGACTCTGTCTCAAAAAAAAAAATTTTTTTTAAATCTGTAATATACTGTGATTTTCCTAAAAGCCACTATGCCAATTTTCTTTTTAGCACTAGGCAACCAATTATAGCATTTAAAATTAAAGTTCAAACTCCTTTGTGTTTTCTGCTCAGCTGCAATTAACTGTGAAACTCATGTTCACAAGGGTATATTTTTCTCAAATCTCTCAGATACCAACTAATTGTATAAGCACCATTATCCATTGTTTGAGGTAATCTAAGGCACCATTTTTTCTTTGTGAACACTGAATATTTTTATTAGCAGATATCACATTTAGAATATTCTTTGGCTAGTAACATTGTCAAAAAAAAGGAAAGAAAAAGAAAAATGGAATATTTGCTGAAAAACAGGAAACATTCAAAATCCATAAATTTTCAAGTTTTCCAGGGTGTTTGGAAAAAAGAAGTTAATTCTCTTGTTTTTAAAAGATAATACCATGGGGCAGCACCTGTGGCTCAAAGGAGTAGGGTGCCAGCTCCATATGCCAGAGGTCACAGGTTCAAGCCCAGCCCAGGCCAAAAACTGCAAAAAAATAAAAGATAATGCCGAAAGCCTGGGTGTGGTGGCTCACACCTGTAATCCTAGCACTCTGGGAAGCCTAGGCAGGTGGATTGTCTGAGCTAACGGGTTGGAGACCAGCCTGAGCCAGAGTGAGACCTTCTCTCTAAAAATAGCTAGGTGCTGTGGTAGGCACCAGAAGTCCCAGGTACTCGGGAGGCTGAGACAAGAGAATTGCTTAAGGCTCAGCACCCATAGCACAGTGGTTACAGTGCCAGCCACATACACTGAGGGTGGCAGGTTTGAACCTGACCCAGGCCAGCTAAACAACTGCAACAAAAAAATAGCCAGGCATTGTGGCGGTCGCCTGTAGTCCCAGCTACTCAGTAGGCAGAGACAAGAGACTCACTTGAGGCTTGGCACCTGTGGCTCAAGCAGCTAAGGCACCAGCCACACACACCTGAGCTGGTGGGTTCAAATCCAGCCCAGGCCCACCAAACAACAATGACGGCTGCAACCGGAAAATAGCCAGGCATTATGGCAGACGCCTGTGGTCCCAGCTACTTGGGAGGTGGAGCCCTCCTAAGAATCGCTTGAGCCCAGGAGTTGGAGGTTGCTGTGAGCTGTGATGGCACATCATTCTACCTAGGGCGACAGCTTGACGCTCTGTCTCAAAAAAAAAAAAAAAAAAAAGAGAATCACTTGAGCCCAAGAGTTTAAGGTTGCTGTAAGCTATGACGCCACAGCATTGTACCGAGGGTGACAAAGTGAGACTCTGTCTCAGAAATAAATAAATAAATAAACAAAAGATAATACCAGCAACAACTGAAATGTCTTTAAACTAAGGTGACCAGATTTTTAACATTGGTAAAGTGGGACACCATTGATGGGGGTGGGGGGAGTGGGGGTGTTCTTCATTAAAAATTTGGTCTATATGGAGCAACAAAAATTTTCATAGAATGCAAAAATAGTATTGCAATATATATTTTTTTAATTTCAACATAAGTACAATTTACAAATATAATACATTAAAAATATATATGTATAGGGCAGGGCCTGTGGCTCAAAGGAATAGGGCGCTGGTCCACCTGGGTGACTTTGCCCAAGAGGGGAGTAGGAGTTTACATTAGCCTTTTCATTTCCAAATGAAGTTACATTAACCTCTTCATTCCCAAATGGAGTTACATTAACCTTTTCAGCAGCTGAAAACCTTATATTCCCTTCCCATTGTCCCGCTGTTCCCTAGCTTGTCATGCGTTCTTTCCAAAGTTGGAACTTTTTTAAAACACTGCGGGATGGGACAAATTGTTAAAGATCGGGACTGTCCTGCCAAAGGAAGGACGTCTGGTCACCTTACTTTAAACACTAAAGCAGGTAATAAGCTATGCTCTTATCTAAGAAACTTGTTTTATGGGTGGCGCCTGTGGCTCAGTGAGTAGGGCGCCAGCCCCCTATACCTGAGGGTGGCCGGTTCAAACCTGGCCCCAGCCTACTGCAACAAAAACCAGCTGGGTGTTGTGGTGGGTGCCCGTAGGCCCAGATACTATGGAGGCTGAGGCAAGAGAGTCGCCTAAGCCCAAGAGCTGGAGGTTGCTGTGAGCTGTGACACTACAGTACACTACTAAGGGTGACAAAGTGAGACTCTGTCTCTAAGAAAAAAAAAAAAGAAAGAAACTTGCTTTCCATGATTACTGATAAACACAGTGCTGTTTTTTTCTTTTTTGTATTTCAAATTTATATGAGGTTATATATGATTGGGTTACATTGATTGTGTTTGTAAGGTAAAGTCCAGTATGTGGTTGTGTCCTTCACCCAGGAAATGTGCCATAAACCAGCACATTGCACTTGTTAGGTGGGAACTTGCCAAGCCCTTGACCTCCCTCTCCCTTTTTGAATTTAATTGAGATTTTCTCTCAACTGTATGTATTTTGACACACTGGCTAAACACAGTCCCATTAATAGAAAAAATATGCACCCTTGTTTTTCAATTTGACACAAGAATTTGAAAACAGATTTCAAGATTTCTGAAAAAATAATAAATATTTTCATTCAATTGCAACTTCATTTTCAGTTGATATAACTATGTCACCTGCCAATTTTCTTTCTTTTTTGAGACAGTCTCACTTTGTCACCCTTGGTAGAGTGCTGTGGCATCACAGCTCACAACAACCTCAAACTCTTGGGCTTAACCAGTGGTTCTCAACCTTCCTAATGCCTCGGCCCTTTAATACAGTTCCTGTGGGTCACAGCCCACAGGTTGAGAACCGCTGGTGTAAGTTATTCTCTTGCTTCAGCCTCCCAAGTAGCTGGGACTTACAGGCACCTGCCACAATCCCTGGGTTTTTTATTTTGTTTGTTTGCTTGTTTGTTTGTTTGTTTGTTTGTTTGAAGGCTCCCTCTGATTCAGGCTAGTCTCAAACTCCTGAGCTCAGGCAATCCACCTGCCTTAGCCTCCCAGAAGGCTCGGATTACAGGTGTGAGCCACATCATCTGGCCTGCTAGATGATTTTAAAAGATTCTCTGAAGGGGCCCACTAGATAATTAGGATTGTTATGTGAGGACTTTTTTGCTTATCTGTGGTGGCAGATATCACTAAAATTTGCATGGACCTTTTTTTTGCTCATCAGCTTTTGTTACTATTTGTGTTGTGTTTTGTTTTTTTTTTTTTTTTTTTTTTTGGCTGGGGCTGGGTTTGAACCCACAACCTCCAGTATATGGGGCTGGCACCCTACTCCTTAAGCCACAGGCACCACCCAGTATTTGTGTATTTAAAGGGTGGCCTGAGACAGCTCTTCTTTTTCCAATGTGGCTCAGAGAAGCCAAAAGTTTGGACTCTCCTGGACAAAAAGGAATGATGAAAGTTACAATACAGTCTTTTCTTTTGTCTGCCAAACATCAACATCTACCCTACGTCCATATATAAACATCCCACAAACAAATGGAAAAAATTCTTCCATCTAGCATCTTGTATACAACCCAAAACATACTCTTTCCTTCTCCCTAATGGAAAGACCAAAATTTCATCAGTTATTGTCTATAACTCAAAGGTCAGGATCTTTGGATAAAGTCTATTCTAGTAATTCTATTATAGTTATACACCAAAATTTTTGAACTTACGTATTAGTGTATGCTATGGTTTGGATGTTTGTCTCCTCCAAAACCTCATGTTGAAATTTGAACCCCTATAAGACAATGTTGGGAACTGGGGCATGATGGAGGGTGTTTAGGTCATGGGAGCAGATCCCTCATGAATAGATTAATGCCCTCTCTCAGTTCTTAGTTCCTCTAAGCACTGGTTGTTAAAAAGAGCCAGGGGTGGATAAGTGGAGGGAGGGTGATTCAAGGGATCACCTCTATGATTTATCTTACAAGGGTACAAGTGAATCTTTCTAAAAGTAGAATATAAACGTCTTAACACAATAACTAAGAAAATGACATGAAGGCTATGTTAACCAGTTTGATGAAAATATTTCAAATTGTATATGAAAACACCACACTCTACCCCATGATTGCATTAATGTACACAGCTATCATTTAATAAAAAAAAAGAAAGAAAGCAAAAACCCACAATGTTGTAAATCATGCAATTAAAGTTGATTACTTATAGATATGAACGTAGGATCACTGTATAGCTGTTAAATTTGATTTCTTATTACCTATTGTTAAATAAACTGTGTGAGACAAACAAACAAAAAAAGAGCCTGACCAGTTTGATGAAAATATTTCAAATTGTATATAAAACCAGCACATTGTACCCCATGATTGCGTTAATGTACACAGTATGATTTAATTTAAAAAAAAAAAAAAGAGCCTGGCTCCTCCCCATCTAGCATCTTCTCTCACCATGTGATCCCTTTGCACATGGTGGGTCCCCTTGGGTGTCCCACCATGAGCTAAAGCAGCCTGAAGCCCTCACCAGATGCAGGTGCACATTCTTGAATTTTTCCACCTTCCAGAATCTTGAGCCAAATAAACTTTTTTTTTTTTTTTGGTAGAGACAGAGTCTTACTTTATCACCCTCAGTAGAGTGCCGTGGCATCACACAGCTCACAGCAACTTCCAACTCCTGGGCCTAGGCAATTCTCTTGCCTCAGCCTCCTGTGTAGCTAGGACTACAGGCCCCTGCCACAATGCCCAGGTATTTTTTTGTTGTAGTTTGGCTGGGGCCGGGTTTGAACCTACCACCCTCGGTATATGGGGCTGGTGCCCTACTTACTGAGCCACAGGTGCTGCCCAATAAACTTTTTTTTTTTAATAAACTAGTCTCCAGTATTCTGTTATAGCAACATGAAAGTAAGACAGTATATATGATATAAAGTTAACATATTCTATGTATAAAATAGTTGAAACGATGAAGAAAGGAAAAAATGAATTTTTTAAATAGATGAACTTATTTTATTAGGGACACAGTAAAGATGAAAATATGAGTTGATACAGTATTTTTCAATTTTGCGGTTGTTTGAGACTTTTTTGTTGTTTGTTGTTTGTTTCCCTTTGTTTCCCTTTTCACTACATAGTCCTGACTTCTTTCTTCATTCCAAAACGATCTGCTTCTGGATAACAAGATAAAAGGCAAAAACATTGATTTCCATTAGTATCATGTATTTCTTATTATTCAGAAATAGTAAATCCAGTCATGGTGGGCTTGACAGAAGCAAAGTGAGTAGGCAATGTAAATGCAGAAGGAATGATACATTCCAGTGAGGATAAATGCTCATTCTATGATGGAAGGGATTCAGTGTAACCAATCTTCCACTAGGGGGGTGTACTGATCCACATTTGGATATGATAACGCATATAGCTGGGTCTGGGATGTATACTACTGGCAGATGAGGTAGTCAGCTATGGTCGAAGGTGAGCCACTTTCCCTAAAGGAAAATCCACACATAGTCTCTATGCCACCATGCCTTGTTTTTTTTTTTTTTTCATCCAAAATTGGGGTGGCTAAGAAAGAAAATGAATGACAAGAGGCCAGCACAGTGGCTCACAGCTGTAATTCTAGAACTCTGGGAGGCCAAGGCCTGAACTCACAGGTTCCAGACCAGCCTGAACAAGTGCAAGAGCTTGTCTCTAAAACATAGCCAGGTGTCGGCTTGGCACCTGTAGCACAGTGGTTACGGCGCCAGCCACATACACCGAGGATGGTAGGTTCGAACCCAGCCTGGGCCAGCTAAACAACAACAACTGCAACAACAACAACAAAATAGCCGGGCGTTGTGGTGGCGCCTTTAGTCCCAGCTACTCAGGAGGCTGAGGCAAGAGAATGGCTTGAGCCCAAGAGTTTGAGGTTGCTGTGAGCTGTGACAACAGGGCACTCTACTAAGGGCAACAAAATGAAACTCTGTCTAAAAAAGAAAAGGAAGGAGGGAGGGAAGGAAGGAAGGAAATGACTGATAACTACAGGTCATCTACCAGCGGTTCCCAGACTTTGGGGCACCAGAGGCCAGTTTTGTGGAAGATAATTTTTCCATAGACCAGGTTGGGGGTGGGGATATTAGATGTCCAAAAGGAGTGTGCCCCCTAGAATCTTCACATGTGTAGTTTACAGGAGACTTCATGCTCCTATGAGAATCTAATGATGCCCCTGAGGGCGCAGGAGGCAGGCCTCAGGCGGTGATGCCAGCAGTGGCCCGTGGCTATAAATACAGATGAAGCTTCACTGGCCTGCCGCTCACCTCCTGCTGACTGGTCATTGCTCAACTTCCAGGCAAATTGAGCAATAAGATGAACCTTTCAAAGATCTGCCCAATGTAATATTTTGATTCTCTGTTGTTCTTTAACCATAAAAGAGAGTATATCAGTAGAAACCTTATTCCTCCCACCCACCCCCAAATCCCTGGACCCAGGAAATTTCTTGAGAAAGTTTTATAAAACAGGGAAGAAATAATTCCAATCTTTCACACATTCCTCCAGAGACCAGAGAAAAAAGATAATGTTCCCCACCTCCTTTTTATTTTTATTTTTTTTGAGACAGTGTCTCACTTTGTCACCCTCAGTAGAATGCCGCAGAATCATAGCTCACAGCAATCTCAAACTCTTGGATTCAAGCGATTCTTTTGCCTCAGCCTCCCAAGTAGCTGGGACAATAGGTGCCCACCACAATGACAGTCTATTTTTAGAAATGAGGTCTCATTCTGGGGTCCTACCCACTGAGCCACAGGTGCTGCCCCCCACACCTGGCTACTTTTAAGAGATGAGGCCTTGCTCTGGCTCAGGCTGGTCTCAAACTCCTAAGCTCAGACAATCCACCTGCTTCAGCCTCCCAGAGTACTAGGATTATAGGCATGAACCACCACACCAGGCCCTGATTATCATTTACTATGGGTCACGGGTTCTCATTGTTTAAGATGAGAGTTTACATGGCCTTCACTTTGAATTTAAATGTATAAAACTGTAAAGTTGGAAATGGAAAATCAAAACAGTTTTGGAGAGGTTCCATTCACTGTTCTCCAGAATCTTGGCCTTCTGACATAGTTTGGTGGACCTATCCCTGTCTCTGTAGTAACTGCCAGCCAGATCCTCTTCATCCAGCAACAAGTGTTCAAGAAAAATGGTTTCAATGTGAAATAGTTACATGATGGTACAGATAATGCCAATGCATGCTGTAAAGAAATTCAGGGTCTTTTGACTCAGCGCCTGTGGCTCAAGCAGCTAAGGCGCCAGCCACATATACCTGAGCTGGCGGGTTCTAATCCAGCCCAGCCCACCAAACAACAATGACAGCTGCAACCAAAAAATAGCTGGGCGCTGTGGTCCCAGCTACCTGGGAAGCGGAGGTAGGAGAATCTCTTGAGCCCAGGAGTTGGAGATTGCTGTGAGCTGTGATGCCAGGGCACTCTACCCAGGGCGACAGCTTGAGGCTCTGTCTCAAAAACAAAAGAAATTCAGGGTCTCATGTCAGGTACAGTAGCTCATATCTGTAATCCTAGCACTCTAGAAGACCAAAGTGGGTGGATTGCCTGAGCTCTGAAGTTTAAGACCAGCCTGAGCAAGAGTGAGACCTGTCTCTACTAAAAACAGAAAAACTACCTAGGTGTTAAAGTGGGTGCCAGTAGTCCCAGCTACTTGGGAGGCAGAGGCAAAAGGATCTCTTGAGCCCAGGAGTTTCAGGTTGCTGTGAGCTATGATGCCATGACACTCTAGATTGGGACACCAGAGTAAGACTGTCTAAAAAAAAAAGAGGGCAGCACCTGTAACTCAGTGGTTTACGCTAGCCACATATACCCAGGCTGACAGGTTCGAACCCAGCCTAGGCCAGCTAAACAACAATGACAACTGCAACAACAACAACAACAAAAATAGCCAGGCATTGTGATGGGCTCCTGTAGTCCCAGCTACTTGAGAGGCTGAGGCAAGAGAATCACTTAAGCCCAAGAGTGTGCAGTTGCTGTGAGCTATGACACCACAGTATTCTACACAGAGCAACATAGTGAGACTCTGCCTCAAAAAAGAAAAAAAGAAAAGAAAAAAGGAAAGGGAAGGGGTGGGAAGGGAAGAAGAAATTCCCCATCTTGATACAGGATTCCCCGACTCAGGACTGGAGAGGAAGTTCCCCATTCTCTAGGCCCAGGTGAGCTCAGAAATGAGACCCCCATTTCCAGGCATAAACACATTGTCTTTTCCAGGCCACATCCTCTGGGCTCTAACAAGATCATGAACAAAGCAGCCTGAGACTTTTTTTGGGTGGCTCTACCTTGAGTAGGGAGCACACACCCCAATCCCTTCCCTGAGACAAAAACTGCAAAGATATAATAACCATGGACTGCATTCAACTTTGAAAGGCTATTTTTCCACCTACGAAATCCTAGCCAAAATGTAATTCTCCAGACAATATATGCCCCCTAGACAAAGGCTCCAAGAGAGGGACTTTCGACTTGGGTCTTCCACTTTGCCAGAAGGTCGGGTGCTTTTTAGACTTTCTGTATTCCCTTCTGTCTAATAAAAATCCTGTCTTACCACCAATCTGTGGTCTGTGGGTTCATTCTTTGAATCCCCGAGACCCAAGACGAACTGAGGAAGAAATTCCAATAACAGTCTCACCAGAATTTTAGAAAAATTTCTGAGTTTTTAAATTTGGACTATGATGGTAGAAGACACGTGACTATCTCATGGTTGTACTTTTCCACACTGAGACCCTGCTGAACTGTCCATGTGGGAATCTCCATATGGGGAACTGAACAGACTTGGAAGATTGCATAACTATACTTCTTCTTTGCCTATGTTTTCACGAAGCCAAAGCCTTTGTTCCCTTTGCTTGCCACCACTAGTTCTGCTATTGGGCTGCAGAGGTATGGGCAGATTTCATGAAAATAGCAAATTCCTTAGCAGCTTGAACTGGGGGAAGGAAAAGAGGGAGATTCACTGAGCCACTGACTTACTGAAGGACTGACCCAGCAAGATTCCTAAGCAGCAGACAGAACTAGTTAGGAAAGGAATCATTTCCTGACTCCCTGTGGGGAAAAACAAACTATTCTGCAGAGAGAATAGTCTGCAAGGGCTCTCCCAGTGAAAGGAAAAGGAAGGTGGCACATTCCAGAAGAGCAGCAGACTGGGGCACCTGCATCCCACAGCGGGGTTCTCTAGCATTCCCCACAGAAGTCCCCAGTCTCCCAGAGTCTACTCCTCCTCATGCTGTCCCCACCCTGCCTGAAAGAGGTGAGGAGGATGGGGGAAGGGAATCAAACAGGCTGGGGGATGGGGGCAGTGAGAGCCCCAGCCCAACTGGTTCCAAGAGCAGGATTAACACAGGGTCAATACCAATTACTTAGCCAACATTTGGCTAAAACTGTAGCAGGGGCCCAAGGGAACAGCTTCTTTTTCAGTTCCAGAAGAGGAAGTATTCACTTTAGTGTGGCTAAAACTATTCTTTCCTTCTTTTTTCTTTTCTGGAGTCCTCCCCACCCCCCAGGGTTTTACACTTCATGCTGGAGGAGATGGAGGATCCCAGGCAAGACCCAGGCTTTCCCCCTCTTTACCTTGTGTGCATTCAGGATGAATTCTCTTGGAATTAAGTTTGGGGAGGAAAAGGGCAGACAGGCCCTGACCTGAATTTCATTCACATATCTGCACGTAGTACCTGAGGAGATGGGAGAATAGCAAAGGGGAGGGGAAAATTAATATTGCTTGATGGGTTGAGGATGAAACACAAAATCATTTCCAATCTTTTTTCTTTTACTCAAATTTATTCCAACTTTCTTTCTTTTCTTTTCTTTTCCTTCTTTTTTTTTTTTTTTTTTTTTTTTTTGGTGAGACAGAGTCTCAAGCTGCCGCCCTGGGTAGGAGTGCCGTGACATCATCATAGCTCACAGCGACCTCCAACTCTGGGGCTCAAGCGATCCTTTTATCTCAGTTTTTCTATTTTTAGTAGAGATGGGGCCTCGCTTTTGCTCAGGCTGTTCTTGAATTTGTGAGCTCGAGCAATCCACCCACCTCAGGCTGCCAGAGTGCTAGGATTACAGGTGTGAGCCACCACACTGGGCATTCTAACTTTCACTTCAATTTTTCCTCCAACTTTCTAAAACAATGACCAATACAATTTTTATATCACGAGAAGCTACATGGGGGTGGCAAAAGGCTCAGTGTTACCTGTATTCAGTTAATACAACATTAAATGAAATAATTCCTCAGTCAGTTCCCAAAGCCATTCTTGGTTGTAGTGGAAGAAAACAAGAAAAAAACAGTATGACTATTGTATTAGGTTGTGGGATTGCAGATGAGCTTTTTTTTTCTTTTTTCATTTTAAAAATTATTTTATTGGCTTGGCGCCTATAGCTCAGCAGCTAGGGCGCCAGCCACATACACCAGACCTGGTGGGTTTGAACCTGGCCCTGGCCTGCCAAACAACAATGACAACTACAACAAAAAAAAATATCTGGGCATTGTGACAGGGACCTACAGTTCCAGCTACTTGGGAGGCTGAGGCAAGAGAATCACTTAAGCCCAAGAGTTAGAGGTTGCTGTGAGCTGTGATGCCATAGCACTCTACTGAGGGTGACATAGACAGATTTTTGTCTCCAAAAATAAATAAATAAATAATTCTTTTGTCATTATAATGGTGGAAAATTTTTTAAATGGGAGAAAGAACAACATTGGTGATTTCATAATACAAAACAAAGCACACAAAGCAACGATTTATGTATAATATCCCATTTAATTCATTCAAAACTCTGTGAAGTTGATTAGATATGCTGTTATCCTAGCTTAACTAACAGTTGTTAGGCATGAAATTTAGAAATGCCCAGCCCACCATCCCACAGCTAGTGGGGCCCAGGTTCTCTGAATCAGCCTAGTATTCCATCTGTGATGGCAACTTCAGTGAGAAAGGGGCCAGAGAGCAGGGGGCTTATCCCCTCACAGTGTTGACATGCTCAGAGTGAGTGGTTGAATCTCATTAGCGATGGAGAACTCAATACTCACCAAGACCCCCCCATTCTATTAAGTTTAATTTGAAAAGAAAGAAGACCCTTATGGATGAGCTCAATTCTTTTTTTGTTTGTTTTTTGTTTTTTTGAAACAGAGCCTCAAGCTATCCCCCTGGGCAGAGTGCCATGGCTTCACTGCTCACAGCAACCTCCAACTCCTGGGCTCAAGCGAGTCTCCTGCCTCAGCCTCCCAAGTAGCTGGGACCACAGGTGCCCGCCACAACGCCCGGCTATTTTTTGGTTGCAGCCATTGTTGTTTGGTGGGCCCGGGCTGGATTCAAACCCGCCACCTTAGGTGTATGTGGCTGGCGCCTTAGCTGCTTGAGCCACAGGCGCCAAGCTGAGCTTAATTCTTTATTTCTCGTACTTATACAGAAATTAGCAATTTCTGACCTCTGCATCAGAAAGAATAATTCTTCCAAACATTTGCAATCCCTGTAGTTAATCCCTTAACTCAAATTATATTTATTTTGGCCTAACATCTGCCAGGTACTAGGTGTACAGCAATGCACAGGTCAGATAGTCCTGCTAGAACGACAGGCATTTGGAGTGTAGAAGTAGGCACGTACCCTGGTCTGGGAGCAACTTAGGACATCCTCCCTGAGTAGGTGTCGTGTCAACTGAGCCCTGAGGACAACAGTAGTTGATAGGGAGAAGTGCTTCTGATAGAGGGAACAAGTCGGGTAAAGTCCTACATGTTGGACAGTGTGGCAGGTTCCTAGACTAACCAAGCCCGGGAAGCTGCGGGCAGCTGTAGCCTGGCACTGAAGAGTGCTGGCTGCCAGCTGGACCACCTTAGTTTGAGTATTTCTACACTTCCACTCAGCTGTGTGACCCTGGACAAGTTACTTACCCACAACATGCTTTACTTCCTCATTTATAAAATGGGAAATATGTTAGGGATGTTGTAAGGATTGTTTGAGTGGATAATACGGGAAGAGTTTAGAAAAAGCTTGGCTCCTAGCTGATGTTCCTCCCCTGTTTGCTTCATGGCTGGAGGGAAACAAGGCAGGAGAGAGGGAGGCTGATGGTTCTGGCTGGGCCTTGGAAGCCCACCACAGCCTGGCACTGTAAACAGAGAAGTGAGGATGATACTAACACTTTGAGAAAGGCCATTCTGGCCACGGTATAGAGAAGCGATGGGAGAGGGGAAGAATGTGTGCGTGGACAGTTCAGAGATGACTGTAGGGCCAGCACCTGTGGCATAGATTCTCTCTCTCCATCCTGAACAACTCTTCTTCCTATCTCAAATTCTTTTCCCACTGCTGTCCACTTCCTCCTTCCCACACACAGGCACAAACTGGTTGTGAAGGAATTGCCAAGCACATCTGGGACAGCAGTTATGACAACAAGGTACATTACTGGGGACCTACTAGAAGAGGTGGCCAGTGGTGTCTCACTGGAGTACACAAGCAGCCCTGTCAGAATCCTCTGTGGTCATAGCTTGAGTTGATAACATGGGAAGGGTTTAGTACAAGCTTGGTGAATAGCATTACCAAGTGCTGTGCCACTTTCTAATCCATCAGAGAGCCATGTGCTGTCCATTCTGCAAGAAGCCATTTCAGGGCCAGGTGCAGTGGTTCACACCTATAATCCCAGCACTGTGGGAGGCCAAGGCGGGCAGATTGCTTGAGAGTAAGAGTTCGAGACCAGCCTGAGCTACAGAGAGACCCTATCTCTAAAAAATTGCCAGGCATTGTGGCAGGCACCTATAGCCCCAGCTACTTGGGAGACTGAGGCAAGAGAATCGCTTAAGCCCAAGAGTTTGAGCTATGACGTTGTGGCACTTAACCCCAGGGTGACTGAGAGAGATTCTGTCTCAAAAAAAAAAAAAAAAAAAAGAAGAAGAAGAAGAAAGTTATGACTATCAGGAAATGTTAGACTTTAGGGCTAGGAAAGACTTTGAATCAATTCCTTGCCTGGGGTTGAGTTAAGTTAATGTATTTGACCATAAAGCTTTAAGGCATGGATGACAATAACATTGTAAAAGGCGGGAGTCAAGTATCAGAAGGTTTTTGTTTTCTCTATAAACAGTTACAGCCACTTGACAAAAAGGTTATATAGGGAGAAAATGAGGAATCAAGGTTAGATGTCAAAAAAAAAAATACTCTAATGTTAAGGACTAGGTATTGCAAGTCGTAAAATCCTTATAGCAATGAAGATGAATTTCAGAAAGATAGTTTACCTTTCACTCAAGAAAGCTATCTAAGGACAGGATCATATGCACAAAGCTAAGAGACCAATTTAAGGTTCCGGTCAACATAGGCAGCCCTGTTGTTTCCTTCCTAGTGGCATCCGTACATCAATAAATATTCACGAATGAAGTTATAGAAGACCCTCAAAGTCATGGGAAGTGTTGGAGGAGCAACTACAATTAAAACAGGATATTGG
>NW_003852426.1:431842-441682 GCF_000181295.1 Otolemur garnettii
AAAAAAAAAAAAAAAAGAAGTCCACAGGCAGTTTGCAAAGATCTGGGCTTCTGTGGAAGGTGCTGTCTCAGCTCATCAAAGCAAAAGGATCGGGTGATGACTGTGGCTCAAGGAGTGGGGTGCTGGCCCCATATGCCAGAGATGGCGGGTTCAAACCCAGCCCCAGCCAAAAAAAAACTGCAAAAAAAAGATCGGCTCAGTGCCTGTAGCTCAGTGGCTAGGGCATCAGCCACATACACCAGAGCTGGTGGGTTTAAATCCAGCCTGGGCCTGCCAAACAGCAACGACAACTATAACCAAAAATAGCTGGTCACTGTGGTGGGTGCCTATAGTCCCAGCTACCTGGGAGGCTGAGGCAAGAGAATCACTTAAGCCCAAGAGTTTGAGGTTGGTGTGAGCTGTGACACCACAGCACTCTACTGAGGGTGACAAAATGAGATTCTGTCTCGGAAAAAAAAAAAAAAAACAGGCTTGGTGTCAGTAGCACAGTGGTTAGGGTAATAGCCACATACACCAAGGCTGGCGGGTTGGAACCCAGCCCAGGCCTGCCATACAACAATGGCAACTACAAAAAAAAAAAAAAATAGCCAGGCATTGTGGCGGTTGTCTGTAGTCCTAGCTACTTGGGAGGCTGAGGCAAGAGAATCACTTAAGCCCAAGAGTTTGAGGTTGCCGTGAGCTGTGATACCACAGCACTCTACCCAGGGCTACATAGTGAGACACTGTCTCGAAATAAATAAATAAATAGAAATAAAAATAGAAATAAATAAATAAGAAATATCAATGAGGAAGTGGTATTGGAGAAAGACTGGGAGACCAAATGCTCAGATAAAGGTAGGGAGGTAATGGCCACAGCTTAGCAATGGAAGTGGAAATAGGACAATGGAAGTGGAAATAGAGGGAGGGGACAACAAAGTCATGTTAAAGATGTCAGAAATTGGCAATTACTGTCTTTCCCCGAAAATAAGACACTGTCTTATATTTATTTTTTCTCAAGAAGACACACTAGGGCTTACTTTCAGGGGATGTCTTCCTCTACGTGCCAAAATGCATGGCATGGCTATGCAGATACCCTGCATAGCCACACTTATCACTAGGTCTTATTATTGGGGTAGGGCTTATATTTATCCAATGCATAGAAATCCTGCTAGGGTTTATTTTTTGAGTAGGTCTTATTTTTGGGGAAACATGGTAAGGCAGCGCCTGTGGCTTAAAGGAGTAGTGTGCCAGCCCCATATACTGGAGGTGGTGGGTTCAAACCTGACCCTGGCCAAAAAAAAAAAAATAAACCTGCAAAAAAAAAAAAGAAGAAAAAAGAAAAAAAAAGAAATTGGGAATTAACTACATAAGCAGTGTCTAGGGGAGGAAAGAATACCTCACTAATTAAAGCAGTGAAGTAGGGCGGTGCCTGTGGCTCAAAGGAGTAGGGTGCTGGCTCCATATGCCAGAGGTAGCAGGTTCAAACGCAGCCCTGGCCAAAAACTGCAAAAAAAAAAAAAGCAGTGACGTACAAGAAGCAAATAGGGAAAAAATATGAGGATAGGGCAGCGCCTGTGGCTCAGTGAGTAGGGTGCCAGCCCCATATACCGAGGGTGGTGGGTTCAAACTGGGCCCTGGCCAAATGGCAACAAAAAAATAGTCGGGTGTTATGGCAGGTGCCTATAGTTCCATCTACTTGGGAGGCTAAGGTAAGAGAATCACCTAAGCCCAAGAGCTGGAGATTGCTGTGAGCTGTGACGTCACAGCACTCTAACGAGGGTGACAAAGTAAGACTCTGTCCCTAAATATATACATATATATATATGGATAATATGGATAAAGAAGGTCATACTCTAGATCTTCTATATCGTGATCACCTCCCAATATTTCATCCCAGTAGTTCTGTATCTTAAGAATCAGACTCTTGTTTTTGGCTTTCAGCTCCGAGGTTAAGGTGCAACTTTCTTCAGTCATCCCTAATTTGGGTTCATCCGACACCAGCTGCCTCCACCATGCCACCCAAGTTCAACCCCAGCAAGATCAAAGTCGTGTACCTGAGGTGCACCAATGGCGAAGTTGGTGCCATGTCTGCCTTGGCTCTCAAGATCAGCCCCCTAGGTTTGTCTCCAAAAAAGGTTGGTGATAACATTGCCAAGGAAACCAGTGACTGGAAGGGTCTGAGGATTACAGTGAAACTGACTAATCAGAACAGGCAGGCCCAGATTGAAGTGGTACCTTCTGCCTTGGCCTTCATCATCAAAGCCCTCAAAGAACCACCAACAGACAGAAACAGAAAAACATTAAACACAACAGAAATATCACTTTCATTGAGATTGTCAACATTGCCAGACAGATGCAGCACCAATTTTTAGCCAGAGAACTCTCTGGAACCATTAAAGATATCCTGGGGACGGCCCAGTCCGTGGGCTGCAATGTTGATGGCCACCACCCTCATGACATCATAGATGATATCAATAGTGGTGCCGGCTCAGCACCTGTGGCTCAAGTGGCTAAGGCATCAGCCATATACACCTAAGGTGGTGGATTCAAATCCAGCCCGGCCCGCCAAAACAACAATGACAGTTGCAACCCAAAAATAGCCGGGCATTGTGGTGGGCGCCTGTGGTCCCAGCTACTTGGGAGGTGGAGGCAGGAGACTAGCTTGAGCCCAGGAGTTGGAGGTTGCTGTGAGCTGTGATGCCACAGCACTCTACCCAGGGCGACAGCTTGAGGCTCTATCTCAAATAATAATAATAATAATAATGGTGCCATGGAATGCTCAGCTAGTTAAAAAGTACAAAGGAAAATGTTTCAGTAAAGAATCATTTGACACCCCTCCCGGAAAGAAACAAATCAGAATCTCCATTTAGGAATCCTTCTGTGGTGCTGTAAAGGGGCAAACTGCAGCCCCTTGGAAGGCACCTTACTCCTTTGAGCCACAGGTGCTGCCCATGCCCCGTCTTTTTTTTATTTCTTTGAAAACAAATAAAAACTCAAATCTGCCTTTAAGAAATTTTCAGGGTGGATTAGTGGCTATAACTTTTAGGTTGCTTCCTAGACAGTGGAATTCTTGGGATGGGGAGGATATTCTTTTCTTTAGGGATTCACAGAAGTGAATAAGGGAGATGTTAAGGTAGCAACAATGTTGACCTTAGAGAAGACAAAGGGGCCGAGTGTAAGAAAACAGAGTTCCTGAAGCCTGTATGACAGATACGCCTACCTCCTACCTTTTCATCACCCTCTGGTCCTTACCTAATCCTTCTCCAGTCCTAATTCCATAACACTAAATCTGAGCTCTTTTTTTTGAGACAGAGTCTCACTTTGTTGCCCTTGGTAGAGTGCTGTGGCGTCACAGCTCACAGCAACCTCAAACTCTTGGGCTTAGGTGATTCTCTTGCCTCAGCCTCCCAAGTAGCTGGGACTACAGGCGCCTGCAACAATGCCCGGCTATTTTTTGTTGCAGTTGACATTGTTGTTTAGCTGGCCTGGGCTGGGTTCGAACCCGCCACCCTCGGTACATGTGGCTGGTGCCATAAACACTGTGCTACAGGCACTAAACCCTGAGCTCAGTCTTGTCAGCACTTCTAGGAGTAAATCACAAAACTAAAATCATGACAGCAAGAGAGGCAAAGTCAAAGGAGTCAATAAGGCAGCCAAAGGAAAGGGACTAAATGGAGACATAGAGAAATGCAAAAGAATAAAAAATCTGACTCTACCACCTGGGCAGTTTCCTCCATTCTCCTGTGCTTTCCAGTAAGTCATTAACAGATGAACTATTTCATTTCCTTTTTTTTTTTTTTTTTTTTCTGAGACAGTCTCACTCTACCTTTGGTAGAGTGCTGTAGCATCAGAGCTCACAGCAACCTCCAACTCCTGGGCTTAAGCCATTCTCTTGCCTCAGCCTCCCTAGTAGCTAGTACTATAGGCATCCGCCACAACGCCCAGCTAAGCTATTTTTTTGTTGTAGTTGTCACTGTTGTTTAGCTGGCCCGGGCTGGGTTTGAACCCATCAGCCTCGATGCATGTGACTGGTGCCCTACCCACCAAGCTATGGGTGCAGCCCCCCCTCTTTTTTTTTGGCCAGGGCTGGGTTTGAACAAGCCACCTCTGGTATATGGTGCCGGCACCTTACTCCTTTGAGCCACAGGCGCCGCCCATGCCCTGTCTTTTTTTTTATTTCTTTGAAAACAAATAAAAACTCAAATCTGCCTTTGAGAAATTTTCAGGAAACAAAGAGACATCTTTTCAGAACCTTGGACAGTAGATAGTCACTCCCACAAAAGCAGGATAGGATACCCTCCTCCCCCAAGACTGCTAAAGAAATGCCACATCTCAGCATGCTGATGAGGGAAAGAAAGAGTAAAGGGTCATGTAGTCACCAAGGAAGAGGGTTCAGGTGAGGTACAAAGACTCAGAATATAATAGTCACAAGGGGCCCTACAGAATCCACCTCAAAGAAAGGATGCTCTGAGTCTGAGAAGTAAATTACACCTTCAGTATAGCCAACTGCCTTCTTCAGACATTTATTTTAAAAGGAATTTATAAGATGTTGAGACTTTTTCAAATTCCTTAGAGGAAAAAATGCAGAAATCTCAGTTGATAGATCTAGAAAATAGCCTTAAAAATGATAAAGAAATTTCAGGCCAGGCACAGTAGTTCATGACTGTAATCCCAGCTTTGGGAGAGTAAGGTGGGAGGATTGCTTAAGGCCAAGAGTTTGAGACCAGCCTCTACAAAAATTTAAAAAATTAGCCAGATGTGGCAGCACGTGCCTATAGACCTAGCTACTTGGGAGGTTGAGGTGAAAGAATCATTTCAGCCCAGGAGATAAAGGTTATAGTGAGCTATGATCATGCCACTGCACTCCAGCCTGGGCAATATAGCAAGAAGGCCCTGACTCCATAAATTTCACAAAGATAAAGTATTTCATCGAGGTAGAGTAATACAAGAACAGCTGACCCAGATTAGTCCTTGGACATCATGACTCATGAGCACTATTTTCTTCTCTATAGTTGGTGAGTCTGCTCATGGCTCTGCCATACTAGCTGTGTGACTTTAGGCAAACTGCTTGACCATTCTGAGCCTTGGTTTCCTTCTTTGAACAGTGTGCCTCCTATGTGTCAAGCACCGTTAGGAAATGAAAAAGTCTCTGCTTTTAAGTATCTCCCTTGTCTAACAGAGGATGGATAAGAAAACATCAAGCTAACAGTAATACTTAAAAGTACAAAAGTAGTACAGAGAAAAACATTAATAACCTGGATCTGGGAACACGATTAGGAGGGCTTCGCAGTATAAGCAAAGGGAACTCCAAGAAAAAGAAAGAGTAAAGGCATTAAACTGTGAAACAGGGCACCGGACTTAGGGAACCACCGCTAACTTAGTTTCTTTTTTTTTTTTTTGAGACAAAATCTCACTTTCTTGCCCCTGGTAGAGTGCCATGGTGTCATAGTTTATAGCAACCTCCAACTTTTGGGTTCAAGTGATCCTCTTGTCTCAGTTTTTCTATTTTTAGTAGAGACAAGTTCTCTTGTTCAGGTTGGTCTCCAACTCATGAGCTCAAGTGAGCCCCCCGCCCCCGCTCGCCCCACCTTGGCCTCTCAGAGCGCTAGGATTACAGGTGTGAACCACTGCACCCAGCCTAACTCAGTGTTTTATTTTATTTTTGTAGACAGTGTCTCAGTATGTCACCCTCGGTAGAGTGCCATGGCGTCACAGCTCTCAGCAACCTCAAACTCTTGGGCTTAAGTGAATTTTCTTGTTTCAGCCTCCCAAGTAGCTGGGATTGCAGGTGCCTGCCACAACACCCGGCTAATTTTTGTTGTAGTTGTCATTATTGTTTGGCAGGCACTAGGCCGGGTTCGAACCTGCCAGCCCCAGTGTATGTGGCCGGTGCCCTAGCTACTGGGCTATAAGGGAGACCTAGAAATAATAAAACTAGCATACACTAATGTGGAACACAACCGAGATAAAGCACAATAGATAATCATTAGCTACTGTTATACCAAGAGGTACCCCTAACAAGTTAAAATATTCCTTAATTTTTTTTCTTTTTTTGAAACAGAGCCTCAGTTTGTCATCATGGGTAAAGTGCTGTGGCACTACCACTCACTGCAACCTCCAGCTCCTAGGCTTAAGTGATTCTCTTGCCTCAGCCTCCCAAGTAGCTGGGACCACAGGTGCCTGGCTATTTTTTGGTTATAGTTGTTGTTGTTTGGCAGGCGTGGGCTGGATTCAAATCCGCCAGCTCTGGTGTATGTGACTGGCGCCTTAGCTGCTTGAGCCACAGGTTCTGAGCCTCTTTTTCTTTTCTTTTTCTTCTTCTTCTTTTTTTTTTTTTGAGAAGAGTCTTACTCTGTTGTCCTGGCTGGAGTGCTCTGTCATCACAGCTCAAGCAACCTAAAACTCTTGGGCTCAAGCCATCTACTTGCAGCAGTCTTCCAAATAGCTGGGACTATGGGCACCCACCACAATGCTTGGCTGTTTTTTCTATTTTTAGTAAAGATGGGGGTCTTGCTCTTGCTCAGACTGAGGCTGGTCTCAAATTTCTGAGCTCAAGCACTGCACCCACCTCAGCCTCCCAAAATGCTAGGGTTACAGGCATGAGCCACTATGCCTGCCTGAAAAATTTAATTTAACAAACATTTATAGATAGATAATCTCTCTGTGCTCACTATACTAGGAGCAGCTGCTTCTTTTGTTCCCTTTCTATAGTAGAGCCAGTTTGGGAATCAGAAAAATCAAGGTCTGTGCTGTCCTAGCCTATGGAAAAAAAATCATTTTCCATCAATATTTAATATGGGGGGGGAACCTGACAATCATTTGATCCTTCTATTGAAGTGTAACTTAGTTGAGCACATATTGTACTTGTGTGATAATGAAAAAAGGCTTTGCCTAGAGACCAGAGTATGCCTGGGAGAATGCACTTCGCACTGAGTGCTCAAGCAAGGTAGTAACGTGACACACAGTCAGGCTTGATAAATCAAGTTCAGTTTCTCAGACTCAGTTGACCTCATGAGGGCACATAAAAGTGGTGTGAAGAATAATATTCATGCCTACTACCATTTTCAACCTCTAGTATTTAATACTCATTCTTTTAGCTTCCTATGACCAGATGTGTGCATATGAATACGTAGTGGCCATAGCCCTACAATTTGACCAGTTCACTGCCCAGCTCTATCCCTGCATCTGGGACATCTGGCTACTGTAGTGTCACAGAAATTCTCCTCTCTGAGGAGGAGTATCTAGAGACACCAAAGAATTTTAATATCTATATCCTGTATGGGTTAAATAGTGTCTCCCCCAAAACTCATGTCCACCAGGAACCTCTTATTTGAAAATAGGGTCTTTGCAGATTAATACTAAAGCTCAAATCACACTGGATAAGGATGGGCCCTAATCCGACTGGTCAACTGGTGTCCTTGTAATAGGGAAACTTGGACACAGACACACAAACAGAGTGTGAGGTGATGATGGAGGAAGAGATTGGAGTGATATGTCTACAAACCAAGGAATGCCAAGCATTGCCAGTGAACGTCAAGAACTAGGAGAGAGGGTG
Organism: Otolemur garnettii; assembly: GCF_000181295.1. Taxonomy (NCBI): domain Eukaryota; kingdom Metazoa; phylum Chordata; class Mammalia; order Primates; family Galagidae; genus Otolemur; species Otolemur garnettii. The sequence goes on from NW_003852426.1 coordinate 439,377, forward strand.
GTGCCTGTGGCTCAAAGGAGTAGGGCACCGGCCCCATATGCCAGAGGTGGCAGGTTCAAACCCAGCCCTGGCCAAAAACTGAAAAAAAGAAAAAAAAAAAACCAACTAGGAGAGAGGCATGAAATTCTCCCTCAGAGTCTCCAGAAGGAACCAACCTGGCTGACACCTTAATTTCAGGATCTGGACTCCATAATCCTGAGAGAATAAATTTCTGTTGTTTTAAACCATCCAGCTTTAGGTATGCTGTTACAATAGCTCTAGGAAACTAATACATACCACCACCATTCCCCACAAAGTGTATTTTCCTTCTGTGTGTCCCAGTGTTTGGAATACTTTATCTTCTTAGAGAAGGGCAGTTTTCAACCCTGGTTATTGTTATCAACACAGGAAAGGGGCCAGGCACAGTGGCTCACATCTGTAATCCCAGCACTTGGGATGCCAAGGCAGGTGAACTGCCTAAGCTCACAGGCTCGAGACCAGCCTGAGCCAGAGCGAGACCCCATCTCTGAAAAAATAGCCAGGTACTGTGGCAGGTGCCTGTAGTCCCAGGTACTTGGGAGGCTGAGGCAAGAGAATTGTTTAAGGCCAGGAGTTTGAGGTTGCTGTGAGCTAAGACGCCATGGCACTCTACTAAGGGTGACAGTAAAACTGTCTCAAAAACAAACAACAAACAAAAAACACATGGAAAAGATGCTGAGTAGAACAGTAGGATTACCAAACAATTAAAATCAGATTAGCAACTTCACAGTAAGGTAAAGGAGATGGGAATATATTTTGAAGGCTCTATGTGAGACTCTTTAAACCCTATGGTTTTACATATACTGACAAATTCTTTGATGCTCTTCCTTTGAAAAGGCAAGGCCTAATCCTCTCCCTTTGAATGTGGGCTTCTCTCTCTCTTGCCTCCCAAGTAGCTGAGATTACAGGTGCCCAACACACGCCTGGCTATTTTTAGAGATGAGATCTCGCTCTCACTCAGACTGGTCTCGAATCTGTGAGCTCAGGAAATCTACTGGCCTCAGCCTCCCAAGTGCTGGGATTACAGTTGTGAGCTGCTACACCAGGCAAAAATCTTTAATGTACAAATAACAAGCCCAAATTATGGACTGCAGCATTTAATCATTACTGCCATTTTTCTTCCAAAATAAAGCCTTGATTAAACCATGCATACCTTTACTTCAGAGATTGAGGAACGACATACAACAAATTAATTTATTTTCACCATAGGGATAACATATTGTAGCTCTCTGCCAATGTTACTTGAAAATCTATGTCAAAACAATTTGACAGCAGATATAAATAATTAAATAAATACACAATGATCTTTCATTACAGTCCTTTAAAGACACATGTTAATTCATGCTGTTAACCTTAGGATCACAGTGCATCAATCCAAATATAAACAGTTGGGGTGACTTTCAAAGTAATGTTGGATCCCTCACTTTATTTCTAATCCCACTATAACCAATAAATTCACTTCACAGGCCCTGTCATGCATTAATCAAGCGGCAGGAGTTAATGAAAACTTTTCCTATTACAACATCCATTGCTGGCAATGAACATCCCCCAATTGCCAAGGAATTCATTGTTATTGCACAATACATGAGGACCTGGAACTTTTCCGAAAGCTTAAGAGAAAGAATTAAAAATGGAATTATATTTTGACATTTCCTGACACCTGCATTAATATTGTATGATTAATAAAAGTGTGTCAGTTGCCTGGACTGAACTAGCGATCAACATGTGCCCAGAATGCACATGAGTAAAAATGCAGTAAAGGGAAATAGTCTTCATTGTCTTTGGGTCATTTCTAGTCAAAGGTTAAAGTTCAAAGACTGATCAAAGTTCTCATTTTCTCAGTAGGACTATCTTTTGCTAGGAGGATAACAGTGGCATCAACAAGTATTATCATGATACCACCATTTTGTTTTCTTTAGATTCTTGTTACATGTTTGCACATAAAATGAATTATCTGGTGGTCATCTCTTTTCTTTGCAGCTGGAAAGCATGCTAATAATGCTAAGACAAATTGACTGGACTGAGAATGCTGGGGACGGTCTTCTGTTAGAATGGATAAACAGATATGACCATTGCTATGTGAGGAAGAACAGGAATATTTTCACCAGTAAACATGACCTGAGGAGAGTCAAAAGGATATTGACTACTAAACTTAAATAGAAGTTGAAATTTTTCCCCTTCATATAAGGTACCTGGTGCACCTTCCACATCTACAATCCACTGTGTAATGGAATTCTGAACAGTCTTTTCATTTAAAGCAGTGGTTTTCAACCTTTGCCACAATGTAT